>NC_069502.1:583566713-583877547 GCF_027579735.1 Bombina bombina
TTATAGAACATGAATATGTCATAAACAGGATAATATTACCTTTTTAGGGCCATCTCCACACAGGCCTTATTGAATGTTTTAACAATATTAGTGTACTAAAACACACCTCACATGGATATGGATGACAATTATATGGTAAATAACAGAGGACAAGATTTATGGTGAACTATAAGAATATTTATTTCTTTTTAGGCTTCTTGGATGAGGGGGCTGAGGTGACTGTAGTGGATTTCCTTGTTCTCCTGGTTTGAAAAGATTCAGATGTTTCTGTTGGAGTGCTGGCCACAGATGATAGGCTGGAGGCAGTGTCCTGCTGGTATGTAAAGTGCTCAACTAACACACCCTAGAGTCGATTTTGTTCTCGCCATCTATTGTCCATTTGCATCTGCATATCAGACAGAATTCGCATCATCTATGACTGGTTTTGAACAATTCCACTTAATGATGCTGCCATGTCCCTCTGCAGCTCTATGCTACGCATATGTAACCTCTTTTGGCTCCTGTGAAACCTCTCTTGGCCTCTTTGTCTGCTCTTGCAGCTTGTTTTGAGCCTCTTCTGGAGTGCAATGTATTCATCATCCAGGGGAGAATACAATGCATCCACAGGCTCTTGAGCAGCAGGGCTTCTACTTGCTTGAGGTGCAGGTTCAGCTGAATCTGCTGGTTCCTGTGGGACATTTTCAGCTGCATCTGCTGGTGCTTGTGGGACATTTTCAGCTGCATCTGCTGGAGCTTGTGGGACATTTTCAGCTGCATCTGCTGGTGCTTGTTTGACATTTTCAGCTGCATCTGCTGGTGCTTGTGGGACATTTTCAGCTGCATCTGCTGGTGCTTGAGTACTTTCAGCTATATGTTCATCTGCAGATGGTGGAGCTCTCCCAAGTGATGAGGATGGTGGAGCTCTCCCAAGTGAAGAGGATGGTGGAGCTCTCCCAAGTTAAGAGGATGGTGGAGCTCTCCCAAGTAAAGAGGATGGTGGAGCTCTCCCAAGTGAAGAGGATGGTGGAGCTCTCCCAAGTGATGAGGATGGTGGAGCTCTCAGGGTGGATTGATAGTCCCACTGATGACCAGTGTGTGACCACCCAGCCTGTCCAGTTGGCACTTCTTGTGACATAGCCTGTGTGTAAAAGCCATGACTGCCCTGAGATTGTGTTGGGGGGGGGGGGTAAATACATGGACCCTTTGTGGCTGTCTTGGCTCCCCCTCAAAGCCAAAAGAAGAATATTCCTCTGGCCAGGAATCTTGCCAGGGGTCATATGTCAATGGTGGTGGCATCACTTCCGGGTCCTCAACTGAAACCATCCAACCCTGCTCATGCCTGGGAGCATACTGTTCATGTGGTTGCCTGAAGACTGGTGGTGGTGGCTGCATGCCTGTGACTGGTGGTGGAGGTGGCGGCATGCCTGTGACTGGTGGTGGTGGTGAAGGTGGCGGCGGCATGCCTGTTTGCATCCTCGTGACAGGAGGTTCTGTGAAGGAGTCAAATGATGAATTGTGGAATTCTTTGTTAAACATAAAAAAGTTGTGTTTGAGCAAGAAATCAATGATCTTGCACAAAACCAACCAAGACCTGGTATGAGAATAGCAAATGATTACATTTGTTATTCTCCAATCTCCAATCATCTGGGACAGCTCCTGTTAATAGTGACTGATTAAACAGATCAGTTAATGGGACAGTTAGCACTGATCGAAGTTCTTTTAAAACCCTTGGATGAATATTATCAGGACCCACTGCCTTATATCACCAGTTAAAGGGAGATGAAACCCACATTTTTTTCTTTCATGATTTAGAAAGAGCATGCAATTTTAAACAACTTTCCAATGTACTTCTATTGTCTAATTTGCTTAATTCTATCAATATCCTTTGTTGAAAAGCATTTTAATATAGGCTCAGTAGCTGCTGATTGGTGACTGCACATAGATGCCTTGTGTGATTGGCTCATCAATGTGCATTGCTATTTCTTTGACAAAGGATACCAAAAGAATGAGGCAAATTAGATAATAGAAGTCAATTTGAATGTTGTTTAAAATTGTATTCTCTATCTGATTCATGAAATAAAAATTTTGGGTTTCATGACCCTTTAAGTACTGGACTCAAAATCTGTCACTTTGTTAATGATTTGAAAATATCTTTAAAACTGCGTTCAGTGTGTGTTTCTTATCTTCTTTGATTGTTGCTCATATGTGACTAGTCTTAAATAAGTTTGTATTGTTAGCTCAGGAAATTTGCAGTTTTGTGAAGGAAAGCATAGGTTACAGAATATGCTTTTTTAAATTTATTTTTTATATATAATTTTTATTGATATTTTAAGAGAATTTAACAATTTCATGACTCATCAGACACACAAAGGATAAAACATATAAAATACCAATTGTTGCATTGACAATGTACAGTTGTATAACATTATTTAAATCAGTTCATTATTTAACAATTTCAGTTTTCTACTGTTGTATAAAAACACTGAATATCTTATGCCTAATTCAAACAAAATATAGCATTAAATAGATTTGATCTCCAATAATCCCATTCCTATGTAGTGCTCTTTATAATTATTTAAAATTGTAAAATTACCACTATATAAAAATATTTTCAGTATTCTACCTGTACCTAAGTATAATGAGGTAACGGAGCTACGATTCCAGATTACTAATAAAGTCACCTCATTTTTTTTTAAAACTCTTTGAGCCTTGTTTCTTTATCGTATAATACATAAATTATTTCTATATTTATTTGATCTAAAAGTACAGAGTGAAAAACCTGCAAACTAGGTCCTTCTTTCAACAACCATTTTTCATTATACACTTTCTTGCCACCAAAATTACCATTGTCATTAGTCTAACATTATCATGTTTTATTTGTCTATTTTCGGCAAGCAACATGTTCAAAAACCTTAAGTTCACCTTCATTTTAAACACTTTTGAAGCCCAGAAGCTAACTTTTGCCCAGAGTTGGTTAATTTGTGGCCATTCCCAAAGTAAATGCTTCAAATTAGGATCATAGAAATTGCATTTAATACATCTCCTCTCACATTATGACCACCTTGCTGCCAATGTCAGGGGAACATTGGATCTATGTAATAATTTAACCTGCGATTCCCTAACATAAGAATCTTGTGTAGTTGACATAATATTTGTAATACTTTTTTGAATCTCTTTAGTCTCTAGAGATATCAAGGCTTCTTGTTGTCACCCAGTTATAATTTTTCCCATTGTCTCACTTAACCTTAGGTTCAAAAGAGCCCTGCTAAGGGCACAATAAGAAAACATTCCTTTATAAAAGTCTTCTATCCTGCCCTATAATGGATGTCCACAAAGAGGCAGCACCTTAAATCACATACAAGTCTTTATTTCCCCATACTGGGTACCCCAGTATGTGGAAATAAAGACTTATATGTGCTTTAAGGTGCTGCCTCTTTGTGGACTTGTGAGTATTCAAGGGATTAGCACCCTTTTGGCTTGCACCTGACAGTGGTGCTGGGCTACTAAAGTGTTTTCAATATACAATTTGCCCTTCAATGGATGAGGATCCCATAGAGAGGAGGTGGAGACTTTTACAATACTCTTTATATATTGTGATATTTGAATATAAGCATAAAAATATGATTCAGGTAATTCGAATCTGTATTGCAATTCCAAAAATGTTTGCAACTATTTGTTCACCGGATCTAACAAATCTCCTATCTTATAAATCCCCAATGTCTCCCATTCTTTAAATATATATGATAAAGTTTGGATTACCTCTAATCGGTAAATAAATTGAGCCATTATTTGGGCATTTCAGTATCTTATTAATCTTAAACTATGCTATCAAAATTCCTTTATACATTATATTATTTTTCACTGAGGATTCAAACACTTTCATTTCTGTGTGTAATGCAAATGCCATTTTCCAAAGAGTTCACATAAAAGTGCTCTGTTCCAGCTAACCAATCTATGGCCGTTCTTGCTAATGATGCAAGATTGTACAAATGAATATGTGGTACCCCTATACCACCTCCTAATATTGGTTGTTTCATTTTACCTAAACTTATTTGGGTCTTTTTTTTCCTACCCCCCAGAGAAATCTATTAAAGATTCTATTTAATCTCTCAATATCTTTCCTTGAGATCAGTAATAGTAGCATATTTATTGATACAAGATTTTAGGTAAAATCATCATTTTAATTAAATGTACTTTCCCCCTCATTGAAATGGGCAAATTATACCATATTTTAAGGGTTTGTTCTATGGATAAATATTTTTTTTCATAATTAAGATTATACCATTTATCCGGGCTAATAGAGATATTAGAGTTATACATGAAAATTGACTAAATATCACATTTTTCCTTTTTATTTAGTACTGGTCACAATTTATAGATTTCTGTACCTAACTTGGCACCCTTTCTGTGAGAGTGTTATTTTCAGAGGGAACTTCTACAGCAGGGGCCATAAGAATCATTCCATGTTTGGCATCTTCCCTAGAACAAGCATCATCTTCTGCACACATTTGAGCCTGTGTGAAGCTCAAACCCATATCATTTTCAGCACAATCTGAGGATTCGATGAGATGACATCTGTACCAATCTTGGTACAACTTTATTTGCCAGGATTGTGTGACAGACATCTGATGACCTTTACCTGTATTCCAGCCTGACAAACAAACATCTTCTTCATGCTTCCATTAGTTATGGTAAGAGGAAGGAAAGATGATGGCTTTGTGTGTGGTTATAAACATGTAAGATTGTACAATAATTAAAAAAAAGATAAACAGCTTTATTTCTAAATTTTGTGACAACTGAGAACTTTAGATTCAACCTAATTTTACTCAATCTGCTTCATGTGGCATGGGAGCTCAGCAATCATTATAAAAAAAAATAGAGGACAGAATACAATAATATTTTTGATTTCTTAGATGAAGGTGGTGATTTACCGGTAATGTGGTGTCATGTGAAGGAAAATGTTATAGTCACAAAATAACAGCTTGTTAAATGTGCTAGGGACTGAAAGAACATGATTCCATTGGTTTCTTTATAGCACAAAAGACAAGAGTCCTTTTATAAGGATTGTATGGAGGCCCTCTGTGGGAGAAAGCTTTATGATGGTGAAGTAGACACTTCATTAAACATAATAGATGTGTATAATACAGCCCTTAAATTAAACTGTCCTGTTTACTTAATTATCTGTTGAGCAAGTGAGGGGAGATCATATATGAGAGAAACATAAGAAGAACAGTATGAAATAAATGGTTATTGAACTAAAGTTGTATCATTGATATTGGGAGAGACCAGCTTAATCATTAGATACCATTATATCATCTTGGGACTGCATTTTATTGATGGTTTTTATTTTCTAAAAGGTTGCGTGTTGTATGAGAGAAATTCTGTAATTGTAAGAACATGTTTTATATTTTATGTGTTATGTGTTCTATGGTTGCAAGTTCCATTTGGAAAATTATGTGAGGGGACATACTTTCAGTGTGGGACTGGCAAAGATGTTTCCTTTAAAGAGACAGGACCCGTATACAAGTAACTGATATATTGTAGACCATGCAAGAGAGAATTATAGTAAAAGTAATATTTATTATTAGTATAAGAATATACTATTTTCAGATATTATTTCTTGATATCTTTTTTTTAAATAATAGGTGTTTTTCTAGAGTGATTACATCTTTGATTGAATTAGAGATAATTAAAGAGTGGAAAACTGGTAAGTATATAAGCTTCCAACAAATGTATAGTTTTCTTACCAAAATAGATATCATGATTCATGAATGGACCTTCTATAAAACCATGAAAAAAAAAGTCAAGTAAAAAGGAATGTTTGGGTATATAACTTGCATGAAATGTCAGTGATACACCTCAAGAAACAAAATATGAATTAATGGCTGTTTACTTTTAGCATTATGTCCCAGGGATGGTTAAATTAGCAGTGAAACATATTTAATCAATAACAAATTTAAAGAAACTAATTATAAGTATTTGCAGCTACTAATTTGACTCCTGAGGGAAAAGATAACAAAGATTTACAAACTGACAGACAAAACATCTGTTTTTCGAACACATAGGGATGTTTAAATTATTTAGACATAATGGTATATTGGAAGAAAATTCCCTGTCAGACTGGCTGCAGAGCCAGGGTTCTGATGTAGTAAGATTGCGTTATGCATCAGGACAAGATTAGACTGGAAGTGGGACAAAGGTGGTTTATGGAGTCAAGACCCAAGAATACCATTGCTGTGGACTTATAGTATAGAGGGAATGGCAGGTCTGATCTGTCCAGTGATGTGGACATGTGGCTATAAAGGGTTGCTGGGTCAGGGGTGGGATTTGGTAAGATTATTTTATGTATAGAGGTACGATTAACTTGGCAAGAGGAATAAGTAGACTGGGCTAGCTACAGTATGTTTTCCTAAGGAAAACTTATCTGTATATTGGTTGATGGAAAATTGATTAATTGTGACATAACATGACATCTTGATAAATTGTAATATTTGTCAGTGCTAAATGGTTAAGAAGTAACATATCAGCCTGTTAATAAAATACAGCAATATCCTTAGACATAAATGTATTTAGATAAATATAGCATCCATTCTTTAAGATCACCTTCATTAATAAAACAGCACGTTAAAAGGACAGTAAAGTCCAAAAAAACCTTTCATAATTTAAATAGGGAATGTAATTTTAAACAACTTTCCAATTTACTTTTATCACCAATTGTGCTTTGTTCTCTTGGTATTCTTATTTGAAAGCTAAACCTAGGAGGTTCATATGCTAATTTGGAGTGAGCACTGATTGGCTAAAATGCAAGTCTGTCAAAATAACTAAAATAAGGGGGCATTTTGTAGAAGCTTAGATACAAGATAATCACAGAGGTAAAAAGTGTATTTCTATAACAGTGTTGGTTATACAAAACTGGGGAATGGGTTATAAAGGGATTATCTTTCTTTTTAAACAACAACAATTCTGGTGTTGACTGTCCCTTTAAGTAGTAACTAGCTAATATATGATAATGAAATAATCTTTATTTCTAGGAAACTTAAGTTTCTAGATGTATTTCTGGAAAGTTTATAGGTTGGGGACAAAGTATTAAAGCTGTTTTTAAACTTGTTACTTATAATGAGGCATCAAGTGGTTTAAAAGCAATCTACACCCACTATGTTTCTAATTTAAATGAAGCTTGACCCTAAAGCAGATATCTCTGCAAAAGAATATGATTGTTACTGCCTTTGGATGACAGGTAAATACATTTTCATTTGCTTAATGCAGAGTGAGGTGCCTTCCGGCAACAACAAAAATGTTATCTCCATCAAAGTAGATGAAAATAAATTGCAGATAGGAGAATACAAATGTATCACTGAGTAACCATTATGAAGAACAAGACTAGCAGTAATAAATACTCCTAGAGTGACTATAGTAAAATGAGGTGAGTAGGATATTATCCTGAAAATCACAGATTATAAATTAGGGGAAAAATTATTTCACTTGGATTTTAATATAGGGATAAACTTCCATATATTCTAGAAGTATTTTGAAGCAATATTGTACTGAAATAATTTTACATATGAAAACAAAAAAGTTGACTAAAAGGAACAGTTCTCAGATAACCAGCTCTATCTCATAACACAGATTATGCGCTACACCAAAATCTCTCAATCTGGACTCCTCGTTCCTTTTGTAAATCTGCAATTAATAACCTAATGAATTTCAATTGGCATTCAGTGTTTTTGTTATCTTTTGTTTTTATTCATTTTTCTCCACAGACATTTTTGACAGCTGGGTGGTATTATAAAGTAGCCAGGTGAGGGCAGTGTAATACTTTCTAATATGAAAACATTTTTTCCTATCTAAAGCACAAATTAATTGCATAATTTAACATGAATGTATTAAATGATAATTTGAGGAATAAATATTAAAAATGTTTAATAGTAGCTGATTTTAGTTTATAATTTGACTAACATTTTAACTGGGTGATCAGTAAAATCGTCCAGGTGCTCATTAAAAGGTCCTGGAGACAACACTCCAATTTGTTTCTCGTAATGGGCTAGATTACTAGTGAAGCGCTATCTTAATTGTGTTTTTGCAAGCCATTTTCATTTGTTTCACAATTATGTTCATTGAACTTCTTCAGTATTATGGACATGTGTTTTTTGTTTTTCCATTTCATTTATACAGGACCAAATTACAAGTGGAATGAGTGATAAGGGGTTTATCGTGGGGGTTTGTGCTCATTGGGCTTATCGCTCGTATTACACTTGAGCACAATCACAATTTATGCTAGAACGATTACCCCGACTTCAGAGCTCTTATTGTTTTGCAAATACAAAATGTATGCTTACCTGATAAATTTCTTTCTTTCCAGGTATGGAGAGTCCACAAATCATTCCAATTACTAGTGGGATATTAACTCCTGGCCAGCAGGAGGAGGCAAAGAGCACCCCAGCACAGCTGTTAAGTAACACTTTCCTTACCCTTAACCCCCAGTCATTCAGCCAAAGGTAAATGGAAAAAGAAGAAAACACAAAGGTGTAGAGGTGCCTGAGGTTTTAACAAAAAAACTACCGCATGATTGTAAATAAGGTAGGATTGTGGACTCTCCATGGCTGGAAAGAAATACATTTATCATATTAATGTAGTATTTTGGTTTTTCTATATTCTTCATCACTGATGTGCTTATTATCTAGACTATAGTATCTGGGATTTATACTCTTCATCATTGATGTCTCTACTAACTAGATTTTAATATGTGGGCTGTATATGCTTCATCACTGATGTTCCCTTTATCTAGACTGAGCCATTCAGTATGTCTATGTGGACTTAAAATTAAAATTTGTTTCAAAATTGAAATACCAATTAATAAAGATTAAAACTTATTTTCTTTATTAATACAATGAAAAAACTTTTTTTAAAAAGTAGAAAATAAGAGATGAGAGTTAATGATTGAGGAACAAAAACTCAACTTGGAAACTATCTCTGTATTTAACGTTAGCCAAATAGTTTGCAGGATAATACATTTTCAAGTTAATACAGAGCCAATTAACAAAAAGGATTCAAATGATAGATAATATTTTTAGTATGTCCTAACATATATTCCGTAGAAAAATGTACTATCATATTGTCAGAATGTTGAAATAGATTTTCTGTTAATGAGTCTGTTAGTACCAACCAATTGCGCTGTGACTGCCAGCTGTTCATCCTTGAGACTCATTAAAGTGGGTTTTTAAGGCAGAACACCGGCTACACTTTTAGGTCTATGATTAAGGCTAAGTTTCCCAGCCGAAACGTGTAAGACCGACTGGTAGCCGATGGTCACAGCGCAATTATTACAACATTAGCTTTTTATATTAATTATTTTACTACCCTCACCTATTTTTCGTTTTTGAGAATTTGATTGGAGACTTTTATTAAACTCACCCCTTCTGACGAAGCCTGAGTTCGCTGTATTATTTTTTTTTTTCGTGGAACATTGGATTAGATTTTCCTGGCTGGAGCTCCGGAGCTTAGGGTGATTGGCTGGAGGTGCCGTACAGCGTCAACGTCATAGAAAGTTGACATGCATTGAACAATGGCTGAACGTCGGACATAGAGCACACAGAGCCGCATGGAGTGGCGTCCCGGAAGTGTTCTGAGAAGTATCTGAGTGCCGAGAAGAGATGTGTACCTTACCCGCATTAGACTACATCTGTAACAAAGTTGGTTTGTAAGTTTGCTGGCCTTGATCCAGATTCACCGTAACGTGGTAAGAAAAACTTACGTTCTTGTAATCTGCGCAAAAGAGTTTGCTAAACAGATGTATGTTTTTGTAAATGGGAGGTACTTGCCGGTTTAAAGCAGAGACTGTCATAGTCAAGAATTTGGAGAATATTTATATTGACGGATTATTGGGCTTTCGATAGGCCTTGAGACCACTGGCAGGGGAAAACTCTTGGGACTGTGCTTGCTAATTTGTGCTATTTCTCCCCCGCATGGTAACGGCCTGTCTTTTTTGCCAAACTCTGTACTAATTGACTTAAAAGGAAGTGTGATTATACGCTAAATATTATACTTATATACATAAATAGTCTCTTTATTCCAACACACTTAGAGGGGGTAAAATTAGCTTTTTCTCATTGCAGTCACTAACTGACTTGGATACTAACAGACTTACATTGGAAGACACCTTTATAAGGCAGTATGAGACATTGGATATAAGTGACATTTTTCTTTTAATGGAAAGGACTCTGATCAAGGAATATCGGACTTGGTGGGACATGAGGGCCCTCGAGAAATATCTATTATTGGAACTTATACCAAGAGGCCTACACCTAAATAAGTTTCCCACATTCCAAGTTGACGATAGTGAATTTATTTCTGAATGGAACACAGCTCTTACCAATTGTTCTGTAGTACTGATGGGTCTTATTGTCAAATATAAGGATAAACAATTGATTAAAATTAGGGAAGATCTAGTTAATGTGCAAACACAATTGAATGAGTTTATAAATCACCCCAAGTATAATGATCTTGATAAAATGTTAAGAGTGTTGATAAATTCAGGGTAGAACTTGACAAATTTAAACTTCGAAAGTTCAACCGTGACAATGATGATTACATAAACAACAAGGTATATGTCTGGCACTCTATAATTAAAACTAAAAGACTAAGAGAAGATGGGGTAATAATAATGATAAAAAGAAACAATTAGAATCAGAAAAGAAAGTTACTTTTACAGATTCAGAGGTCTCAGACAATGAACCATCAGGATACTCAGGTAGGAGTAGTTCTAGTGAACCTTCAGATGAGGAAGAACTAGTGGTTAAGCCCAAACAGAATAGTAAACTAACTAGTACTAAAACTGATTCTTTGCATTCTAGAACAGAGCCCATAATAACTAGAAATGTGAGCCAAAGAGACAGAAACAATGAAAACACTGATATGAGACGTAGGGAGTTTCTTAATGTTGATAGGAGTGACAGTCCAGTTTCAGACATTCAGATTAAATCTTCTCTAAAGACAACTAGCCAATCTGTACAGCACCCTTTGGGACAGGTAGGGATGGAAACAGAAGAGGGAGGAGGAAGAGGAAAAAGCATAGGAAGAGGACAAAGAGGACGAAGAAGCAGGGGACAATACAACAAGTATCGCATTTAAAAATCATTAATCTTTCAGAATCTATATTAACTGAAGATGAAACCTCAGTGCTTAGCTTGGGTTTGAATTTTGTCCCCAGCGTCACATTTAACCTTTTTGAAACTATTACTGATGTGAATCATTTGGTCAGAGATCTCACTCTTAGGAAATTTTTCTGGGGTAAGGAATCCCCAGAGATATCTCCTGATAGTTTAAGAGAACATGACAAATGGAGGGAAATTAGCAACATAGAACCTATAATAAATATTGTAGATTTTAATGAAGCATGTGACAATTTTTCCCTCCAGGATCTAAACTATGAATCTAACACTCAGAATAACTTCCTCAAGGCCGAACATACTGGGTTCAAACCAAGGTCAGTGTTCTATCCAACCAAGGATAGAGGACCCTTCTTGGAAGCTTTCCATAAAAGGGTAGAAGAGGATTTGATATCCTTGTCTAAATGCCACAATGCGGCCCCCCTAATCTAACGAAAGGCCAGAAGTTGGCCACTGAAACTTTGACTAAAAGAAATGATATAGTCATAAGATCTGCGGTTAAGGGGGGAAGCATTGTGGTATTAAATAAAACAGACTATATAAGGGAAGCCGAAAGGCAGATCAAGGATCCAGATGTCTACCTCCCACTTTCTGGTGATCCCACTAATGTTTTCAAGTTGCAATTTTTGGAGCTGCTGGACGATGGACTACAGGGGGAATTATCGACCAAGATACCTTTGATTATCTGTATGCAAAAACACCTGTTATTCCTATCTTTCATCACCTCCCCAAGGTACACAAGTCCTTGGAGGAGGTGAAGGGAAGACCCATTATATCTGGGATAGGATCTCTATTTGAGAGTATGTCAGGTTGGTTGGAGTCGCTACTGCAGCCCATAGTCCAGCAGCTTCCTTCCTTTCTCAAGGATACTACACATCTACTGACCAGCTTAGAGCAACTCACATGAAGCAGTGATTGCTCTTGGTTAACTATAGATGTTGTTGGGCTTTATTCTTGTATACCACACCACTTAGGAATGGAAGCGATCAGAGTTTCTCTAGATCATTATAGTAATTATGATACCAGTCTAAAAGATTATATTCTAACATGTTTAGAATTTCTATTGGTTCATAATTATTTTAAATTTGATGATTCTTTTTACCTCCAAAGACGTGGGACCGCCATGGGTGCTAAATTTGCCCCAGCCTATGCTAATTTATTCATGGGCTGGTGGGAGCGGTCCCACGTCTTTGGAGATAATAACCCCTACAAACACTGTATAAGATCATATAAAAGGTACATTGATGATCTTTTGTTTGTGTGGTTGGGATCTGTAGAGGAAATTGAGGAATTCATCCTATATCTAAATAATAATCAGGTTAATTTACAATTTACCTATACATCAGATAAGTGGACAGATAGAAGTGGACAGATTAGATAGAAACAATATGCTACAACAGAATAGCTACAAGTCTAACAATAGGTTTGACACTTATAAACCAAATTTTATTACAACCTATAGTCCACAATTTAAAGCAATTTGTGATATTATTAACAAACACCTCCCTGTTTTAACAGGTGAGAATAGCCTCAGAGATCTAGCAAGGGAGGGTCTGAACTTCATTTCTAAAAGAGGACGTACAATTGGGAACCTAGTAGCCCCCAGTATGATAAAAAAGCTGCCGGCAACAGGAAGTAGCTGGTTACATGTTAAGGGGCACTACAAGTGTAATTTTTCCAATTGTATCGCATGTAGTCATACATATGTCACAGACAAATTTCAGTCCAGAAGCATACAAAGGGTATTTTTATCTAACTCATGCACTAATTGCCGAACAAGTTTTGTCATTTAGTTAGTGGAGTGCACACTTTGTAAAAAAACGATATGTGGGGTGCTCCTCACGGGAGGCACGCACACGCATTAGAGAGCACCTGAACAATATTGACAAAGAAAGGGATGTGTCTGATTTGGTGCATCATTTTATTTATGCACGCCTATCCCATTTCCTTACGTTAAACTCCCTTCTTGACCCGCTGCAATCTGGATTTCGTCCCTATCACTCCACAGAGACAGCTATTGTTAAGGTCACCAACGACCTACTTACAGCTAAATCAAAAGGCCACTTCTCTCTGCTTATCCTCCTTGATCTGTCCGCAGCCTTTGACACTGTCGACCACCCTCTTTTGCTCCAAATCCTCCAATCCTTCGGCATCTGTGACACAGCCCTTTTGTGGCTCTCTTCCTACCTGTCAAACCGTACCTTCAGTGTAGCCTTCTCTGGGGCCTCCTCTGCCCCATCACCACTTTCTGTCGGAGTACCACAAGGCTCTGTCCTCGGTCCCCTTCTCTTCTCAATCTATACGTCATCACTAGGTTCCCTAATTAAGTCCCACGGTTTCCAATATCATTTGTATGCCGATGACACCCAAATCTACTTCTCTGCACCAGAACTATCTCCTTCCTTGCTAACCCGTGTCACTAACTGTCTTTCTCACATCTCTTCCTGGATGTCCTCTCACTACCTCAAGCTAAATCTCTCCAAAACTGAGCTCCTCATTTTCCCCCCTTCTTCCAAAATCTCCACCCCCAATATCTCTATAACTGTCGACAACTCCATCATTACCCCTACCCCGCATGCCCGATGTCTCGGGGTTACATTTGACTCAGATCTTTCCTTCACTCCTCACATTCAGTCCTTGGCTACAGCCTGCCGCTTCCACCTTAAAAACATCTCTAAAATTAGACACTTCCTTACACAAGACACAACTAAGATTTTAATCCACTCTCTCATTCTTTCCCACCTTGATTACTGCAACTCTGTCCTCTCTGGTCTCCCCACCTGCCGCCTAGCTCCTTTACAATCCATAATGAATGCCTCTGCCAGACTCGTCTTCCTTACACGTTGCTCTTCATCTGCTGTGCCTCTCTGCCAATCCCTTCACTGGCTTCCTCTTGCCTCTAGGATCAAACACAAAACTCTCACTCTGACATACAAAGCCCTCAACTGCACTGCTCCCCCCTACATCTCAGACCTTGTCTCCAGATACTCTCCCTCCCGTCCCCTTCGCTCTACTCATGACCTCCTACTCTCCACCTCTCTTGTCACCTCATCACACTCCCGTTTACAGGACTTCTCCAGACTGGCTCCCATCTTGTGGAACTCTCTGCCTCGCTCCACAAGACTCTCTTCTAGTTTTAAAAGCTTCAAGTGCTCCCTAAAGACTCTACTGTTCAGGGACGCATACAACCTACGCTAACCTTTCCTAATACCAGTTCCTCTCCTCCACTGCAATCCCCTGAACCCTCTTAGTATGTAAGCCTAAAAGTCCAGCTGTTTGCAGATCACCTTCTTAAGAGCTGACTACAACAGTGCAACTCTTGGCAGGGCCCTCTACCCTGTAATTGTTTTGTTGTACTCCCCCTTTGTTTATAGCGCTGCGGAATCTGTTGGCGCTCTACAAATAACCGATAATAATAATAATAATAATATGAGCACAACAAGTCAGTCAACAGTTTTAAATGGCAAGTAATAGAGAGAATCTCTCCAACTCCAAGAGGGGGTGACAGAGTACAAAGACTTTTATACAAAGAAGCATTCTGGATTTTTACCCTCCAGACTAGACATCCCAAAGGCTTTAATGTAGCTGGGGATATTATTAACTTTTGGAAATAGCATTCACTAAGATAAAGAGATCTAGTGAAAAGATAAGAAACAACAGACATATAGATATACATTTATACAGAAAAAATGTAGAACTATTAGGAGTGATTAATTTAATGATAGTGAGTGCCTGTATCACTTTGCAGAATATATATTCTTGTTGTATTGGTCTATGAGGTGAATTATGGGAGAGAGTCTATATTAATGTAGTATTTTGGTTTTTCTATATTCTTCATCACTGATTTGCTTATTATCTAGACTATAGTATCTGGGATTTATACTCTTCATCATTGATGTCTCTACTAACTAGATTTTAATATGTGGGCTGTATATTCTTCATCACTGATGTTCCCTTTATCTAGACTGAGCCATTCAGTATGTCTAAGTGGACTTAAAATTAAAATTTGTTTCAAAATTGAAATACCAATTAATAAAGATTAAAACTTATTTTCTTTATTAATACAATGAAAAAACTTTTTTTAAAAAGTAGAAAATAAGAGATGAGAGTTAATGATTGAGGTACAAAAACTCAACTTGGAAACTATCTCTGTATTTAACGTTAGCCAAATAGTTTGCAGGATAATACATTTTCAAGTTAATACAGAGCCAATTAACAAAAAGGATTCAAATGATAGATAATATTTTTAGTATGTCCTAACATATATTCCGTAGAAAAATGTACTATCATATTGTCAGAATGTTGAAATAGATTTTCTGTTAATGAGTCTGTTAGTACCAACCAATTGCGCTGTGACTGCCTGCTATTCATCCTTGAGACTCATTAAAGTGGGTTTTTAAGGCAGAACACCGGCTACACTTTTAGGTCTATGATTATAGCTAAGTTTCCCAGCCGAAACGCATAAGCCTGACTGGTAGCCGATGGTCACAGCGCAATTATTACAGCATTAGCTTTTTATATTAATTATTTTACTACCCTCACCTATTTTTCGTTTTTCACTGTGTTGGATTTTTGTGAATTTGATTGGAGACTTTTATTAAACTCACCCCTTTTGACGAAGCCTGAGTTTGCTGGATTTTTTTTTTTTTCGTGGAACATTTATCAGGTAAGCATCATTTTTTTTTTCTTCCCTATGTCATGGAGAGTTCACAAATCATTCCAATTACTAGTGGAAACCAATATCCAATCTAGAGTACACAGAATGAAAGGGAGGGAGAACAAGACAGGCGTACCTAAACCGAAGGCACCACCGCTTAAAAATGTTTTCTCCCAAAAGAAGCCCCTGCCGAGGCAAAAGTATCAAATTTGGAAAAGGTATGGATAGAGGACCAAGTGATTGCCTTACAAATTTTACTCCACCATAGCTTCATTCTTGAAAGCCCAGGAGGAAGAGACAGCTCTAGTGGGATGAGCCATAATTCTCTAAGGAGGCTGTTGTCCAGCTGTCTCATAAGCCAAATGGATAACACTTCTCAACCAGAGAGAAAGAGTGGTAGAAGTGGCCTTCTGACCCCTATGCTTACCAGAGAAAACAACAAACAGGGCTGAAGATTGCCAAAAATCTTTAGTTGCTTGAAGGTAAAACCTTAGAGCACGCACAACATCCAAGTTTTGCAAAAGACGTTCCTTCTTAGAAGAAGGATTGGGAAAAAAGAGGGAACAACAATTTCCTGATTACTATTGCGATCCGACACTACCTTAGGGAGAAACCCCAGATTAGTACGGAGGACTACCTTATCAGCATGAAAAATAAGGTAAGGGGAATCACACTGCAAAGCTGAAAACTTGGAAACTCTGCGAACAGAAGAAATAGTAAGAAGAAGGAAAACCTTCCAAGATACAATTATAATATCAACAGAATGCATTGGCTCAAACTGAGCCTGCTGCAAAACTTTAAGGACAATATTAAGGCTCCAAGGAGGAGCAACAGATTTGAACACAGGCCTGATTCTGACCAAGGCCTGAACAAAAGATTGAACATATGGCAAAACCGCCAGACCAGGGGTGTCCAAACTTTGCTCTCCAGAGGTTTTGGAACTACATTTCCGATGATGCCAGACGTTTATGCAAAAGAATAGACAGTGCAGAAATCTGACCCTTCAGAGTATTCTTAGAGGTCTTAGATTACGGCACTCCGCCGAAACTAGTAGGGCCAGCTGTCTCTCTGCTACCGTGCTGGTATACAGTAGGATTTTAATCCACTAATAAAGCCCATTGATTTTTCTGCAACTGGATCTCTTGAATCTCTTTTTTCTGCTTATTTTTACGGACTACAAGGAGTCCGCTTATTTTCAAGAGCCCACAGAGCCTCCACTCCAATTGGTCTCTTACCTGCCGCATGGTGTTTCCCCTTGTGAGAGCTGAAGATTCGACCGGCGCTGGAGCGTTTTGATTGGATAAGCCTCACACACACCCTTTCGGCATGTTCCGATGATGACGTCAGACGCCTAGAAGACTCGGGTGGCACTATAGAGAAAGGCACGTCTAGTGTATAATTCCGCACACGAGCTGCGGTTCACCGGGATGACGAAGCCTTTGACCTGGAAGCTGCCATTACTTTTCGAGTGAATCCTTCAAGTGAAGCTGACTATCAGTTACTGCGGGGTGAGTGCAGAGGCTTATACCCTCTGTCCTTCTTTCTCATATCGATTGCATGTGTATCAGCTCCACTAGCGCAGAGAAATTGAACATGTGCTCTCTATGGGGATAACACATTATATCACATATACGGCAGCTTCTTATATTGGAGTACATATATAGTTATCTTTACTTTGAGTTACAGTGACTGTGAACCCTGGGGAATACTTCTGTGTTTTTGTTCCTTAAGAGTATTGTCTGACAAACATTTCTCAAGGTCCTCATGCAGAATAGCCAAAATTCGAGGAACCCTTACTTTGTTCCAAGAAAAACCCATTGAATCACACCAATTGAAGTGTTCAAAGGAGTGATCCAAGAACTTGCCAGAGCGTTTATCAGAATGACTTGAGGATCTCTTGACCTTGAACCATACTTTGGAAGCTTGGCGTTTTGACAAGACGCCATCAGATCCAACTCCGGAAATCTCCACCTGAAGGTTATCTTTGAGAAAACCTATGGGTGAAGAGCCCACTCTCCTGGATGAAAAGTCTGTCTGCTCAGAAAATCTACTTCCCAGTTGTCCACTCCTGGGATGTGGATGGCAGAGAGATGACAATCATGAGACTCTTGTCCACTGGAGAATGTGAGTCACCTCCATCATTGCTAAAGAGCTCCGAGTTCCTCCCTGGTGGTTGATGTAAGCCACCGAGGTGATGTAATCTGACAAACTGGACCAAATCTAGTTGAGGCCAAGCTGTTGAAGATTGCTCTCAACACCAAGATGTTTATTGGAAATGTGGAATCCTCCCAAGTCCACAGGGCCTGGGCTTTTAAGGATCCCCAGACTGCTCCCCAACCTAACAGAATGGCATCCAAGGTCACAATCACCCAGGAAGGTCTCAGAAAACATGTGCCTCGAGACAGATAGTCCTGAAAAATCCACCATAAGAGAGAATCTCTTGTCAGAGGATCCAGAATTATCCTTTGCGAGAGATCCGAGTGGTCTCCGTTCCATTGACTGAGCATGCATAACTGCAGAGGTCTCAGATGGAACCGAGAAAAAGGAATGATGTCCATGGAGGCAACCATCAACCAATCACCTCCATGCATTGAGCCACTGATGGACGAATAGCAGACTGGAGAGAAAGGCATGAAGCAAGAAGTCTAAATTTTCTGACATCCATCAGAAAAATCTTCATGGACAGGGAATCTATAATTGTTCCTAAGAAACACAACCTTGTATCTGGTACAAGGGAACTCTTTCCCAGATTCACTTTCCACCCATGGGAACGTAGAATAGCAACAACATCTCTTGCTAAATGAAAAGATGGAGCTTGAACCAAAATGTCATGCAAGTAAGGTGCCACAGCAATTCCCTGTGACCTGACCACTGCCAGAAGAGCCCCCAGAACCTTTTGTGAAAATTCTGGGAGCTATATCAAGGCCTAAAGGAAGAGCAACAAACTGGAAATTTTTGTCCAGAAAGGCAAACTTCAGATATTGATAATGATCCCTGTGAATGGGTGCATGAAGATACGCATCCTTCAGATCTATGGTTGTCATGAACTGACCCTCCTGAACCAAAGGAAGAATGGAGCGGATGGTTTCCATTTTGAAGGATGGAACCCTGAGTAATTGGTTGAGACACTTTAGGTCCAGGATGGGATGGAAAGTGCCCTCCTATTTGGGAACTACAAATAGATTTGAATAGAATCCTAGACCTTGTTCTTCTAGAGGAACTGTAACAATCACTCCTAGGGAAAATAGGTCCTTTATGCAGTTTAAGAAGGCCTCTCTCTTTATCTGGTCCACAGATAACCTTGAAAGCTGGAATCTGCCCCTGGGAGGACAGGATTTGAATCCTATTCTGTAACCTTGGGACACTATGTCTACGGCCCAAGGATCTGGAACATCGCATATCCAAGCCTACCAAAAAAAAGAGAGCCTGCTCCCCACTTGATCCGAAACAGGATCGGGGGCGGACCCTTCATGCTGGCTCAGAATCCAAAGCTGACCAGACCTCCAAGAAGACTTGGATAGTTCCGGCTTGGAAGAGTAGGAGGAAGACTTTTGTCCCTTAAAGTTACAAAAGGAATGAAACTTAGAAAACTGGTGACCCTTCGGTCTATTCTTTTTATCCTGAGGTAGGAAAGAGCCCTTTCCACCAGTATTATCTGAAATTATTTCAACCAGACCTGGACCAAACAAGGTTTTACCCTTATAAGGTAAAGACCAAAAGTTTGGACTTGGATGAGACATCTGCAGACCAAGATTTTAACCACAGAGCTCTGCGAGCTAAAACAGTGAAACCAGAAATCTTAGCTCCCAGTCTAAGAACTTGCATATTGGCATCACAAATAAAGGTATTGGCTTGCTTAAGAGCCTTAATCCTGTCTTGTATCTCCTCTATAGTGGTCTCTTCTAAAATAAGATTAGATAAGTCATCGCATAAGATGCTGCCCAACTCTGGTTTTCTATCCAAGGGGTAGCATAGGTGTTAGAAATAAAGCAAGGACTACCTCGCCACCTTCTAACTGCTAAAAGCCACCATTACTCTTACTAAAGAATTGACATGGATACAGCATAGCCTCAAACGCTTGCAGGGAAAAGTATCCATAAAATGATTAAATATCTTCAGACACCATCTTCGCACATCCTTTATTGACAAAGGCAAAGAGAATGAATGGGGGTTATGGGTAAGAGAAGTGATACTTAATAGCTGTGCTGGGGTGCTCTTTGCCTCCTCCTGCTGGCCAGGAGTGAATATCCCACTAGTAATTTAAATAATTTGTGGACTCTCTATGCCATAGGAAAGAAACAAAAAAGTTGCACAAAAATACATTACAAAGTACACTTACACTTATAATAACACAATCTAATAAAAAATATTTTAAAAGAACATAGTACACAAAGGTTATAAAGGTTCAAAGATATAAGATCTTGTGTCTAAAATTGTATATGTATGTATATATATATATATGTATTTGCATATGAACAGAGAAGCGCTTTACCAGGAACAAACAATAGCTCAACAGCTAGGTCTATGGTGATTTACCACCCAGGAACAGCCTCTTTTAGACCAGTGTGCTTTTCACAGAGGAAAACTTTCCTGAAGTATATCAGTCTGATTCCACCAAGTAAGGTCAGTCCAGCCCCGAAATACCAGGCAATTCTCCTCTGAACAAGGAACATGACAACCCCAAATGATCGTTTAGGCCTCCTATGGGCCTCATCAGTGAGGTGCAGCCACATTCCTCTAAGCACACTGGGCAAGGAGTCCACGTCTAGTTTCCCCCATCACCCATAGGGAGACCTCCCCAGGGTTATTTATATTCATTTTCCTACGAAGAGAGAAGCGCTCATCAGCTAGTTCTATGGTGATTTACCACCAAGGAGCAGCCTCTTTTAGACCAGTGTGCTTTTCATAGAGGAAAGCTTTACTGAAGTATATCAGTCTGATCCCGCCAAGTAAGATCAGTCCAGCCCAAAATACCAGGCAATTCTCCTCTGAACAAGGAACATGCAACCCCAGATGATCATTTCGGCCTCCTATGGGCCTCGTCAGTGAGGTGCAGCCACATTCCTCTAAGAAAACTGGGCAAGAAGTCCACATCTGGTTTCCCCCATCACACATAAGGAAACCTCCCTAGGGTCATATTAATTTGCATAGGAAGAGAGAAGCACTCTACCAGGAACAAACAACAGCTCATCAACTAGTTCTATGGTGATTTACCACCCAGGGCAGCCTCTTTTAGACCAGTGTGCTTTTTACAGAGGAAAACTATCCTGAAGTATATCAGTCTGATCCCGTCAAGTAAGTTCAGTCCAGCCACGAAATACCATGCAATTCTTCTCTGAACAAGGAATATTACAACCCCAGACAATTGTTTCGGCCTCTTATGGGCCTCGTCAGTGAGGTGCAGCCACATTCCTTTAAGCACACTGGGCAAGGAGTCCACATCTGGTTTCTCCCATCACCCATAGGGAGACCTCTCTAGGGTCATATTCATGTGCATATGAAGAGAGAAGCACCCTACCAGGAACGAACAACAGCTCATCAGCTAGTTCTATGGCGATTTATCACCCAGGAGTTGCCTCTTTTAGACCAATGTGCTTTTCACAGAGGAAAACTTTCATGAAGTATATCAGTCTGATCCCGCCTAATAAGATCATTTCAGCCCTGAAATACTAGGCAATTCACCTCTTAACAAGGAACATGACAAGAGTGGATTACTTTTTCTCCATTGACTTCTATGGGGGAATAAGTGAACGCACACGCGATATTGTAAGTTTTCTTCTTTTTGTGCTTGTCAGGTTAGCACGTGAGTGAAAACAGTTTACTTTCAACTCATAATACGAGCACAACCCGACGCGTGCAAAAAGCTTAGGCTCTGCCCTTTCAATGTTGAAGGTTATTGCCATAAAAAAGGAAATCAGTTACAGTTGTAACCTTTATTGAAACCTTAAAGGCATGAGGAAAGGAACTATGACAGAGCTTCATATACTCATTTGCAACGCTTAGGGGTGGCAAGTGATCCCTAATTTGAAAGCGAGGAAACCCCTCTTAAATTATGGTTACTGCCACATCTAAACGCTTTTTCTCCCTTCTGGTCCTCATTATTAACAACATCATTATTATTATTCATTTGTAGTACTTTAACAGATTCCACAGTGCTATTATTGACCTATCTGTTGCCTTCAACACTGTTGACCGCCCTTTCTTGCTCAGACTCTCTAATCTTTTGGCATTTGACTCTGCCATCTCTAAATTTACATGTACTGCACAATGCCTCTGTACACTCTCTGCCCTTTTTATCACTCTCTGTCGTTGTGTATTAAGGTTCAGTCTTTTTTGGTATTGACAGTGAAAGAAAGTGTAAGCTGGCTCAACCATGTCTATAATTTAACATCCTTAGGGTTATTGGTTTAAAACATCATCTGCATGCTGAATTAAAGGAATATGAAACTTAAAAATTATTCTTTCATGATTCAGATAGAGCATACAATTTTAAACAACTTTCCAATTGACTTCTAATATCAAACTGGTTTTGTTCTCTTGGTATCCTTTGTTAAAGGAGCAGCAATTAACTACTGGAAGCTAACTGAACATATTGAGTGAGACAATGGCAAGAGGCATATATGGGCAAATACCTATTGACAGCTAGTTCCTGAGCCTAAGTATCCCTTTCAACAAAGATAATGATGAAAATTACATAATAGATGTAAATTGAAAAGTTGTTTAAAATTGTATGCTCGATCTGAATCATGAAATAAAAATGTTGGGTTTCATGTGCCTTTAATCTAAATAAACATTTATACTTTGACTTATGGCCTTCTATTTTTGCTGATGTCATCAAATGATAATGCAGTATTACTATCCTGGAAAAATTATAGCTTTGCAAGTTTTAACATCTCCAGAACTAAACAATTTTTCCCTTTGTCTTTTTTCCCTATATGTGAAATTTTTAATCAAATGTTTGATTTATTTTTAGCTTCTATGTTCTTTCTTTTCTTATATTGTTTTTTTATTTTTAATTAATACTGATAAATCAAATAGGAATATCTAGTCTGAGAAAAGTTCTTATTAATGCATTAGTTCTGATATCATATACAGTGAATCTGGAGTTATCTGTCCTTAATTATGATTTTTTATAGATATATGCTATCTAGACATATGCATTCAGCAAATTTGTAAGCTGCCGAATGCAGACGAAGGCAGCTGCACATGGCCTCCAGCTCTTTTCAGAGCCGGATTTATTATTTTGAAAGTGCAACTCACTAAGATCTGTGCAAATCTAGCTCTTAGAGTGTTGAACTTTCACAAAAATAAATCCAACCGTTGTCTTCCACATTCCACAGCTAATGAAGCTGCCGGATGCACACTTCTAATACTATTTACTTTACAGATATGCTACTATTTTGTGGCTGGAACAGATTGCATGACTCTTAGTTTAACCTTTGCATAATGTGTAACTGTATAGGATAAACTTACTTGTATAAAGCTACTAGAAGACATGATTTTTTTTATGACTTTTCAAATCTGCCTCCTGTAAAATATTTTCTTTGTTTTTCAAAATGCTAAAAATGTTACATTCTGCAAAGTCCTGTTATAGAGGCAACAAAGAAAATATGTTAACATTCCTTTAAGTATAATAAATATATATTATTATAATTATTATGGGGAAAAAAATCCTTATGGGGTCATACAGTTCAGCCGGATTTCAACAACATTATTCATTTGTTAACATAAATCCATTAACCACTTATTTCCTATGGGGAACATCCTCAGGGCAGCAGTGGAGCAGTTGGAGAGAAGTTTAAACTTAAATAAAGTTAAAGTAGTAGCTTGTGCTGCTGATATAAGCCAGGAGAACTTTTTTTTTTTTTAAATGTATATTTTTTGCAGGTTCAAAATTGTCAAAAACAAAAGTGAAGCCAACATACTTATTGGCTGGCCCAGCAATCTGAAGCTTTTCCCTCCTTTAGAGTAACAGTTCTAACTGCATGAACAAATCAAGCAAGTTTTTGTTTTGTATGCATTCATTCAATAATTTATTAATTTAAGGGTTCCTTCTTTTTGTGCTTTCAAATAAATGTCAAAAATACAGCAAAATGGGGGGTGATTCTTTTTGCATTTCTCCAAATCTAAATGCACTTATGAGACTAGATTACAAGTGAGGTGCAAACGGTTTTGCGTAAGCGATATCGTCTTTTTGCGAAGCCTTTTTAATTACGCTGATATTACAAATTGAGCACAATCGCCATTTACGCTTCAATCCTTACCGCAATCTCAGAGCTGTGGTTAACTGTTTTCTGAAACAAAAAAATGCACAAAACCCTTCAAAAATACATTACAAAATACAGTTACGCTCATATTAACACTGTCTATTAACACTGTCTAATAAAAATTATTTTAAAAACATATTGCACAAAAAAGTTAGAAGGGCTCAAAAATATGAGTTCTCAGGTATTAACAAGATAAAAGCAAATGGCTTCAACATTGAGACATATATGTGTACATATATATTAATGTATTTATTTATGTATATATGTATTTACAGTCCTATATACACATATAAAACATTAATATATATTTACACATATATAAACATATTTCTAAGTGCATTATAGCCCTTTGCCATTAAGTAGATAACATGATAAAACATATTTATGCAATATTCATATTTAATAAAGATTTACTGTAAATATTTCACATTTGCTAATACGAATATGCTATGTTGTTTGCACGATGGGTGTTTGGTTTTTATTCAACAATTTTTTCTCTCCATTGACTTCTATGGAGAATGCGAAAATGCAATGGAGTTTGCGCAATCTCAGGTATTAGTTTTTTTTTCCACGTTTTTTTCTCCATTGATTTCTATGGGGGAATACATGCACCCACGCGTGATAAAATTCGGGTTAACGCTAGCACAAAATATGTTTTTTTTACTGCACCACTTATAGTCCATAGTTTAACCTTTTTTCCCGCATTATAATATAAACATCTTCAAATGAACATTTAATTTCAATTTTTAAATTAATATATATTATTTTTACTTTGTATTAAGTTTGCTTCTGATGATCTTGCTTATAAATAAAGAAAATCATTGTGTGGTCACACTCTAAAAATTGCTAAAAATGTAACTGTAAAATATTGAGAGCAATTTAAGGACTATTTGCCAAGCTAACTCAATCTTCTTTGCACAATTGCCACATACTTCTTGTGTTCCAGTCGCAACAAAAACCTGCTTGCAACACAGAAATAGAATTTTCTTCTCAATCTGTTGGGCTATTTAAAGTGTTAGATTCCATCTAGTACAACTCCTATCTGTCAAGGCATTTAATCAATGAAAGGGTGATAGGATGTATATTCTCTCTTGGGTATAAAGAAGTTCATTTAAAAAAAATGTATGTTGTCTCTTTGGATAGAACTGGAAAACTTCACATTAAGAAAGATATGAGCACACTGCTATCTTCTCTAGTTCTTTATCTGGCTGGACTCGGGCTTTAGTCTCTAGTCAGTCAAGTGCAGGGCAAGGGTTTTCTAATACTGGCTCAGGTGCAGACATCTTACTGCAGGTGTATTATCATTGCTTGAATGCTCAGATGCCGCAACCAATTACAATCAAAAGGTTAGTAAAGAAGAATCAGCTAAAATCTTAAATATATATTATTGAACACCAGCATGCTAAGAAACTATAATTAAGAGTTACTGACAAAAGTATTTAAAACGTTTACCAGCATGACCATCTATGTTACTATACATTTTCTGTGGCGTGGCGTTTATACTATAAAATAAAGCACATATAAATAAAAATAACACTTTAAAAAGTGATGTGCAAATCTATATAAAATAAGATAAAATGAGTTTAAAAAATGAATTTAATTGAAATGAACATTAATTTGATATAATATTAGAAACATTGTTTTAATTATTTTATTGACTTTTGCACATAAAAATCACATATATATTTCTACATTCCATGGCTTTGCAGCTGAATTTTAAAGGACATCATAGTCAACTTTTTTCTGTATTCTATCTAAAAGGTAGCAATTAAAATATAGCACAGTTTTTATATGTTTAACTCATGATCCTTTCCGAAATTAAGTAATGTTGTTATGCTTGTCTTTCTTCACCAATAAAACAAAGGCAGTTAAATTGATACTAAACCCATTTTATTTTCTTTCATGAATCAGATAGAGCATGCAATTTTAAGCAACTTTCTAATTTACTCCTATAATCAATTTTATTTAGTTTTTTGGCTATCTTTATTTGAAAAGAAAGAATCTAAGCTTTGGAACCGGCCCATTTTTGGTGGCAGCAAGCGCTATCCAGGGTCTGAACCAAAAATGGGCCGGCTTCTAAGCTTAGATTCCTGCTTTTTTCAAATAAAGAGAGAAAGAGAACAAAGAAAACTTGATAATAGGAGTAAATTAGAAAGTTGCTTATAATTGCATGCTCTATCTGATTCATGAAAGAAAATAATTGTGTTTAGTATCCCTGTAATGGTGGTGAGTAGGAAGTATAAAACCAATATTGCAGTGTTGGTTTCAATTGAAATGTAAACAGTGCCCCAAAATATTTTTTGTGTTTGATACACATTTAAAAGTCATATATATTTAATGCTGTTAGTCTGGGTAAAACTCTTTACAGGGGAATTCGATTGTTTATATTAATATACAATTATAATTAAAAGATTTATTTCAAACAAATATGTGTAAGTTGTTTTCAAAATCAACAGCAAAAATATTCACGCTGCATTTAATATTATTTTCAATTTGTGATTAAATAACATTTTTCTATAAAGATGATAAAAAAATGTTTATGGTTCTATATTAAAAAATACACTTCAAAAAATGAAAGAGGAATATGCAAATTCAACTAAGTTTTTAAAATGTTAATGACCAAGTAAAAATATGAACATTTGTTTGTTGTAGTATAACATTTTTATACCAAGCATGGGTAGGAATTATATATCAAACCATCAAAGCAATCAAAAATAATTTGAAGTACTTTTAATTAATTATCAAACTTATATAGACAAGAAAATACACTTTTTTGTTATATACCTTTAAAAACAATTTTCAAACTGTTTAAAATTTAATTTCTAAAGACCGCTGCTCCATAACCTGTCCGCCTACTCTGAGGTGGCGGACAGAAATCGACAGAAATCAACCCGATCAAATACGATCAGGTTGATTGACACCCCCTGCTAGCGGTCGATTGGCTGCGAATCTGCAGGGGGCGGCATTGCACCAGCAGTTCACAAGAACTGCTGGTACAATGATAAATGCTGTCGGCATTTATCGATGTGCAGCGGACATGATCCGCTATATTGGATCATGTCTGCTTGCACCATAATAAATATGCCCCATGTAGGAGTCAGATATGTATAATGAAGGGGGGTAAAAGGTCATTATACCACATTATACTGGTGGTAGGAAGAAGTGTGTATATACCTTTAATTTAAAAGGACACTGTGTATATACCTACTCAGCTACCAGTAACCACTGGCTGTAGTACATGTATATACCTACTCAGCTACCAGTAACCACTGGCTATAGTACATGTATATACCAACTCAGCTACCAGTAACCACTGGCTGTAGTACATGTATATACCTACTCAGCTACCAGTAACCACTGCCTGTAGTACATGTATATACCTACTCAGCTACCAGTAACCACTGGCTGTAGTACATGTATATACCTACTCAGCTACCAGTAACCACTAGATGTAGTACATGTATATACCTACTTAGCTACCAGTAACCGCTGGCTGTAGTACATGTATATACCTACTCAGCTACCAGTAACCACTGGCTGTAGTACATGTATATACCTACTCAGCTACCAGTAACCACTGGCTGTAGTACATGTATATACCTACTCAGCTACCAGTAACCACTGGCTGTAGTACATGTATATACCTACTCAGCTACCAGTAACCACTGGCTGTAGTACATGTATATACCTACTCAACTACCAGTAACCACTGGCTGTAGTACATGTATATACCTACTCAGCTACCAGTAAACACTGGCTGTGGCAGTATTAGCTGTGCACGGTATAATGTGTACATAGAAAGCAGCAGTTGTGTTTCTTACTTTAGCAGAAATGAGGCAACTTGTAAAGGGAAAGGAAACTTGTCAGGGTGCAGAGTAAGTACAATTTTCAAGGGACCCCCTGAGAGGACATAACCCCAAGTTTAAGAATCAATGTGTTAGAAAACTTAAAAAATCAATACAACCTTTAACAAAGATCCTTCAAATAAAGGATTCATTACTATTAAGAATTAGATTATTTTTTTTTATTAAAATTGTTACTGTTGTGATTGCACAAAGGTTCATTTTAATAAAGATAACATTTGGCACTTTTTCTCACACTGCCAATTATTATAAATCATGAAAAACCATTCTCTTCAGTAGTTTTGACTTATTAAAGGTGCTTAAAAGTCAAAATTAAAGGGATAGTAAAGTCCAAATTAAACATTCATAATACAGGGCATGTAATTCTAAACAACTTTCTAATTTACTTTTATCATCAAATTTGCTTTGCTCTCTTGGTATTCTTAGTTGAACGCAAGATTTCCAATTAGATAAAACCTTGGAAAAAACTCAATGATAATATACAAGAGAGAAACAATAGGTTTAGCTTGGATTTGAGGAAGGCAAAGCACAAAAAAACTTTATAGAGATAAACACGATTATAAGAACGACAAGGTTCATACTTACAGTATAACAATAAAAAAGACAATACTAAGGGGGGCACAGGTAGTGCCACAACTCAAAACCACAGTGAAAATAACGAGGAGAGTAATCACATCTTCGAAAGACATTAGGTACAACATACAGTCCTCCACCCAGAGAGAGTTGTATGCTAAAAACCATTATAGTAAGAAACAAATGCCTGGCACATTTGGAGTTTATTTTAATAGGTATTAGTTTTATTCTCAACCATAAATATTTTATTTTTTAAAAACTATTTTACAAGCAAATACAGGGGATGGTGATGGGGACCCCCTTTGCCCCATCATACGCTAACATATATATGCATAGTTTTGAGGAAAGACACATATGGGCCGGTAATTCTTTTCGGGGCAATCTTATTCGTTACTTTTGTTATATTGATGACATAGTTATCATTTGGAAGGGAACTGAGACTGCAAGTGGAGATTTTATTAATCACATGAATAAGAATGATTACAATCTCAAATTCGTCTCAAAGGTCGCCAAAAATCAGGTTGAGTTTTTAGATCTCGTGCTTTTTGTTGATGATGATAGTAAAGTAGCAGTAAAAAACTATCGAAAACCAGCCGACAAAAATGTTTTTTTTTTTTTAATGCCAAGAGCGGTCATTTATCTAGGTGGAAAACCAACATTCCCCTAGGACAGTACCAACGTATTAACAGGATCTGTACCAGGGAGATTGATTACCATAGGGAATCCTAACTTCTAGATGCCAGATTAATTGAAAAAAGGTTATGACAAAACAACTATAGAACTATACAAAGAATGCGTCAATGACATGAATAGGGAAACACTACTCTAACCCAAGGATAAGAGGGACCCCAAAAATGGAAAAAATAACAACAGATTCACCACAACTTACAACCAAGGCCACAGAGACATCCAGAACATCTTAAGGAAACTTTGGGGAGTTTTAAAAGCAGACCCTATTCTAGGTGATACATTACCTGATAGACCACTTGTGACCTTTAAGAAGAACAGGGACCTCAAAAATATACTAGACCCCACCAAATTACGTGATTCACTTTAAAACACCACTACAACAACTAACTGGTTAGAACAAAAGCCAGACACATATAGATGTGGGGTAACAAGGTGTGTGATGTGTAGATAGAGGTAACTCCTTTCTGAACTAAAATATAAATGCAGCAGTAGCGCAACATATGTAGTGTATCTCGTAAGCTGCAGCTGCGACCTTATTTACATTAGAACGACAAAGAGAAACATACCCACTAGGCTCAACGAACACGTGTACAGCATCAAAATAGGACTAAAAACTCAGTTTCTCTGAACACTTTAGAATTTATCATAATTCAGAACCCATGAGTCTCAAATTAAAGGTTATCGATTGGATAGCCCCTAACAAATTCCCCAATAGATGACTTACCCTTCGTCACAGAGAGTCATTCTGGATCTATCAGCTCGATTCCATGCATCCTCATGGACTCAATATAGAACTAGACTTACAAGCATTTATGTAGGAATTAGTGGTATATAATTTGGATATATGGTCTTAGTGGGGGTTTTGAGAGGATATACATAGGGGCACTGGTCATTTCACTTTTAGTATTTGTTTTTAATGTGTTGTGCTTTTAAATGGTTTTTGGGTTTCATTTTTAGGCTTCTATATTTATATTAATTAAATTTTTTATCTTATTGTTTTTCTTATACTAGGCATAAGCATGATATACCAAGTTGATTAGCAACAGTAGGTTTTTTGGCAACATTGTTGCTATTTGAACATTATCAGAGTTGAGTTTTTTATGTGTATACCGATAACAACTACTACTTACCATATTTATATACATATCAACATGTTACAATGTTATACAGTATATTATTTTTTCTAAACTGCTTCTGTCCCTAATGCTATTTTCATCTGCATTATCCATGCATATCATTAAGTGTAATAAGTTGGAGGCAACACGCAATTGGTCACTACTCGAAAGCAAGTTTCTCATTGGCTCTTTTAAATAGCCGGTTAGAGCTGTCAAAAACATTTACTCTTGAGAAAGTCTGAGCATATTCAGACGAAATGCGTAGAGTTCTACTACATTTCCCGGAGTGCTCTGAGGAATCCTCTGTGTCCCATTCCAGACTCGGTTACCATACGGCTGAGGTGGAGAGGACGCTTGTGAGTGACTTCCATCTTAAAGCAAAGACCGGAGAATTTGCATCCATCAGACCACATTGGTTTTATCACTGCTTTTATATATTTTTACGTTTGTAAATTGCCATTTGTCTGTGTGCACTTAAGTTTTATTAAAATGTATTACACTTGAGTCGGGCTGCACCTGTCTTTTTTTCTTTTTTCTAGTTGAATGCTAAACCTAGGTAGGTTCATATGCTAAATTCTAAACCCTTGAAGGCCGCCTCTTCTTTGAATGCATTTGACAGTTTTTCACAGCTAGAGGGACTTAGTTCATGTGTTTCATAAAAATAACATTAACTTTATTTAAGAGTCAGCACGTATTGCCTGAAATGCAAGTCTGTCAACAAATCTGAGAAAAGGAGGCAGTCTGCAGAAGCTTAGATACAAGGTAATTACAGAGGTAAACGTATATTTCTATAACATTGTTGGTTATGCAACACCGGGGAATGTTAAATAAAGGGATTATCTATCTTTTCAAACAATAACATTTTTGGTGTTTACTATCCATTTAAACTTTTATAATTCAGATATAGCAAACAGCTTTTAAAAAAACAAACAAAAAATATCTTCCTAGTTTACTTCTATTATTATATGTACTTTCACTTGGTATTCATTGTTAACCCCTTTGCTACCAGGAATCACTCAATTTAAACAGAAATAGAGCTTTTTTTAATTTACCTATCAAAAGTATATTTAAAAAAAAATCAAAGTAGCGAACCCAAGGTATTAATCGAAGCCCATTTTGGTATATTTCATGCCATCATTATTTACATTTATCTTGCGCAATCATGGTACAAATGATTGTAAAAGCTTCTCAGTAAGACACGTATGGCTTTGCCATTGTTTTGTGGTAATTAGAAGCCCACTTATTGCAGTTGTGAACCACAATTCTGAAATTCCCAGCAGAGAAGGTGTTAATTAGTTAGCTGATAAGGAAAATAGTATAGTAATGTAGGTATTACTGTCCTGACACCTTCCACCTACTGGCAGACAGTCTTCCAATATGCAGTTTAGGGCTTTTTTTCTATTTTTTTTGTATTATTATTATTATTATTATTATTATTTTATGATATTTTCAAATTTTAATTTTCACTTCTATATAATTTTTTTATTTTTCTGTAGTGTAGTGTCTCCCACCTCCCTCCTCGCGACCATTTTATAGGGCACCCCCCATTTCCCCCCTTTTCTGTAGTGCAGCACCCCATCCATCCCTCTTCCGTAAATTGTATTTTGCAGCATAGGCCCCCTCCCACTCTCGCTCATCCCTTCCCCACTTCACCATTGGGCTGCCCACCCACATTCCACCGTCCCTCCCACACTGCCTGCTGGCATCAAAGGATCATTACAGACAGTGACAAAGACTGTGTCACTGTCGGTAACAACCTGGCAATCTGCCTTCATATGACGCTCTGTTACCATATGAAGGCAGTATGGACATAGAGCTAGATCATGCATGACATAGATTTATGTCCATTTGGTCCTAGGGTTTAAAGAACATATGTAGGCAGGCTCAGGAATATTCACGTTTCTTTAGCACTATATAGCAGCAGCACGTAACATTGTTGCTGCTGTTTAATGAGCATTGGTATTAAAGTGACAGCATTTTTCTTTCATGATTCAGATAGAGCATTCAGTTTAAAAAAAAAATGTACTTTTATTATAAATTTTACTTTATTCTCATGATATCCTTTATTGAAGACGCAGCAAAGCAATGTGTTACTGGGAGACTAGTTGAATACGTCGGTAAGCCAGTGACAAGAGGCATATATGTGCAGTCACCAATCAGCAACTAGCTCCCAGATGCTGAGTTTACCAAGGTATTCTTTTCAACAAAGGATACAAAGTGAACAAAGCAAATTAGATAATAGAAGTAAAATGCAAAATTGTTTTCAGAATAGTGATGAAATATGTTGGGTTTCATGTCCCTTTTAAGTATCTATTAGTCAATAAATAATAGTTGGAAGTACACAACTGCTTCTATATTCATTTACATTAACATTAAACGCATTTAGCTTCACATTTTATCAGACTGGCAAAAAAATAAAAGCGTGTAGTACATTATCCCTTTCAGAAGCCATGTATCTTTTTTTTTATGTTATGCTTAAAGGGACATGAAACTTAACACTTTTCTTTCGTGAAGTAGACAGAGCATACAATTAAAAAAAAACAACTTTCCCATTTACATCTATTATCTAAAATGTTTAATAATGTGAAAAGCATACCTAAGTAGGCTCAGGAGAAATGCATTACTGGGAGCTAGCTGCTGATTGGTGGCTGCACATATATGCCCTTTGCCCACCTAACATATTCAACTCATTCCCAGTAGAACATTGCAGTCTCTTCAACAAAGCATACCAAGAGATTGAAACAAATTTGATAAAATAAATAATTTGGAAAGTTGTTTAAAATGGTAAGCTCTATCTGAATCATGAATGAAATATTTTGTGCTTCTTATCCCTTTAAGTTAATTCAGGCATTATATGGTAACCATTTTCCACTGAGAAAAGTAATCACTGCCATTTATCAGCACTATAATTGAAGGTTTTGTCACTATACAAAATAACAATTCACATGTTCCTGTCCTAAATAACACTGCATCTATTGTTAAGTGGTGGTTTATTAGCATTAGTTTTATTTAATTAATATATATATATTAAACTGTTTTAGTACCTATATATATATATATTAAACTGTTTAGTACTAACCCTTCCAGAAATCATAGAACATGTACATGTATTGGATATGACTATCACAGCAATTAATTTAAGGGGCTATACAATTTTTAGCCAGGTCTGCAACATTACAATATCATTTTTCCTTTGCCTGGCTAAGCAAATAACTGTGAATTCCGTATGCTAGTGGTTTGTAATCAAGTAGTACTCAGCGCGCTGACATATTGACTCAGGTGAATGTCACACAGAATAATTTACAGTTCAGTAATTAGTAAATAATTTCTGTCTGAAATGGTACAATGTTAATAATGGCAACAAAAGAATATACAGTCATGATCTGTGATTCCAACAGCAGCCTTTTTATTTTTTTTTCCTATGCTATGAAGCAGTTCATTTAAACCACAAATGCAAAAAATCCTGTATCTTAAATATGCATCATAGTTTCCAAAAATGAAAAGAAATTGAATTTGGATAGCACTTACTCAATAGACAGACATGATACATGGCAAGAAGGTGCACTGTCTGCCCTGTGATAGATTAAACTACTTTGTAGGAAAATTACTGTGAACCAGTCACTATCACCACCGTGGCTAAATCTTTAATAAAATTCTCTTCCATATTCAACAGCAAGGTATGAAGTACACAGCGAGAGAAAGGGAAATACAGTGCTATTTATCAAATGCAAGCAGTGTCTGCAGTCTTGGGCAGAAGCCTTCTTTTGTACTTGATTTGTCTTTATTGCTTCCTGCAAGCAGTGCTCAACCAATAACATTTAAAAAGAAGACTATAACCTCTTTAAATTTGTCTAATAACCTGGTATAGTGTCCACTGTGGATAAAAATCATGTTTTATTTTATGTCTCATTTAATGTAATGTAATGTGCATGTAACCACACAAAGACACAATATAATATAACAAAGACATTTATGTAGACTAAATAGAGCTCTAACAATTTGTTAATATTTTAAATAGAATCCCAAACATGTAGGGCTTGATCACATACTTGGTGACATGCGCAAAAACCATTGTCAGCAATTTTTTGTCTAATCGAGCGATCACATACCTGGCGCAACGTGTATATTTTGCACAACGTGTATATTTTAAACGTCGTGCACATTTTTTTACTCCCATAACTAACAAAGAACTGGAGTCAGTATCACATATGTAGCGCAAGGACCTACGCGCGCAGAATGGAGATATTTTACTCCACATATGTAGGCGCAGCAAACCTTGTGCAGAGTAAAAAAGCATTGTAACTCCCTGGAAGCTTTAACAAACATCTAATGCATACGCAATATCAACCCCTAAACTGCTATCCCCCCACATTGCATTCACTAATAAAATGTTTTAACCCCTAAACTGCCATCTCCCCACATCGCAATCACTAATAAAAAAAAGTTTTAACCCCTAAACCACCATTTGAATTTCTTAGCCAATAGGAATGCAAGGATACCCCCATATAAAAGGGGTACCTTGCATTCAATCTTCAGTGTGCGGCTGGGGATCACATGAAGAGGACCTCTGTGTCGCCTGGATGAAGATGAGGACTGACTGCGCAGAAGACCTCACCGGTGCACCCTCCGCCACCGGAATGAAGATAGAAGATGGTCCAGCAATGGATGAAGATGTTTTGGCCGCCGCAATGAAATTCTTTTTCACCACCGGGATGAAGATGGTCAAACACCTTTGCAACACGTTTCTCGGTGCCTACGCTGTTTCATCAGAACACTCACTTCCCACCTAGCCACACCCCTGAGCTGTCTAATTATGCCACTGGACCACCCATGCTTTCTTACTGCACACACTCTGCCTCTACCTACCCTTACTATGCCTATGGAAGGCCTAGATTACAAGTGAAGACAAAAATATTAGCAATATTGTGTGTTAACATTGCTCAAACACATTTAATAATGCTTCTATTTTTGACATCATATAAAGTCCAAAATGCTTTTTATTGTTTGAGCAATAATCTAGATCACGCTAAGTTCTGAATGTTGGATAGCACAGGTGCGGCAAATCCCTTACATAATAAACTCCTATAGGGTTTACCATTAAAGGAACAGTCAACACCAGAATTTTTGTTCTTTAAAAAGATAGATAATCCCTTTATTACCCATTCCCCAGTTTTGCATAACCAACACAGTTATATTAATACACTTTTTACTTCTGTGACTAACTTGTATCTAAGCATCTTCTGACCGCCCTTAATCACAGGACTTTTAGTTATTATCTATTGACTTGCATTTTAGCCAATTAGTGCAGTGTCTGCCACTAGACACGGACGTGATTACAATGTTATCTATATGGCTAACATGAACTAGCTCTCCCCTGCTATGAAAAGCTAATAAAAAAGAGGCGGCCTTCAAGGGCTTATAAATTATCATATGAGCCTTCCTAGGTTTTCTTTCAACTAGAATACCAAAAGAACAAAGCAAAATTGGTGATAAAAGTAAATTGGAAAGTTGTTTAAAATGACATGCCCTATTTGAAAAATGAAAGTTTTTTTTGGACTTGACTGTCCCTTTAAATTTCATGTTGAATATGGTTTGATCACTATGCTGAGGGTGCCCTAAGCTGGAGGTGCTCAAGTAGTGAAGTTCTTCATATAGTGCTATACTATTAATATTAATCGTTTACTTCAGGTCTTAAAAAGTGCTAAATTTGACACAAGGTACTTTGTACTATGTACTTGAGCTCAAGACTTAACTTACCTCTTGTAGTGCAAGCGCAATGTGTATGTTAATAGCGCTTCCTGCGCTATCCATTAAGTATAGAGTGCACCAAAAAGTGGCGCTCTTCTGAGCAAATGATCTATGAAAAGGAAACAAGAAGGCGCCACATTGTGTGTTCCATATAGGCAAAGAGCAATCCCAACCAAATTAAGGCGTACTTACAAACTCGGCAGCTCGCTCTTGTGCTGGCAGAAACATCCCGGGCTATTGGCAGTTGACTAGCACACTGATACTTCCATGGCCACCGAATGAAGGATTTGTCACTAAGCACCAGCTTTACTGTCAAAGTAGGATCCAAAAAAGCATCAACCAGGATTCAGTGATAATACATTTATTAAAAACATTTGTAAAAAATAGATCAAACAATATTGAAGGTGTTGGTAAAACAAAACAAATTTTACCAATACCTAAACTTAATACATGACCTACAAAGACTAATCACAACCAATCACAATATATCATTAGATAGTTCCCCCATCTTAAATAAATCACATACAGTATATTACCCAAAGTAAAAATTCATAATTGAAAAATTATGTTTACAACAAACAACCCATCGCAAAATAAAAGCATTGTATCAGATTAAGGCCCCAAGTTATCAAAGTCTGGCGGACCTGATCCGCACTGTCGGATCAGGTCCGCCAGACTTCGCTGAATACGGCGAGCAATACGCTCACCGTATTCAGCATTGCACCAGTAGCTCACAAGAGCTGCTGGTGCAACGCGCCCCCTGCAGACTCGCGGCCAATAGGCTGCCAGCAGGGGGGTGTCAATCAACCCGATCGTACTCGATCGGGTTGATTTACAGCGATGTCTGTCCGCCTGCTCAGAGCAGACGGACAGGTTATGGAGCAGCGGTCTTTGTGACCGCTGCTTCATAACTGCTGTTTCTGGCGAGCCTGCAGGGCATTGCCCCAAAGAAAGCACTTTTACCTGTAAATAAAAATACAAACAACCCCCCAACAGTAAAACCCACCACCCACACAACCAACCCCCCCAAATAAAAAAAAAAACCTAAGCTCCCCATTGCCCTGAAAAGGGCATTTATAATAATAATAATAATAATAATTTGCGATTTATATAGCGCTTTTCTCCCTGTAAGACTCAAAGCACTTTACAAATATACCAACATAAGACATAAAAGTTAGGAGTTTCTGAAGGTCAGATAAGCGGACTGAATGCCTGATGGAAGAGGTGGGTCTTTAGCTTTTTTTAAAAGTCTGTAAGGACGGTGCCTCTCTGATTGCGCATGGTAAAGAGTTCCAGAAAGTAGGGGCAGCGTGGCCGAATGCTCTGGAGCCTGAGTTTGTCCTTATTCTTGGGGATGTGTTGACTGACCTAAGTGAACGGGATGGGATGTAGGGTGTCAGGAGCTCTTTCAGGTACTGTGGGCCTTGGTTGTTTAAGGCTTTGAAGGTCAGCAGGCCAATTTTAAAATATGTTCGCCATTTAATTGGAAGCCAATGCAGGGAGTGGAGAACAGGTGTTATGTGGCAGGAGCGAGTTTGATTGCTCAATAGTCTGGCTGCTGCGTTTTGTACTGTCTGAAGGCGATGGAGTTCTTTTTTTGGGAGGCCCAAGTAAAGTGCATTGCAGTAATCTAGCCTAGAGGATACAAATGCATGGATTAATGTTGGCATATCATCTGGTGGAATTAAGTGTTGTATCCTGTCTATGTTTTTCAGATGAAAGTAGGCAGATTTTATTAGGGAGGAAATCTGCTGTTTAAAAGATAGTCCAGCGTCAATCAGCACTCCGAGGTTTTGTACCTTTGCTGAACTAACCAGTTTAGAGCCTTCAAGCTCCAGGCCAGTTGGGTGATCATGGGATATTTTTGATGCCCGGGGTCCCCTCACCAAGAGTAACTCTGTTTTGTCCGGGTTCACTTTGAGACAGCTAGCATTCATCCATTCTATGAGGTCTGTTAAGCAATTGTTTATGCGGCATGCTGGGTCTGTAGTATCTGGAGCAAAGGAGAAGTAGAGTTGTGTGTCATCAGCGTAACAATGATACCTTAGGCCATGTCGGTTAATGATGTCCCTCAGTGGTAGTAAGTAAATTGCGAATAGCATGGGAGACAGGATAGATCCTTGTGGAACTCCGCAGGCCAGTTCTGTTGGTGCTGATAAGCTTGATCCTGATATTACTCTCTGTGATCTACCAGCGAGTAAAGATTTAAACCAGTTAAGGACTGTGCCTCCTAGACCACAGATGTACTGCAAGCGGTCTATTAGAATCCTATGGTCAATGGTGTCAAATGCAGCTGAGAGATCCAGGAGGATTAGAATGGAGTAATCACCTTTGTCTCTTGCCATGAGGAGATCATTTAGCACTCGGACCACCCATTTGGATGGGCATTGCCCTTAAAAGGGCATTTAGCTATTTTTCCGCCCAAAGTCCCTTATCTAAAATTAAAACCTACTCAATAAACCCTTAAAAAAAATCTAACACTAACCCCTGAAGATCCACTTACAGTTTTTGAAGACCCAACATCCATCCTCAACGAAGCGGCAGAAGTCCTCAGGGAAGCCGTCAGAAGTCTTCATCCAAGCGAGCCAAAGTCTTCATCCAAGCCGGCAGAAGTCTTCAGCCAGACGGCATCTTCTATCTTCATCCATCTGGCGCGGAGCGGCTCCATCTTCAAGACCTCCGGCGTGGAGCATCCTCTTCTTCCGACGTCTTCTGGAACAATTACGTTTCCCTTTAAATGACGTCATCCAAGATGACGTCCCTTACATTCCGATTGGCTGATAGAATTCTATCAGCCAATAGGAATTAAGGTGGAAAAAATCCTATTGGCTGTTGCAATCAGCCAATATGATTGAGTTTTCATCCTATTGGCTGATCCAATCAGCCAATAGGATTGAGCTTGCATTCTATTGGCTGATTGGAATAGCCAATAGAATGCGAGTTCAGTCCTATTTTTTATTTTCATAGGGCTATTAGATTATCAAAAAAATATATATGATCCAAAAAATCCTTTGTAGAACAAAAAAGTGCTGACAACCAAAAATAGGTATAAAAGAAAAAGTCTTTATTGTATATCCAATTAAAACAGCAAGGACTCCTGAGAGTAAAAGGTGGTGAAAATGGTTTGACTGGTTTCGGTCTCTCAGACCGTAGTCATAAACTAAAACAATGCACCAGGTGCACAAATATAAAGGAAACAAGCACCTCTCATTGAAGAAACCTGAATACACTACGTTTAACCCTATAATGACAAATTAAAGGATACAAAATCGATCTCTATAGAACTGTATCAATATACATAGTATTATACAGAAGTTGATAGATGTTAGATTAGGTGTAATTAGTTTAAATATTTGATAATTTATTTTTTATTTTGTGTAACTTAGTGTTCTTATTTTGTGTAACTCATTTGTTAGTTTTTTGTAACTTAGTAATTTTTAATAGTAGATTTAAATAATTTGAGTAGGGTTAGGTTTTTAAATATGTAATATAGTTAATTTAATTTGTAGTTTAATGTAATTTTAATATAACAGTTATGGTAGATTAATTAGTAGTTTAATATAGTTTAATGTAATTTTAGTATAATAGGGTAGGTTAATTAATAGTTTAATATAGTTTATTTTAACTCTAAAGGTAAGTTTAAATTTTTTATAAGATAGGAATGAGGTAATTTTAATGTAAAGTTAGCGGGTTGTTAGGTTTAGGGGTTAATAGCTTAATTTAGTTTATGGCGATGTGGGGGGCTGGCGGTTTAGGGGTTAATAGGTTTAGTAAGTGGTAGTGATGTGGGAGGCCAGGGGTTTAGGGGTTAATGCATTTATTTAGTTGCGGAGGGATCCGGGAGCGGTGAGATAGGGGTTAATAACTTTATTAGAGTTGCGGTGAGCTCTGGGAGCGGCGGGATAGGGGTTAATAACTTTATTAGAGTTGCGGTGGGCTCTGGGAGCGGAGAGATGGGGGTTAATAACTTTATTAGAGTTACGGTGGGGTCCGGGAGCGGAGGGATAGGGGTTAATAACTTTATTTAGTTGCGGCGGGGTCCGGGAGCGGCGGGATAGGGGAAAAAGCCGAACAGCAGCGAGATCGATGACTGTTAGTTAACAACAGTCCGCTGCTCATCGCCCCGTACTTGGTGCATAGCTTTTTGACAGCTTTTTTGATAAATAAGGAGAGCGTATTCAGGTCCGCGGCCGCAATGTTAGGCGAGCGTATTGGTGCCGGCAAATGCAGCATAGTTGACGGCTTGATAAGTAGGCCTCATAGAATGGTCACACATTTTGATAACTCAATAGCTATTACTAAGGAAGATACTTTTTATAAAAATACCAACAAGATCTAGTTAAAGCGACATAATACTCATATGCTAAATCAGTTGAAACTGATGCAGTATAACTGTAAAAAGCTGACAGGAAAATATCACCTGAGCATCTCTATGTAAAAAAGGAAGATATTTTACTGCACAATTTCCTCAACTCAGCAGAGTAAGTTCTGTGTAAAAAAGTTATACTCAGCTGCAGGTAAAAAAATAAAAATAAATGAAGAAAAGAACAGCAGCCAATCAGTATCAGCAGTGCTGAGGTCATGAACTCTTTTACTGTGATCTCATGAGATTTGACTTAACTTTAACTTAAACTTCCTTACACTGAATAGGGAAATAACATGAGAGTGCATGAGGTTCAACCCTTCGGCTGATACTGATATGCTGCTTAGAAGTCCTTTACAATGGGATGTGGCTACTGAGAAACTTTTGAGGTAAAATATCTTTCTTTTTTACATAGAGATGTTCAGGTGATATTTTCTAGTCAGCTTTTTACAGCTATACCGCATCACTTTCAAGTGTTTAAACATTTGGGTATTATGGCCCATTAAAGATCTGTTTGAGGGTTTTATAAAAATGTTTTAAGATTACGATCTAACTTCAATCACCCCAAAAAGGATATTATCTATAGGGAGGGGGTTATTTTAATACAAAATTATCTTATATAATGATTATTATAAAGTTTTAACTTTTGATAATACAGTATAGTTCCCTAAAAGAACTTTTAAAATAAATGTTGTATTTAAATTGACAAAAAATTAAAAGAAGTATCTTACTCCAACTCAACCGAATATTCCATTTTATTATCATCTACCCAAGATTCATAAGAATATAGAAGAGCTTCCAGGGAGACTTAAAATTGCTGTGGTTAACAGGATAAATATCAGCATATCTTGATAGGTTTCTACAAAACATGTTTGTATGCTGGATTCCTATATTAGGGATAACACATTTTTACTTATAATATTGTCGAAGATCTTTGGATGAAGTGAAATAAATGCCTTGTTGTCAACTCTTCAACATCATTTGGGGATTGAAGCAGGGAAAGAACATCTAGAAAAATACATTTATATATCCCCCAAGAAACAATCATATTTATTAAACTTAATTCGATTTATATTAAAGCATATACTAGAGCATAATTAGTTTCATTATTTGGATAAGTATTTTTTACAGATCATTACCATGAGTACCAGAGTTTCCATCATCTTTGCTGACCTATATAAGGGCACATTTGAAAAAGCATATATTTATAACACAAGCTGTGAGTGGTTTTTGTTTGGAGCGGTACTGGAGAATCAACTGTGGTATTTATAAAGTACCTCAATTATAATATTTTGTCACTGTATTTATCCTCCCATATAAATAGGAGTAGTATTGGGTTCTTCGATGTGATTGATTGGAGACACCAATGGATTAATTGGTTCCAAACCCCCATTTTAAAGCAGTGGATATTATTAATGTTTGCAGTTATACAAGTAACAGTTAATTGGAAAACTAGCTTCCCTATCAACCAATTCACAAGAATAAGAAGGAGCTTAGAAATTGGAACCTATAATAAACAAAGCATCATACTAAAAGAAACGTTTAGAGTTATCCTCTCATTTTTTTAAATTGTTTCTAATATTCAAAAGAAAAAGGAAACTCTATTTAAAAATAGACCATTGTGTAAAATAAAAAAATAAATAAAAAATAAATAAATAAATAAATAAAAAATAGACCATTGTTTATTACCAATTATAACATAATTTATAAATCTATTACTGATATTTTGTGTCAAACAAGAGTATTGCAGTATGCAGTGAAACTTTTTTATTGGACTAACATATAATAAAAGGCAAGCTTTCGAGAGAGTGTCCTCTCTTCCTCAGGTCTGACGCAATACTGACCAAAATGATAACATTTTCATAGATATCTTGGGAAGAAGGGGGCTATGAAGACAGAAGGTGTGAGAGACCAGTAAGAGAAGTTACAGGGTGCCGTAAACAACAATAGATTATTGTGATGTGAAAAAATGCAGGAAGGTGGAATTTAAAGGGGCACAAAACAAGTTGGGATAGAGACAAAATATAATAAAATGTACTTTAATTACTTTACCTGCAAATTTATACTGCTGTGCCTCCCAATTAACCCTTTCTTTTAAGTTTCTGAATTGTACAGCTCTAACTCCCCTAACACATTTCCTTCTATGGCTGTATCTATATCTACCATTGATTTGGTAGAATGCAGAAGTGGACACTCATTATCTGCTGGAGCATGCCTAGATGCAAATATGCCACTGTGAACTCAGTTGAAATACAATGCCTGTGTTTCTAAAGCTAAACACTGATAAGGGGGGGGGGGTGGATCAGACTACTCAAGACAGCATGGCTATGTAAGTAATTTTGCTTATTTTTGAAAATTATTTTAAAATACTTAGCAGCAATTTTTAAACAATGTTTAATGCAAACTAGTTTTACTTAATTAGCCCCTTTAGAATATGTACAGATCTCAACATGTTTATGGCATTTTAAAATCCCTTTACAATAAAGTGAGGCAACTGAGGAATATTCAAGCTAAAATCTCTTCCTTTTTTATAAAGAGATGTCCAGATTCTATTTTCTAGTAAGTTTTTACAGCTATACTGCATCACCTTGATTCAACATAGAAAGCAATAATGCACAGGATATACTGTAAATTCTCTGTTTGCAGCAAATACACATTTAACGGAAATGTTTTAACTATAATTTAACTTTACTTCTAGTTTAGTAACATTACTTTTCTATCTGGTAAATAAGTGTATTGTGAACTTTGAATAAACTTCATCTGCATACTTAAGCATCCATTCAGGAGGCATGCCCCATGACTTGCAAGGGAGTGTGCATCTGGAATGTGCAGCACTGTTAATTTAATTCCCTCTTCAGTTTAAGTAGGTTTACTATGAAATCTTGTGAGATTTCAGTCAAATACCATGAGACCACAGCATTGTAATCTAAATGCAGGCTCCCCCTTCTGTCAGACTCCTGCACTGAAGCAGCATTGATAATGTGATGAAGAAGTTTCCTACTGAGCATGTCAGGTGGTGATATAAATGACCAACTGTACTTTACTATGGACTGTTGCAAAACAAATGCCAAATTGTTTGAAATAACATAATAATACAAGTTATAAACTGTAAACTACCAAGAGGCATTCAATCAAGTCCATAGCCATCTGCATCCTAAGATTAATCCAGTCATGTTAGCTATAGCATTGACAACAAATCCCAATTTGAACATAATTTTATATATATATATATATATATATATATATATATATATATATATATATATATATATATAATTTTTGAGGGAAATATTTTATAATTGTATTTTTATTTATTATTTTATAGGTTTAATTGGAAATTTGTAGTGATAGTTATACCTTAATGTTTTAAGGATATTTTGAAAGTACTAATTGTTTCTTCTTTTAGGATTTTTATTAAAAAAAAAAATCTAAAGTGACATTTTCTCTCAATTATTTTTTCAATGTTCTTTATTGATTCTTTTAATTTTATATGCAGTTTATTGTTAAATACAACTCATAAAAAGGAAGTTAAAATCTATGGGAAGAGGCATATAACAACATACAAAATTTGACAATTACTTTAGCTACATACCTTAAATTTCTTTGATGAAAAAAATAAATCAGTTTTATTTTATACTAGATCTTTCTATTTTATTGTAACTAAAACAATTTTTTCTTTCATTTTAAACTATGTTTATATATATATATATATATATATATATATATATATATATTGAATTAATGTATACAAACAGTTAGGTTTAATCAAGAACGAGAAAGTACTAGTGTACAAGAAACTGTATAGTACCTACATGGTACTAGTACAATATTACATTGTTATATGTAGCCATTGGAGAAAGAAAAACAAATAGATATTGAACACTCCTGTGTGTATCTTATTGCCATCAAAAAAAGAAAAAGAAAGAGGAAATAAAAAACCTAAAAACTATCTGGGCCCCCCCAGATAGTTTTTGCCCCCCCCCCCCCGAACTAACCCATCCAAAAGCTAGGGAAAGTACCAATTAGAATAGCCATGCAGAAATAATCTGATTTGTGAAAGCCTGCCACTAGTTGTTTCTGAGTACTTTCTGGCAGTGTTAAACTTACCCTGCTCCATTTTGTGAAGAAACTCTGTACCCTCTTCTCTTGGGACAGTGCTGGGTCATGTGATTCTATATTTATTTGAATTTGAATTCTATTCTTAAATTATTTTATGCTGGGACTATTCCTAGCTTTCCATGATCTAAGGATCATGTTCCTACCCAATAAGATCCCAGTGTTTATTAAATCGTTCTTAATCTTATTTATACTATATAAATGTAGGAATATAATATCTTTGGCATTAATCACAATTTAATATCTAAGAATTTATTCAATCAAAAATTAACCTTTTTCCAAATGTCTCTGATTTTGGGGCACGACCGAAAACAATGTACTCTATCTGCATTTGGATGGGAACATCTATGACAACATATCATTAGCAATGTGGACCACATTGACACTTCAGCGGGCGTCATATTAGTTTTGTTTAAGAGACGCATGTGGGATTCTCTCCAGACTTGTGATTTTGTGTTTTTAAATAAAGTTATGTATCTCTGAATTATATCTTCTATTGTAATCTCCGGGAAGTATTTTCCACAGATTATCCAACATTTATTCAGGTTTTCTAACCCCTGCTTTCTCAATAAAATATTATACCAAATTGAAATTTCTGTCAGCCCTGTTTTATATAATCTTATTCCATCATCTATTTCTTTTAACGACCATTCCCTACCAGTCTCGCTACCCTATTAAAGTAATAATTTCTTATCTGCAAATATGCAAAAAAGTCAGATTTTGATAACATAAATTCTTGACAGTGCTCAGAGAATGTTTTAATTGTCCCCAGATTTAGGTCCTTTAACTGATACGAGTAAATTAAACCTATATATTGGGTATATTAACCCCTATCCCGCCACTCCCGGAGCCCACCGCCACCTACATTATGTTATTAACCCCTAATCTTCCACCCCCTACACCGCCGCCACCTACATTATGTTATTAACCCCTAAACCCCTGGCCTCCCACATCAGTACCACTTAATAAACCTATTAACCCCTAAACCGCCAGCCCCCCACATCGCCATAAACTAAATTAAGCTATTAACCCCTAAACCTAACAACCCGCTAACTTTATATTAAATATTAACTCATCCCTATCTTATAATAAATTTAAACTTACCTTTAGATTTAAATTAAACTATATTAAACTAATAATTACCTACCCTAACTGTTATACTAAAATTACATTAAACTATATTAAACTAATAATTAATCTATCCTAAATGTTATACTAAAATGACATTAAACTACCAATTAAATTAACTATATTATATATTTAAAAACCTAACCCTACTCAAATGATTTAGATCTACTATTACAAATTACAAAGTTACAAAAAACTAACAACTAAGTTACAAAAAATAACAAACACTAAGTTACAAAAAATAAAAAGTAAATTATCAAATATTTAAACTAATTACACCTAATCTAAGAGCCCAATGAAAATAAAAAAGCCCCCCAAAATAAAGAAAACCCTAGCATACAATAAACCACCAATGGCCCTTAAAAGGGACTTTTGCGGGGCATTGCCACAAAGATATCAGCTCTTTTACCTGTAAAAAAAAATACACCCCCCAACAGTAAAACCCACCACCCACACAACCAACCCCCCAAATAAAAACCTAATCTAAAAAACCTATGCTCCCCATTGCCCTGAAAAGGGCATTTGTATGGGCATTGCCCTTAAAAGGGCATTTAGCTATTTTTCAAAAGCCCAAACCCTAATGTAAAATTAAAACCCAACCAATAAACCCTTAAAAAAGCCTAACACTAACCCCCGAAGATCCACTTACAGTTTCTGAAGAGCCGACATCCATACTCAACGAAGCGGCAGAAGTCCTCATCGAAGCCGGCAGAAGTCTTTATCCAAGCGGGCCGAAGTCCTCCTCGAAGCCGACAGAAGTGGTCCTCCAGACGGGCAGAAGTCTTCATCCAGACGGCATCTTCTATCTTCAACCATCTGGCGCGGAGTGGCTCCATCTTCAAGACATCCAACGCAGAGCATCCTCTTCGTTCGACGTCTTCTTGAACAATGAATGTTCCTTTAAATGACGTCATCCAAGATGGCGTGCCTTAGATTCCGATTATCTGATAGAATTCTATTGACTATTCAATCAGCCAATAGAATGCAAGCTCAATCCTATTGGCTGATTGGATCAGCCAATAGGATGAAAGCTCAATCCTATTGGCTGATTGCAACAGCCAATATGATTTTTTCAACCTTAATTACGATTGGCTGATAGAATTCTATCAGCCAATCGGAATCTAAGGGACGCCATCTTGGATGACGTCATTTAAAGGAACCATCATAACTTAGTGTTTATTTTTTTTTAACTTAGTGTTTGTAATTTTTTGTAACTTAGTTGTTAGTTTTTGTAACTTTGTAATTTGTAATAGTAGATTTAAATAATTTGAGTAGGGTTAGGTTTTTAAATATATAATATAGTTAATTTAATTGGTAGTCTAATGTAATTTTAGTATAACAGTTAGGACAGATTAATTATTAGTTTAATATAGTTTAATGTAATTTTAGTATGACAGTTAGGGAAGGTTAATAAATAGTTTAATATAGTTTATTGTAATTTTAGTATAACAGTTAGGGTAGGTTAATTATTAGTTTAATATTGTTTAATGTAATTTTAGTATAATAGATAGGGTAGGTTATTATTAGTTTAATATAGTTTAATTTAAATCTAAAGGTAAGTTTAAATTTATTATACGATATGGATGAGTTAATATTTAATATAAAGTTATCTGGTTGTTAGGTTTAGGGGTTAATAGCTTAATTTAGTTTATTGCAATGTGGGGGGCTGGCGGTTTTATTGGTTAATAGGTTTAGTAAGTGGTACTGATGTGGGAGGAAAGGGGATTAGGGGTTAATAACTTTATTTACTTGCGGTGGGCTCCGGGAGCAGCGGGATAGGGGTTAATACTTTTTTGTAGGTGGCGGTGGTGTCGTGCGGCAGATTAGGGGTTAATAAATATAATGTAGGTGGCGGCGATGTCAGGGGGGCAGATTAGGGGTGTTTAGACTAGGGGTACATGTTAGGGTGTTAGGTGTAAACATAAATTTTATTCTCCCATAGGAATCAATGGGATATCGGGCAGCAGCGAACATGAGCTTTCGCTGCTTTCAGACTCCCATTGATTCGTATGGCATCCGCTGCCTCCAGGGCGGCGGATTGAAAAGCAGGTACGCTGGGCTGGAATAGTGGCGAGTGTACCTGTTAGACATTTGTTAACTTGCAAAAGTAGTCAGATAGTGCCGAATTTGTATTCGGAACATCTGTAGTGATGTAAGCATCGATCTGTGTCGGACTGAGACCGGCAGATCGTATGTTACATCACAGATTTCAACTTTTGCCGGTCTGTAGACTTTGATAAATAAGGGGAATCAGGCTCTCCACAATTACGCTACGGAATTCCAGCGTATTTGCAGTTGAAGGCTTACTAAATATCCCTCATTATCCGGAAAAGGAGCTATATTTTTTAATAATTTCCAACAGAATAGGGATATTTTTCTTTGTATTACCCATAAAAAGTAGTAAATCATCTGCATATAGAGAAACCACTAGCCTCTTTTTCCCTATGGGTAGACCTAATTCTTTCCGCAAGCTAATTGCTAATGAAATATTAAATAAAAGTGGAGAGATTGGGTATTCCTGTCTGGTCCCCTGTGCCAGGAAAATATTTGGGGACAATTCCCCATTAACTAGAATTGTTGAGCTAGGGTTTCTATAGATTAGTCTAATAAAATCCTGAAAATGATCTATAAATCCGAATTTTTCTAAGGACTCGAATAGGTGATCCCACGTGATCGAGTCAAACGCTTTTTCCATGTCTATAGTAATCAGCACAGCCTCATTCTTCTTTTTGTGTGTGTGGCCTTTCAACCAGTAATGTTCTATTAACATTACTACTTTTCACATATTTCTTGTAGGGTTTCTACCATGCATAAAACCTGCTTGGTCTTTATGAATGAGCAGACCAAGAATCGGTTTTAATCTATGAGCCAATATAGATGTTAGTACCTTATAATTACTATTCAATATGGATATTAGTCTATATGATGTAGCTAATTCTGGATCTTTTTCCTTTTTAAATATGATTAATAATAGAGGCCGTAAAGTATGGAGATGACATTTCATTTTGTATATAATATCTGTTAAACCGTGTTAACAGAGACGCTGCAACTTGATCTTTAAGTATTTTATAAAATTCAGCGGGCAGCTAATCTGGCCCTGGAGCTTTATTTAATTTCAAGGTGTCAATGGCCCATATTTATCAATCTCCGTACGGAGCTTGAAGGGTCGTGTTTCTGGCGAGTCTTCAGACTCTAAGGGATAACCACCTTAGAGTCTTCCCATTGATGTTCAGATATGCAGCAGGTTTTTTTTATATATTTCTTGAGTAGTTTCTTATTTATAAATAAGTCTCTGTCTGATTTGCCCCCTTTTTCTTAAAGTATTGGACAATTGTTGTTCCCTACTTCTAGAAATCTTCTTCCATTTCAATAAATATGACTTTATTTATCCTCTAAGGAAGGCCTTGGCTGATTCCCAAATTATTTCTGGTTTATTATTATATGATTTATTATAGGACATAAACTCCCCCCATTACCCCCATAATTAGTGCTCAAAATGAGTGTTATGTAATAGATATCTGGAATTTTTTTTGTATTATTACCCAAATGATCTAATGTATTGTAGTTTATTTGTAGCAATGTACTAGCATGGTCTGGTAGATATATATAGTTTATTCCTGTGTTCAAGTATAGATTCAGTAATTTCTCACTAATTAAAAAAAGTCTATCTGCAATAGAGTCATGAATATTTTGGTCTCACAAGTGAAAGATCTTTGATCTGTGTTATGACAGCGCCAGATATCTTTCAGTTCACAAGTTTTTTTTCTGACAAAATCCTAACTTTTTTGGTATATTGTCTGCAGGGCCTTGTGTTAAAACGATCTAATTTTGGGTGCATGGAAATCCCCAGCTATTCCAAAATTCGTTTCAGAATCTGGGAGCAGTCTGATATGTACTTTTTTCCAGAACTCGGCGTCTGTGTGATTAGGTCCATATATATTACATAGCGTGTTTATATTTTTATCAATTTGATTTTTTTAAATTCAAAATCTTGCATCTAAAGTTCTTGGTATATAATCTTATATTCTAAATTTGTGTTTATTAAACATGCAACTCCTTTATTTCTGCCCTCACTCGGCGTGGTGAGTACTTCTCCAACCCATTTACATTTCAATTTATTTAATTCTTGCGCATTTAAGTGGGTATCTTGTATGAATGCTATGTCTGGCTGGAAACGTTTTAAATAAGATATAGCCCTTTTTCTTTTAATCGGGGAAGTAATTCCACCAACATTCCATGAGATAATATTTAATGTTTTTTAGTCATTTTCACGCTTATACAAAATTACCCAAAAACATTTTTAGCTACTATATGTTCAAAGATAGCACAGATGGAAAGTATCCTCGTGATAGGAGGGAACAGAGGCAGGGGATGCACATTTATATATATATAACACTGACACTTTCGGCTAGATTACGAGTTTTGCGTTATGAGTAAAAAAAGCAGCATTATGGATTATAACGCTGCTTTTTCACTACAGCTGCTATTACGAGTCTTGTAAGTACAGCTGTACCGCAAACTTTTTTGGCCTTAATGCATATTAACTTACGCAATTTGCGTAAAGTCTTTTTTCAATGGGACTTCCATAGGGCCGATATTACAAGCTTCTTCTGGGAGGCCAAAAAGTGAGCAGTACAGCCTATCCCGCAAGATTCGTAACGTATTCTAAAGTCAGTAGTTATGAGTTTTACACTACAAAGCTGTAGCATAAAACTCATAACTAAAGTGTTAAAAAGTACACTAACACCCATAAACTACCTATTAACCCCTAAACTGAGGCCCTCCCGCATCGCAAACACTAAAATAAATTTATTAACCCCTAATTTGCCGCTCCCGACATCGCCGCTACTATAATACACATATTAACCCCTAAACCGCTGCACTCCTGCCTCGCAAACACTAGTTAAATATTATTAACCCCTAATCTGCTGCCCCTAACATCGCCGCAACCTACATTACAGTTATTAACCCCTAATCTGCGCGCCCAATGTCGCCGCCACTATACTAAAGTTATTAACCCCTAAACCTATCTCTATCCCTAACCCTAACACCCCCTAACTTAAATATAATTAAAATAAATGTTAATAAGACCTACTATTAATAACTAAATAATTCCTATTTAAAACTAAATACCTATAAAATAAACCCTAAGCTAGCTACAATATAACTAATAGTTATAGTTTGTATTTATTTTAACTAGGTAGAACAGTTACTAAAAAGTTATTAACTATTTACTAACTACCTAGTTAAAATAAATACAAATTTACCTGTAAAATAAAACCTAACCTGAGTTACACTAACACCTAACATTACACTAAAATTAAATAAATTACTTAAATTAAACACAATTAACTAAACTACAAAAAAAAACACTACATTACACAAAATAAAAAAGAAATGATCAGATATTTAAACTAATTACATCTAATCTAATAGCCCTATCAAAATAAAAAAGGTCCCCCAAAATAAAAAAACCTAGCCTACAATAAACTGCCAATAGCCCTTAAAAGGGCCTTTTGCGGGGCATTGCCCCAAAGAAATCAGCTTTTTTACCCGTAAAAAAAATACAAACACCCCCCAACAGTAAAACCCACCACCCATACAACCAAACCCCCCAAATAAAAACCTAACTAAAAAAACCTAAGCTCCCCATTGCCCTGAAAAGGGCATTTGGATGGGCATTGCCCTTAAAAGGGCATTTAGCTCTTTTTCAATTGCCCAAAGCCTAATCTAAAACTAAAACCCACCCAATAAACCCTTAAAAAAACCTAACACTAACCCCTGAAGATCCACTTACAGTTTTGAAGAGCCGACATCCATCCTCAACGAAGCTGGGAGAAGTCCTCAGTGAAGCGGCAAGAAGTCCTCAACAAAGCCGGGAGATGTCTTCAACCAAGCTGGCAGAAGTGGTCCTCCAGACGGGCAGAAGTCTTCATCCAGACGGCATCTTCTATCTTCATCCATCCAGCGCGGAGCGGGTCCATCTTCAAGACATCCGGCGCAGAGCATCCTCTTCTTCCGATGACTAAAGACGAATGAAGGTTCCTTTAAATGACGTCATCCAAGATGGCGTCCCTTGAATTATGATTGGCTGATAGAATTCTATAAGCCAATCGGAATTAAAGGTGAAAAAATCCTATTGGCTGATGCAATCAGCCAATTGGATTGAGCTTCAATCCTATTGGCTGATCCAATCATTTCAGGGCAATGGGGAGCTTAGGTTTTTTTTAGTTAGGTTTTTATTTGGGGGGTTTGGTTGTGTGGGTGGTGGGTTTTACTGTTGGGGCGGTGTTTGTATTTTTTTTACAGGAAAAAGAGCGGATTTCTTTGGGGCAATGCCCCACAAAAGGCCCTTTTAAGGGCTATTGGCAGTTTATTGTAGGCTAGGGTTATTTTTTTATTTTGGGGGGGCTTTTTTATTTTGATAGGGCTATTAGATTAGGTGTAATTAGTTTAAATATCTGATCATTTCTTTTTTATTTTGTTTAATTTAGTGGGGTTTTTTGTTGTAATTTAGTTAATTGTATTTAATTTAGGTAATTTATTTAATTGTAGTGTAATGTTAGGTGTTAGTGTAACTCAGGTTAGGTTTTATTTTACAGGTAAATTTGTATTTATTTTAGCTAGGTAGTTAGTAAATAGTTAATAGCTATTTAGTAACTAATCTACCTAGTTAAAATAAATATAAACATGCCTGTAAAATAAAAATAAACCCTAAGCTAGATACAATGTAACTATTAGTTATATTGTAGCTATCTTAGGGTTTATTTCATAGGTAAGTATTTAGTTTTAAATAGGAATTATTTAGTTATTAATAGTAGGTTTTATTTAGATTTATTTTAATTATATTTAAGTTAGGGGGTGTTAGGGTTAGACTTAGGTTTAAGGATTAATAACTTTAGTATAATGGCGGCGACATTGGGGGCGGCAGATTAGGGGTTAATAATATTTAACTAGTGTTTGTGATGCGGGAGTGTGGCAGTTTAGGGGTTAATATGTTTATTATAGTGGCAGCGATGTCCGGAGCGGCAGATTAGGGGTTAATAAGTATAATGTAGGTGTCGGCGATGTTGGCGGCGGCAGATTAGGGGTTAATAAGTGTAAGATTAGGGGTGTTTAGACTTGGGGTTCATGTTAGGGTGTTAGGTGTAAACATAAATTTCGTTTCCCCATAGGAATCAATGGTTCTGCGTTACGGAGCTTTACTCTGCTTTATTGCAGGTGTTAGGCTTTTTTTCAGCCGGCTCTCCCCATTAATGTCTATGGGGAAACCATGCACGAGCACGTAAAACCAGCTCTCCGCTGACTTAAGCAGCGCTGGTATTGGAGTGCAGTATGGAGCTCAATTTTGCTCTACGCTCACTTCTTGCCTAATAACGCCGGGTTTCTGAAAACCTGTAATACCAGTGCTGTAGGTAAGTGAGCGGTGACAATAATGTGCAAGTTAGCACCGCACCCCTCATAACGCAAAACTCTAGCCGTTTGTTTCTCTGACATAAAATTGAAAAAATAAAAACATGCCTTCACTTCGGCATATACAAATAATTAATAAATATAATTTACACACCAAATATAACTTCAAAAATATCATCTTCAATCCCATAGCCATTTTCTCTTACGGTCCTTCTCTAACCAATTATAACCAGGTATCTGAGTGCGTTTCTGGCTCATTAAAGCAAGTGTGTGTTTTTGCCTAACATCCATCCACTGTTCTCACCCCAGGTTTTTAATAAAAAAATTTGCGTCCACACAGTTTTCAAATGTTAATACTTTAGCATTGTGGTACACTCTACGTTTGGCAGGGTAGAGGACAGTGGCTTGGATACCCTTTTTAATCAGCAATGTACATAGAGGCATTATTTTCCTTCTTTTTCCAGAGGTTTCCAAAGAGAAATCTTGGAAAATTAACAAAGTGTCTTGTGCTAATTTTAAGGGGAATGCTTTTTTGTATTGTCTCATAATGTTTACTTTGTCCTTAAAGTTTAAATACTTAATTATAACAGACATTCTTTTCTTGTGTGTCGTGTCCTGCTCCCTGTTTGGGACAATTGTGTGGGCTCTTTCTACTGTAAGGGGTGTATTATGTATCCCAAGCATCTCAGGGAGATTTACTGCTGCAAACTGTATTAAATCTTGATATTCTAACGACTCGGGCAACCCTATTACCCTGATATTATTTCTGCGTGCTCTATCCTCAATCTCCTCCATTCACTTTTGTAAGAGACTAATCTTCTCTCTTGCTTTTTAATTACTCTCTCTTTGTATTTGCCAGATCTTCCAAGTCTGAGATTCTGTTTTCAGCTTCTTCTACTCTAGCTGTGAATTGTCTAATGTCTGTTGATATTGTTGACATTTCTTTAATACTTCAAATTGTGGGGTTATTATCATCTCTGTGATTTGTTTAAGCAAAATCTGTAAGTCAGCTGTCTGATTTACTGTGGGAGCATTTGATATGTTTTTTGACATAACCTCCACAGTATTTCTCGCTATCCTGTCTTTTAATTTTGGGGGCATCCCTGGTGATTTGTTTTGCATGTGGTGTATATATTTATCCATTTTGAGTGTGAATGTAGAAAATAAAAATGGGTGTCTACACCCAATGTGAGTTGCCAAATTATGGCCAGTGCATGTGTTACAATATCAACCTTTATTTTTCTCTCTTTTCACCCCCTTTAAATTAACTTAACCCTTTTTTCATCCAGGTGAGTGGACTACACTTGTGTAATACAATAGTGAATCAAACAAAGCAAAAAATGTCAAATATGATGGCAAACTGGTGCATATATAAAAAAAAAATAATACAAGGAAAATTCAGTGATACAAACATTTGTCAAGTAAAAAAACCTTAAATGTTGTAGATTTATCTACCTGGGGTATAAACCCCGAATAAGTGTTGTGATTCAACTACCAAGGTATTTGAATCACAACACTTATTGTTCAAATAAGGGGTACCCCAGGATATGTACTCTATCCTCGAATGATTAATTGGACTTCAGATCTTCTTTAGCTAGTCATTCAATAGAAGTTCCAACTCTTATTGCAACAGGCAGACCTCCAATATAGTTACAGAATTTATAAGATGTACAGTCCAAGGAGGGATTCTCAGATACATGATCTTGTAAACCAACTTAGAAGCTAACCAGCAAAGTACTGGCCTCCTCAGTGCTTCCCGAGCTGTGTTCCCATCCTAGCCACTTGGGATAATATATGTGGTGCTTCCACCCTCTATTGGGCTTAGAAATAACAAAACCTTTGCAGGCATTTACTACCTCATATATTCCATGTAGCCTGTTACTTTACACATAGTGTATACCTGAGCCAGTTCACTCATTACCACTACCCCCTTATGATAGTTCTTTTGTGCACCACCAAGTCAACAAGATATTCCTTTACTTAGCAAATGCTGCAATCACAACAAAGGGAGGGGGAGGGAATGATCCAGGCTACTTAACTCAGTGTCCAGCATTAAACTGATCTCCTGGAGCGATCTTGCCAGGCTGCCACCTCCAGCATGTACCTCTTTCAGCTCTTTACCTCTGCTCCTACCCTGCCCGCTGATGCGTTAGTGCCGACTGTGTCCCTGACACTCGACACTCTTATCCTGTAGTTGCAGGCAGGGGTTCTGGGAGCACTTTGAAAGCCTCTGGCTCCTGTACCTTATACTTCCGGCACTGGGCTTTTCTGCACCCTCTGAGTCCGGTGATTCTGGAGCAATGTCCTGGGAGTGGCTGTCTGGGTTCCAACGGGCAGATGTGACCCTGCCGAATGGGTCTCTCGACATGGCAGTCTCGGATGCGCTCTGCTATAAGCCCGGTGGGTGTGGGCAAGCTGTCCCGGCTGTATCCACCAATATTCCACCTGAGGACTTTCGCAGTAGCGTTAGGGATACAGCGTTCTCCCAACCCACGAATGCCAAGCTAGCGTGTCAAGCGTAGCTCCTCCCTTTCCGGATCATGTGACAGCCCTTAAACAAATGTTAATATTCAGCTTTAAAGTAAAAAACAAAATCACATGTAGTGATAGTGTGTTTATTTGTTTTGTTTTTAGAAAATAGTAAACATTTCCACCAGGATCTCAACAAACTCTAACCGCTTTAACAGATGTGTTAATCTTGATATAAAGTTTGCTTTTTAACATTTATTAAGGCAATAATGATATCCTTTTCACTAATGGTTCACTAAAGATAAATCCTTTTTTATTTTTTTTTATATAATAACATTTATTCTAATTTTCACAGATGCATAGTCATTATAGACTCATGGATCATGTATTGAACTACATAGGCTGTTTTAGAAAAAACATGTTGCATGGTGTGACAGATTTCTTTAAAATAAGTGAATATAGGAAAATTCTCAATATGTATCTATGTTACAGTGTATAAGATGATGTTATTTATTGTTTTTTTTTTTCAGTGTGTATATCTCTCTCTCTCTCCTCTCTCTCCATACACTGTTAAACACACATACACACACACATTTATTTATTTATTTAATTTATATATATATATATATATATATATATATATATATATATATATATATATATATATATATATATATATATATATATATTTAGTGCAAGTCTAACAGTGGTATCCACAAGTACCAATAGAATCTGAAAAACGTCAGCTTGCATTTTTTACAGTTGTAAGCTAAACAAAAATCTAAAATGAAAGACTTTGGCCCCTATATTAAAAATATCAACAGACAGACAAGAAACTACCTGTTTGAGTTTGCCAGGCTCCCATTCCGTTAATATATAACAAAAATGGTGCTAAACTGTGAAGGGCCAACAATTGGGGATTTGTCTCCCATAGGAAATAATAGGGATCATGGCTTCTGCAAAAGTCTGCCGACATTTCCACTTGTCGGCACTATTAGCGGGAGGGGGGGGCAGTGTTTGAAATGTTCCTACTGCTGGTGCAACGCCGCCCCTGCAGACTCGCGGCCGCCAGCAGGGGGGTGTCAATCAACCCGATCGTACTCGATCGGGTTGATTTCCGGCGATGTCTGTCCGCCTGCTCAGAGCAGGCGGACAGGTTATGGAGCAGCGGTCTTTGTGACCGCTGCTTCATAACTGCTGTTTCTGGCGAGCCTGCAGGCTCGCCAGAGACACGGGGCATCAAGTTCCATTCGGAGCTTGATAAATATGCCCCAATGCATTCACTGAAACTAAAAGAGGTTGCTATGTAGGAACACTTTAAATAATACATACCTAAATTAACTAACTAAACCTACACTACCTGCCTCACACTGGAAAATCTCGTCACTGAAAAGGTAGTGAGACAAATATTGCTGTAAGCATGTACCTAACCTGCAGGGCAGCCCTTTAAATATATCACACTACTGGCAATGTTTTTCCATTAAAATGTAATGGGAAAACACTGAATGCCTATCTCTACTTCATGTCTGCGATCTGCCTTGCTAATAAAGACAAGAAAAATCCTTCCTATTAAAATTATGTCCATACTTGTATATACAATGTATCATTCATATGTACAGTATCTTATCGTACAATGCATATTATTGTAATTATTGTTTTGATTTTAAACAGCTGTTGTTTTTTGTGTGTTTAATTTTTTTTAAATACTTATTTAAACACATATTTATTTTTAGTTATATAAATTTGTAATAAAAACAGTAGCCACAACGTTGTAGTTTTACAAAACTGCATAAAGTTTAACATTGCAAAGTTAAACAAATGCATTTATGTAAAGTTGCGGCTATTGACTTTTAAAAAAAATTATATAATTAAAAATAAATGTTATTTTTTAAAATATACATGCAAAAAAACACTGTTGAAAGAAAAATACAATAATTACAATAATGGATCAGATTACGAGTGGAGCGGGAATGATTGTGCTCGAGTGATAAGTGGTTTATCGCGAGTGTTTGCACTCATTGGACTTATCGATTGTATTACTAGTTGAAAGTAAACGCGATCACTGGAGGGCAATCACGATTAACGCTAGAATGATTACTGCAACTTTAGCGCTCACAAAACTAAAAAGATGCACAAAACACATCAAAAATGCATTACAAAGTACAGTTACATTCATAATAACCCTATCTAATAAAAAACATTAAAAATATTGCACACAAAAGTTAGAAAGTCTCAAAGATATGAGATCTCAGGTGATAGAGAAAAGGCAGACAACTAGCTTTAATATAAATACATATGTACATATATATAGACGTGCATTGGAGACCTTTGCAGTTAAGTAGTTGAAAACATTGTTAATGTATTAATAAATAGACATTTTTATATATATATATATATATATATATATATATATGTATATATACCTATAAAGCAGGAAAAGGGAAGGCACTCACCGTAATAATATCAATAATTTTATTTTCAAGTTAACGCTTTCGGGGTTGCCCCCGTCCTCAGACCAACAGAACACATTAAAAGCTCACCTATTTAACAGGAAACCCATCACCGTGAAATCCTGATCAGCTGTGCCCCTGCACGTCTACCAAGTGCAACTGCACATGCGCAAACATGCTATGGAACCCAGCTGAGGACAAGAATACCCTCAGGTTAAAACCATCACCATAGCAACATAATAACACCACCGTGCATAACTCTAACAGTTTAAAAACAAACATGATCGCCCATAGAACAAATTGTGCATTAATGTCAGATATATGCACTATATCAATACACATCAGGAGCAGCGTAATACAAAACATCCACTTACTAAGCACTCGGATATACCGCAGCTAGCCAGATGTTGCCTAGCAACCAGTTATCAACATAGATCCACTGCATTCAATGTAAGACTCACCGAAACAACTGAAAATGTCATACCCTGTAGCGGTCACCGCATAATAACATAGGTCACAGTGAATTAATATTACACCCTACAGCGGAGCTAAAATAACACTACCAATGATCAATCTAAAAATCATGCACATCACTCACATTCAGCCAAATCCATCACTCATACACCAACCCAAAAAGAGGATCTATAGGTGGATTTTAGGACCCCAGGAGAGGAGTATCTACCCTAGACATCGAAGAGCGCGGGTATTTAAACCTAGCAACCTGAATACAGGTGAAAGCTCCGACAATAGTACCGATAACGACGGAGGTACTGAGGGATCTTCAGTGATGGTACAGATCTCTCAAGCAATGCAAACACGCTCAAAAAACTGGGTAGGCAGAGGCCGCACACACGAAGAGGGGGGCACAAGTTTCAGGCAAAGGGGAAGGCCACTGAGACAATGGCGCAAGTAGCCATTGATGATAGGAATATAAGCAAAATAATGAATCTTAGTTCACATATACTCTCTGCTGCTGAACAATCTGTTCTTCAAAAAGGATTCAAGTTTGTGCCAACGGTTAGGTCTGATGATTTTTCTTTGAGTGTGGATGCATATAAATTTCGAAGGGCACTGTACCTTAAGGAACATTTTGGTACGTCTTAGACACCTGGTAGTACGTTTAGGAAGAAAGGGAAATTCGATCCCAAAATCAGCAATCCGAGTATCAAGACTTATTCACGGATGGTGAATGAAGGGATGATGTCAGAACAACATGAGAAAAGGAACTCAGTACGTAATAATCTTAGGAGACTGGAACGAGTGGCCTTAAAGGGTTTTCAATCGAATCATATGTTGGTGATCAGGGAGGCCGATAAAGGGGATGCCCTGGTACTCCAGGATTACTCAGACTACAAGGCAGAGATTGTTGCTCAACTTTCTGATGGTAACACATATCGCAAATTACCCAGGGACCCCACAAAAGTCTTCAAAGATGAAATAGACACCTTTTTGAACCATCTTCTTCAGGTGGAGGTGGTAGATAAACAACTGAGGGATTATTTGGTGACTGAGTATCCAATTGTACCGGTGATTTACACCATCCCTAATGTCCATAAAGACCCCTTACATCCCCCTGGCAGACCTATTGTCTCGGCCAGGGGTTCGATTTTACAACCATTGGCTACTTATGTGGACTCTCTTCTTCATCCACTTGTTCGGAATGTTCCTTCATTCCTGTTGGATTCAATTGAATTGATAAGGTTGCTACAGGATTGGGACAGGTTCAAAACAATGGATGTGCTGGTCACCCTGGATGTGACCAGCCTTTATACGATTATACCGCATGACCTGGGCATGACAGCGGTCAAGAAGCGATTGCTCAAGAGTCCGTATATTGGACCACCTGTTGACGTGATCTTACATCTACTGGATTTCTGTTTAAGGTATAACTACTTTAAATTTGAAAAATAATTTTATTTGCAAATCTCGGGCACTGCGATGGGGTCCAATGTGGCCCCATCCTTTACTAATTTGTTTATGGCAGACTTTGAATTAGAACAGACCCACTTGTTCCAAGATGACAGGATTAAATTATTTCGAAGGTACATTGATGATCTCTTCATCATCTGGGGCGGCACCCAGGAGGATCTCTGACGATGATTTGTTGACCTTAATGAGACGAATTCCAGAGTACAATTTAAAATAACATCTAGTAGTGAATCTGTGGACTTCCTTGATTTGAGAATTTCTAAAGGTACTGGAAGGTTCTGTACTACTTTGTTTAAGAAGCCAACTGACAGGAACTCTTTACTGGAAATATCCAGTTGCCACCCACCAAGCTTGAAAAAGGCACTTCCTCGCTCCCAGTTTAAACGGGTTGTAAGAAACAACACTGATGAACAGCAAAAATGCATTCAATTGGAGGAGATGCACAATCGTTTTAGGGAACGGGGATATGGAAATGTCCATACCAAGGAGGCACTACAGGAGGCCTTGCAGGATCAAGCTCTGGTTAAACAGAATCATGATGAAGGAGCAACACGGATGGTATTCAGCACAACTTTTGAACTAGAAAGAATACCGTTTGCAGCTGCGTTGAAGGATAACTGGGACATTGTTGCAAGTGACAAGTCACTCCCCTTTGGGCACATGGAAGGCCCCATTGTTGGCTTTAGACGGGGCAGTTCTTTGAAAGATCTACTTCTACAACCTGATAACAGGGATAGTTATAATCCTCAAACATGGTTTAATCTGAAGAAGATGGAATGTTTTCGTTGCAGTGGTTGCACGACGTGTCGAGGCTTGATCCAAAGTTCCAACTTCATCCATCCTTGGACCAACAGAAAGTTCTTTATTCGGCATAGGTTGACCTGCACCACTACCCACATAGTATATCTGCTACACTGTCCATGTGGCAGGTTCTATGTGGGTAAGACTCAAGATGACCTTTGTACCAGGATGGCTAATCATAGATCAGCCATCCGGAGTGCAATTAAAAATGGTGACTCTGAACAGCCTGTGGCGAGGCATTTCCCTCAAAATGGTCATGGAGTATACAATCTATGTTATATCATCATCGACCATGTTCCAGCACCGCAGAGAGGGGGAGACAGGTCAAGACGTCTATTGCAAAAGGAATTGCAGTGGATTTATGTTCTGGACACTATGCACCCAAAGGGTCTGAATATTTCCATGGGTTACCAGTGTTTCCTCTGAAAGGATTTATAGAATCTGGCTTGATATTTTAACTGTTTTGTTCTAGTAGCTCACTAACTACTTTGTGTGTGTAATACTATGGTATTGGTTGACATATGTAGCATTGGGATATGAATGAGTCTTTGTATGTTATATGATGGGGTTATAGGAATTGTGAGTTTGTCATTTGAGTGGTTGTGATTGGATTATGTTTCTGTGTGTGGGCTTCAGTTAGGTTTGTATGCGATGCTTGTCATGATGATTGATGATTGTTGTGATTTTGTTTGAGTGAGTTAGCAGTTTATTTGGTGGCTGTGTGACTTAGGAGAATGGTGAATTGGTAAGGTGGTCTGTAGTGGGGTTGTATGAATTGTTTAGGCGTATGTTTGCAGGGTTATTAACAGTGTGCGTGTTTGATTTAGGGGTGAATGTGGTTATTGATTGGTTAGTGAGATTAGTGTGAGGCACGTAGTAGTTCCTAGTGCTTTTTATTCAATTAACTCAGTTTCGTATAAAGTAGTTTGACATATTGGTTTCTGAATTTGTTGCCATTAAGATTGATGACTGAGGGAGTGTTGTAATATTAAGATTGATGACTGAGCCAGTAAAATTGATGACTGAGGGAGTGTTGTAATGTTATGGATGTATGTTTTATGTTTGAGTGGGTTTGTGGATGTTGTGATATGAGATATTGTTTGTGATGTAGAGTGTGTGTGGCTTAGTACTGTATGGGATTTGCAGGTGGTTTTACTGGTCCTTTAGTATGGTACTTTTACCAACTGGTTTGAGGGAGCTTTATTTGGGCATAGTAAAATACGGTCACAGCATTGGTAGTTCTGTACAAATAAAGAAGTTATTCTATTACAAATACTGCAGTTAGTATTTAGTGCAGGTCTGTCATGTGTTTTGTTAGGCAACATATGTAATGTGGTTTTTAAGTGTGGGATTGTGTTTAGGTATGTGTGCATTTGATCAGTTGTAAGAGGTGATTAGCGGGTTGGTGTATGAGTGATGGATTTGGCTGAATGTGAGTGATGTGATGTGCATGATTTTTAGATTGATCATTGGTAGTGTTACTTTAGCTCCTCTGTAGGGTGTAATATTAATTCGCTGTGACCTATGTTATGTGGTGACCGCTATAGGATATGACATTTTCAGTTGTTTCGGTGAGTCTTATATTGAATGCAGTGGATCTGTGTTGATAACTGGTTGCTAGGCAACATCTGGCTAGCTGCGGTATATCCGAGTGCTTAGTAAGTGGATGTTTTGTTTTACGCTGCTCCTGATGTGTATTGATATAGTGCATATATATAAACTGTTAGAGTTATGCACGGTGGTGTTATTATGTTGCTATGGTGATGGTTTTAACCTGAGGCTATTCTTGTCCTCAGCTGGGTTCCGTAGCATGTTTGTGCATGCGCAGTTGTACTTGGTAGATGTGCAGGGGCACAGCTGATCAGGATTTCACGGTGATGGGTTTCCTGTTAAATAGGTGAGCTTTTAATGTGTTCTGTTGGTCTGAGGACGGGGGCAACCTTGAAAACGTTAACTTGAAAATAAAAGTATTGATATTATTACGGTGAGTGCCTTCCCTTTGCCTGCTTTATATGTATTTCACTTGAAGTGCACCCCGGATGATGAACTGCAGATAATGTGAGTGCTGGTACCCCTTTGAAATTTTCTATATATATACCTATATATAATCATGTGTGTGTATATATATATATATATATATATATATATATATATATATAGGTTGAACTCGATGGACTTCAGTCTTTTTTCAACCTTATCTACTATGTACTATGTATATATATAGATAGATAGCTAGATAGATAGATAAATTGTACAAAAAAACCCATCATCAGATATATGCAGAAATATATATTTATAAATACATAGAACATGTTATTGTATGTGAAGAACATTGGAATGTGAAATATTGATATTTTTGTGTCGGGTTAGCACACATGAGAACTTGCAATTGGGTTTGCGCGAGAGTGGGGTGGGTATTTTCTACTTTTTTCCACTTTTTTTCCCTCCATTGACTTCTATTGGTGAATACGTGAACAGGCACACAATAGTCTAACTTCAGCTTTTTATGCTCATTGGGTTTGCACGTGAGCGAAAACAGTTTACTTTCAACTTCTAATACAAGCACAACCCGAGCTTACTTCTAGCACAATTAACACTTGTGTATTATATTAGAAAATGCATATACATTAAACATTATATATACATTTAATTTTCCTCTAAACTATTAACCTCTTACCCATCCTCACCCCCAGTGCAACCTAACACTGATACACTATTAACCGCTTATCTGCCATAACCCCCATTTCTATTAACCCCCTAAACTATTAACCCCTAAACTGACATTACCCCCACCACAATAAGCCCCCTAAACTATTAACCCTCTAACCGCCACAACCCTCATCACAAAATACACCCTTACCTCCTAACAGCTTACCCCCAAGACCTCTAATCTAACACCCCCTAAGTTAGAAAAAAAAATCTACCATTACAAAAAAAACATTAGCGTTCAAAAAAAAAAAAAATCATTACTAAGAATAAAAAGCCCCAATCTGTAAGACCTGCACTAAAATTAAAGTCCCCTTAAAAAAAAAGCCCACCCCTAAAAAAAACAACCTAAAGCACTAAAACTAGGCCGACCATATTGCCGCTTTGAAAAGGAACACATATGAAAAATATGTGTCAGGGTTCTTATACAAAACATTTCTTTAAACAGCCCTAAAAAAACAGCCCTGACAAATGTATTTTTCATGTGTCCCATTTTAAAGCGGCAATATGGTCACCATAACTAAAGCCTACTCTAAAAAATTCCCTGAAAAGGGCATTTGTAAGGAAGTGCCCTAGTTGAAGTGGATACCTTTTTTGCATAAAACAAAACTGTTTACTAAAACAAAAGTAAGCCCCCATCCACCCAAATAAAAACCTATCCTAAAAAAAGAGGCCTCATCTTCACAAAAAAAAATCCATAACGCTGAAATTCAAAAGTTAGTACTCACCAACTTAAACCTGGCTCCTTAGGTGGGCAGCTCCGGTAGTGCTCCTCTTCTTTCTTTCTCCATGGCGGTGTTCCGTTGGGTCTTTCCTCTTCCATCGGACCCGTCTTCTTCCTTCTGATGCTTCTTTTTTTCTTATCTTCTGTCTGACAAACTCTTCTTGTGGTTCACTGCCATACACTGAAGCTTGAATGCAAGGTTCCCCCTCATATAAAGGTGCCCCCGCTCACTTAAGCTTGAATGTGAGGTTCCCCCTTATATAGAGGTGCCCTTGCATTTCTTTTGGCTGATTTTTTAATTCTTAGTTTAATCAGCCAATAGAAAAAGCCTTCATTCTATTGGCTGATTGGATTAAATTTTAAAAAATCAGCCAATAGAAATGCAAGAGCACCACTATATAAGGCGGAACATCAAATTAAAGTCTCAGTGTGCGGTGGTGACCGCATGAAGAGGACGTCATATAAGATAAGAAGTAAAGAAGCATTGGATGGAAAATGGAAGAAGATGGGTCGGATGAAAGAGGAAAGCCCCAGCGGTGTCACGCCTGCCACTGTCAGATGGAGAGACAAGCATTAAACTACAATACCTACACAAAGTATAGGTACGGTATGGAGTAACCCAGAGATTAAGGTGGAGATAGGAATAACAACCAGTCTGAAGCTCTAGATGCAGTCCGGACTGTACAGTACTAGATCAATGTGGAGATATAGAGCAAGGAAAACTAGTACTGCAAATGGATACAATCCGGTAGTACAGGAAACAGTCATTAGGGGTCAGACTTGAGCGTAGTCAAAGACAATCCAGGTCAGCAACAGTAAGGCAAACAATCCAGCGAGGTACAAGGGGTTAAAGCAAAGCGTAGTCAAAGTCTAGTTCCAAGATCAAAGAAAAGAGCAGATCCAATGAAGTACCAAGGGGTTGAGAAAAAGGCAGATTCCAGAATCCAAATCCAAGTCTGTAACCGTGAGCAATCCAAAATAGCAGTAAACAGCACCCCCTGAGTAGAAACTCAATAAACAGGAAATGACTGCTGGGAGAGCTGGCTTATATAGGCAGAGAGTAATTGCCAATTACCTGCAGCTGCAGGCAGGTGGGGCCAAAGTGCAGGAAAACAAAAAGCTAACTATGCAAAAGAAACTGACTGCAGTTCAAATGCAAAGGTAGCACATATCAAAAGCAACAGCCTAGGAGGCTGAAGCCCCAGGTTCAATCCCAGGGTGTGACAGTACCCCCTCCCAAGGACCTCTCAGAGGGCCACCAGGTTTATGTGGATGACCAAGATGAAATGCTTTAAGAAGGGCTGGAGCATGGACATCTTTTGCAAACACCCAGGAGCGATCTGCAACAGAATAGCCCTTCCAGGGAACAAGGTATTTCAATGACCATAATATCTGGAATCCAGAATCTTTGACATTTTATATTCTGGCTGGCCATGAACTGTAACTGGATGAGGTGGAGGTACAGTTTGGGAAAATCAGTTAAAAACAGCTGGTTTTAGCAGAGAAACGTGAAATACTGGAAAAACACGAAGAGATGATGGAGGTGCTAGTTTGAAGACTGTGTGAGAGACACATTGCATAAATCAGTAAGGACCGATGTATCTAGGACCGAGTTTGTATGAGGGTTGTTTCAACTGGATGTGGTAGGTTGAGAGCCACACCTTGTCACCGACTTTCAGTTTAGGAGGAATTCGACGGGATCTGCCTGCATACTTCTTGTAACGGCAAGTAGAACGTTGAAGTATGATTCGGATCTTGCGCCAATGGGCTACTAGATTTTGAACACGACAGTCAGCCGCAGGTACACCAATTTGTGGTGAGTGTAGAGGAAAGGTTCTGGGTTAATACCCTTGAGCAGCCAGAAATGGAGTGGTTTTTAAGGAGCTGTTCCACAAGGAATTCTTAGCCAACTCTGCTAATGGAAGAAGATCTGCCCAGTTTGACTGTTGTGAATTAACATAATTGCGGAGATAGCTTTCAAGTTCCTGATTAGTTTTTTCAGTCTGTCCATAAGTCTCTGGGTGATGACTGGTAGATAAAGATACAGTAGTACCTAGGCATTTACAAAGACTACTCCAGAAAGCAGATATGAACTCCACGTTCCATGATCAGAGATAATGTTTTCTGGCAAGCCGTGCAGTCTAACAATGTGGGTAATAAACAATGTAGCCATGTCTGGGGCAGAAGGTAATTTAGGAAGCAATATGTAATGAGCCTGTTAGGAAAAGCGATCTGTGACAACCCAAATCACAGTGCAGCTATTAGATGGGGGTAGGTCCACAATAAAGTCCATAGACAAATTTGTCCAAGGTTGTTTAGGCACTGTGAGAGGTTGCAGGAGACCATAAGACAGCATTCTGGGTACCTCCATTGCTGCACAAGTAGCACTGGAAGAAACATATTCTTTGACATCTTTTTGAAGGTTCGGCCACCATACATGTGACTGGAGTTGTTGAGTAGTGGGTAGTACTCCTGGATGGCCAGAACTCGTATTATCATGGGCCCAAGATAGTAGACTCTTGTGAAGAGAACCAGGGACAAAGTATTTATGTGGTGGAACTGTAAGGGGAACAGGAATCTTGTATTGGGCTGCTTGCAAACGCTTTAGGAGAGATGTGAAAAGTTGTCCAATAATCCATTCTGCTGGAATAATAGATAGAGGAGCTTGAGATAGTGAGGTATCTGGAGTGAACTGCCTAGATAAGGCATCAGCTTTAGTGTTCTTAGATCCAGGAATGTAAGACACAATGTAGTTGAAGCAGGAGAAAAACATTGCCCAGTGGGCCTGTTGTGAATGTAATCATTTAGCAGTTTCAAGGTATGTCAAGTTCAACAGGTAATATGGTATCCTCTAGTAAATATCACCATTCAGAGAGAGCCATCTTGATAGCCAGCAGCTCTTTCTCTCCCACATCATAGTGTGACTCTGCTGAAGAGAATCTCTTGGAAAAGAAAGCTACAGGATGATTTTTTCCAGTCTGTGGATTATGTTGGCAAAGTACTGCCCCAGCACCAACATCCGAAGCATCCACTTCCATGGTAAACTGTAATGAAGCGTCTGACAGATAATAGGTGGGTGATAGAGTGGCGCACAAGGCTAAGTTCCCAGAACAAATAAATAAAAAAGATAGATAACAATATCCTTATAGGAATGTATATATATATAAAAATGCTAGTTAGGCACTAAATAGACGTTAAATCAATAAGATTATTTCTTAATCGAATCACAAACTCAATAACATAGATTAAATAAAATAGATTAAATAAAATAAGTTAAACAGACAAACATACGATAATGAATAAATATTAAATGAATTAATTCTGGCAGTTGAAAAAGAAACAGCTAATTAAATTTAATATATTCTGATATGATGTGGCCACATCGTCTAAAATCAATTAATTAAATACTAAAACCAAACATTTAATCATAGATATGAAATGTAGAGAATGATAGGATGCGTGTTCTAAAGAGACTAATACTCTAATATATAACCGCTAAATACAAAAGGAGAACTCTCACAGAAGTTATAAGTATATATATAATTATACTTCTGCTGACATCAAAACATTGAGAAATGGCAATCCGATATAATGGCTTTAGAAGTTCAAATTTCCCTTTTTGTGCACAAAAGGAAAGTGCCAAGTGCAAATGTCACCAAGAGCAAATGTAATAGTATATAGCTCATAGGTTATAGTGAATCTCAAAGTGGTGAGTCTCTCCAAGTACTTGTAGGGTATTAGTGTAGATTACTGACCGGTCAGATAAATGTTAGCTCCAAAAGTAATAAAGGTATAGTTGAAAGTATAATCCACGTACCTGACAGACTTGCGGCTAGGAGTGGCTCCGATATTGTATCCGCGCTCACGGCAGAGTGGGCGGCTATGAGCACTACACGCTGAGCTTGTTTCCTGCTTCCAAGCGTGACTCCAGCGTCTTCATTGTCTGCGTACGTGCTTTGTCACCTGACAGTTAGCATCCAATGGGGACTCTACAAAAGCGGTCCGGATTCAAATGTCACTTTCAAGTGTAGAAAGTAAAAGGTGTCCAATGTGGGGTCCAAAAGTTAGTAAGTCTCTTCTACGCGTTTCGGCAAGTTGTGCCTTTATCAAGTAATGAAGCGTCTGGGTGAGCAAGAATGGGAGCAGCACAAAAGGAATTTTTTAATGTTTCAAAGGCCTTGAGAGTAGGTTCAGGCCAAATTTTGCACTTAGCCCCTTTTTGGGTAAGTGCAGTTATTGGGGCAATAATTCATAAAAAGTCTTTAATAAACTTCCGGTAATAATTGGCAAAGCCAATGAAGTGCTGGATTCCCCTGATTGTAGTGGTCTGAGGCCATTCAGCAATTGCCTGTAATTTATTGGGATCCATGGCAAATTTGTCTGTAGATATGACATAGCCCAAACATGAGATCTCTTGCCTTTCAAACTCACATTTGGACAATTTAGCAAAAAGGTGGTTATTGCGTAAATGAGAAAGTACTTGTTTCACATGACTGCGGTGCTCTTTAATGGAGGAATGCATGATTAAGGCTGTGAAGGCCGAAACGTCGCATGTAATGTGAAAATAAAGGTATTTTCTTTTACCTAATTGGTGCTGTGGATTCCATTTGTCTATGTTGCTGTAAGGGTGGCAGTAACCCTTTCTCCACGGGCATCATACAGAACTAAAACCTGCTTTAAGGAACCAACAGGTGCTGTACTCATTTACTACTTTAATGGAGGAAGAGAAGATCAAGATATCATCCAAAAAGACTAGCACATATTTGTTGAGAAGATCTCGGAAGATATCATTCACCAGAACCTGAAAGACAGCCGGGGCTTGCATAGTCCAAAGGGCATAACCAGATATTCGTAATGTCCAGCCCGGGTGTTAAAGGCTGTCTTCCACTCATCTCCAGGATGAATACGGACTAGGTTATAGGCCCCACAAAGATCCAATTTAGTAAAAATACGGCCTCCAGAAGACGGGGTACCGTTTTTTGATTGTAATCTTATTCAACTCTCTATAATCAATGCAAGGCCGTAGACCCCCATCCTTTTTGTCAACAAAGAAAAAAACTGCACCAGCAGGTGATGAAGATGGATGAATAAAGCCCTTGGCCAAGTTTTTTTTAATATAATTGTCCATAGCTTTGGTTTCTGTTTTTCAGAGAGGGTAAGTTCTACCCTTGGGGATAGGTGCCCCAGTTTATAGGTCAATCTTGCAATCATAAATCCGATGGGATGGCAATTTGTCAGCCTCCTTTTCCTCAAAAATATCTGTAAATTCACTATAGGGTTCAGGGACACCCGAGTCAGAAGTGATGGCAGACAGAAGACATTTCCTTAGGAAGAGTGGTTTCAAACGGGCACTAAAACAGGAATCACCCCATTTAGAGAGTTGTCCAGAAGGCCAATGGAACTGGGGATTATGTAGAATCAGCCAGGGTAATCCTAATACTATTGGATACAATGGAGATTCAATAAGGTCAAATTTAAGGACCTCTTGATGAAAAATCTCAACAGTAACTTGCAAAGGTAAAGTCTTAGAGTGCACAAATCCTGACCCCAAAGGATGACCATCGATAGTGGTTACCTTAAATAACTGGGACTTAGTACGAGATGGAAGTTGCAGTTGTTGGGCTAAGGTGGAGTCAAGAAAAATCCCTGCAGCACCGGAGTCTACCAAGGCTTCCAAATAATGTTGTATAGAGTCTACAGTTATTGTTAGAGGTACCATGATACGTTGGGGAGAAGTGTTTAGAAACTTCAAGCTTAGTGGGACTTCTCCTGACTCCACTAAGCTCTGTCTTTTCCCAGACTGGCAGGGCATTCTCTGAGTAGATGGTCCTTGGCACCACAATAAAAACAAAGTCCATGAGTGCGTCTCTTAAGTCGTTCAGTATCAGATAGATGGACAGCTCCTAGATCCATAGGTTCCACAAATGTACATGTTGCCTGACAGAGGTGTGATAGCCTTTTCCCCTTTCTCGCTGTCTTTCTAGGTAGCAAGTGTCCAAGCACAAACAAAGAGCTATAAAATCTTCAATCGATTCAGGGATTGCTCTGTAAGTGAGCTCATCCTTAATTCTATAGCTTATCCTCTACAGAAAGCTGCCTTTAGAGCTCCAGAGCCCCAATTAGTCTCAGAGGCAAGAGTTTGAAATGCTATGGCATATTGGGAGACAGGTCTATTATCTTGGCGGATATCTAGAAGAGAAGATTCAGTGCGGCTGCTCTGCCTGGGATATAAAAGAAAGAGGTAAAAGTGGAGATGAAATCTTCAGCATTGTCCAGAATAACAGCATTGTTCTCCATTAAAGGGGATACCCAAGCTTGGGAAGACTGGAATATTGCTGGGTTATTACGAAAGTGCAGTTTACATTGGTTTAAGAAGCCTCACCAATCCTGTGCAGAGCCATCAAATTTTTCAGGCAGTGGAATCTTTGGAATAGTAGAAGAATCTGAACTGGAGGTCATAGCAACCACAGGAGGTGAAGCAGATGGGGGTGTATTCACTGAAGTGACTCCCTGGTTACATAGAGAGGACAGCATAGCAGTAATGTGATCAAATTTTTCATTCAATGCTTGTAGTTGAATAGAGTGGGCTCCAAGTTCCTGCCCCTGCAGGGTCGCAGCCTTCGCTATCTTCTCTGGGTTCATGGCCTGTTTATACTGTTACACCTGCCTCAGTGTCAGATGGAGAGACAGGCAGTATTATATAACATCTACACGAAGTATAGGTACGGTACGGAGTAACCCTGAGTTTAATGTGGAGATAGGAATAACAACCAGTCTGAAGCTCTGGATGCAGTCCGGACTGTACAGTACTAGATCAATCTGGAGATATTGAACAAGGAAAACTAGTACTGCCAAAGGATACAATCCGGTAGTACAGTAAACAGTCACTAGGGGTCAGACTTGAGCATAGTCAAAGATAATCCAGGTCAGCAACAGTAAGGCAAACAATCCAGCGAGGCACAAGGGGTTAAAGCAAAGTTTAGTCAAAGTCCAGTTCCAAGTTCAAAGAAAACAGCAGATCCAATGAAGTACCAAGGGGCAGAGAAAAAGGCAGAGTCCAGAATCCAAATCCAAGTCTGTAACCGTGAGCAATCCAAAATAGCAGTAAACAGCACACCCTAAGTAGAAACTCAATAAACAGGTAATGACTGCTGGGAGAACTGGCTTATAAAGGCAGAGTAATTGCCAATTACCTGCAGCTACAGGCAGGTGGAGCCAAAGTGCAGGAAAACAAAAAGCTAACTATGCAAAAGGAACTGATAGCAGTTCAGATGCAAGGATAGCACGAAATTATTTTTTCATATCTGTATTTTAATCTTAAAAAATAAAAGATGTCTTAATGTCAGCAAGTGGACTGAGCAAAGAGTCACTTTATATATTTAAAGTTTTCATATATCTCAGATAAAAATACAAAAAAATAGCATATGATTGTTATATTATAGGCAGTCTCAAAGGGAAAAATTCCCAGAAGAGACTAGGTTTTTATGTTAAAAAGTCTGGATGTTGATATTCTTGAGGGAAAATCCAAGTTTCCTGCTCTTTTCTTTGTCTTACACTCATCCACATTATACAAGAAGCATAAATGAAACTCTGCAACTCACTGTAGACTAGATCATATTCAGCCTACTATTGATAGCAGCAACAATGTAGGAGATCAGTTGTTATGAATAGCAAGTCACTAAAACTGCTCAGAAGTGTTTGAAACAGTGCAGCAGCTAATAATTAATAGTGACAGCTGCTAAGCACCTCATTTTAGTTGTATGAAACTCAAACAAGAGAATCATTTCAACAGTAGTCTAGCTCCAGTTAAAGTGATGTTAAAGCCGAGCGTGTCTGAAACTCTAGGATTTACCATTGGAACATATAAAGGGGACATTCAGTCATAAAGTATAAAATACTTCATGCTGAAAGCTCCTTTATTTGTTTGAAGCATTTGCTGCACTGTGCTGCTAAGCCCACGGCAGAATGCTATTTGTCTGAAAGGTGACGTTTCCAACTCTTAACCAATAGCTTCCCGCACAGCTATTGGCTAAGAGGTGAAAACTTCACCTCTCCGTAAAATAACTTTCTGCCGTGGGCTTAGCAGCTCAGTGCGGCGAACGCTGCAAACAAATAAAGGAGCTTTCAGCATGAAGTATTTTATACTTTATGACTGAAAGTCCCCTTTATATGTTCCAATGGTAAATCCTAGCGTTTCACAAACACTAGGCTTTACCATCACTTTAAAATGCAGCATTTGTTTATTTAAGATTTTAAAATGTTCACTGTTAAAGTGATGGTCAAGTTAGCTTAGTGACAGTCAAGTATAGCATTCTGTTTATAAAATAAATAGATGTTTCATTCATCATTTCTATTCTATTATCATATTAATCAAGTAATCACCTTTAAAAAGCCTCTTGTAATCGTCTGAAAATTCAACCCGTATTTTATTTTATTTTTTCAGTCTGGATCAAGTTGTTTTCTAATCCTATTGAAATTCTGGCTGTTAGGTGGCCGTCACTCCACATCATCCGCCCCTCTAATAATCTTCGCTTGCGCTATTCAATTTTTCTTGATCTTGATGACCACTCGTGCTCCCGTTTTGCGAATGCATAATACTTACATGTAGGAATCCTCTCCTACGTCATTGTCTTATTCCGGACGGCTTCGTTACTTCTCAAACACTTCATTAGAAGTAAGTACCACATTTGTCCAATATATAAAATCTCTCAATTAAATTATATTATTAGATAGATTTTTAACATACTTATTTTAAATAATAGCATAGGCGATTTGCGCATGTGCATTTAGATACAGCTTCGTGAACGAGAATTAGACAGACTCAGAGAGCGGGTGGGATAAGATAAGAAGACGGAAGTAGGGCTTGGGAGCAGTCGGGAGCTAAGCGGTAGGGATTTTTAAATATAAATTTTAATCATAAATATAAAAGTAATAAAAAAAAAAACTTAGCAACTAGATTACGGTCATATGGAAAAATTATCGGTTGGTTTGAATAGGGGAAAACTTTACCTTCACTTTAATACATTTTACAGTAGCCCTAATGAAAAAAATAAAAGTCTGATGCGGCATCAACATACTAGTGAATTGTTTTTTGTGGAACTGGACCTTTTCTGGGATTGGCTCATGCTGTTCCGGCATTATTCAGAACTGTATAGATAGAATTTATTAATCTTGATGTGATTGGTTTTGTTTTTTGGTAAATCTGTACTAGAATTTTTGTTTTGTTTGATGTAAGGGCCAGTGAGTATATTCTCTTCCCAGGAATTCAACATCGTTGTGGTTTGATCAGTTGATTCCTATAAAGTCAAATTACAAAAGAATATAGGGCTTTAAGCTTATCATATATGTCATTATCTTACACACATTCAATTTTATATTTCTGAAGAAACAGAATATTTAAAGACTGCACTAGAGGATTCAAATTTACACGTTAATTTCTATGTATTTTGCATAAGTTCTTTTGTTATTTGACAAGGATAGCATGCTATTTTCTTTAATGATATTTGATATATGTGTATTTATGGTTATAAATAGTACACTCTGTCTTGTGTCAGCCCATGACATTGTTTTTCACATTGTATGAGCTTAGATTTCTGGAAACTTTAAGTAATACATTTTAATACTGTACCATATTTCTGTCACTTTGTGTGGTGAAATGACATATTTATTGTTTAAACTATGTATTACAGACACAGAGCACTTTAAAGTATCCATTTGAGAAAAAAAAAATTCAACATTTTTCAGAAAATTTGTTGTTTTTAGAAAATGTGCTGAAATATTTAGACATTCCTTATGACTTCTCTTTGTTTTAATAAATGTATTAAAGGGACATTCCGGTCAAAATTTAAATGCACATAGAGGAATTACATGTATTGGCAAAAATGCTTCTAGTAAACTTTATCACTGTTTTAGTGTTAACATTTTCCCCTGCACATGCATGTAAAGCATAGCTAGATATTCTCAGTGCACCAGCATTTTAAATAATGCAGCTTCTCAGAACACAAGTGGGGCTTGTATCATGTCAGTAATTAACAAATTAAGTCATTACCAGATGGTACAAAAACCTTAGGCTCTCTGATCAAGTGCTATGTTAAAAATGCTGGTACACGGTGCATACTTAAAAACACTTTTGAAACAGCTATAGCTATATTTGCTAATACATACTGTATATATTACAAAAATACTTCTATTCAAACCTGAAATGCATCCATGTGGATTCACATTTTTGCTGGAATGTCCCTTTAAGCACTGCTTTTATAGTAGGGGGGTCTAACAAGAAATTGCATGGGTGTATGTAAATTTAGCTAGCTGTGCAAATATTAACTATGCATATGAAAACAATTAGAAAATCAATTAGAAATAAATATGTATCATACATTGGTGAACTATATAATCCAACCTAATATTGCAGAAACTCTATTTCCTTGAGGTCACACTCAATGTTTTTCTGCAGTGTGGATTTTTACTGATAGAAATATGACATCACTTGTAAAAGTAGAAAAAAACATTGCTAAAGAATTTTAAAGAGCAAATGCTCTCAGCAGCAACAGATTTATTGAATATCACATAAAAATATTACTAATGGGAGAAGGCATAGTGCTTTAGACAGCAGTGGAAAGCTTTTAAAAACATGAGAAATCATACTGTTTTTGCCATAACTTAGCTTTACAGTTCCACCATAACTCATGTATTTCTAAAGATAACTGCCGTTATAGGACGGTATTACATCTCTATTTCTGCAGGGAATATTTTTAAGACACAAGTTTGAAACCCAAGAGAACATTATCCAAGAAATAAAAAGGTATAGAAATAATTTTGATTTTTAAATTAAGAAATGAAAGGCTCAATTTACTAATGCTTCTCATTGGGAAAACACGGAACATAACATATTAAATTCATGACATTTTAGGTATAAAACACATTAGAGCTTCAAATGAAGAAAATGTAGATTTTATATGCAGAAGGCAGAGTAGCCGTGTGATGCAGATCATTCAGCTTTCAGTCAACGTACTTCAATTATATGTCGGATTTTATTATGAATTGTGATCTGTTCATATTTTTGAAGAAAAAATATTATTATAAGACTGTAAATTTACTCCAAGAAGTTTCTTATACTGCTCACTTTGTTCATGTAACTGGTCAGAATAAAAAAGAATAGACTTTGTGATTACTGTGTGCTACTTGCCTTGATAATAAGATTTCTAAATTATTGTTTTCAATTCTTTCACTAGGAACATGTAAATGAGTCATTGGTGTGTATTGTTATTATTATTAATATTATTATTATTACTATTATTATAATAACAACAACAATATTAATATTATTATTATTATTATTATTAATAATAATAATAATAATATTAACAAAACAATGACAATAATAATATAAAAGTCTTCCCGAGTTAGAATCAGCTTTATAATCTAAGTTGTTTAGCACTTTATATTTGTATATACTGTAGGTGTTTATGGAGATGTTTTGTTAAGTTATCAATGAACAAATAGTTTTGTTAGGGGTCAAGGCAAACATTACCCAGCAATAATACTTATATGCTAAATTACTTGAAAACGATTCAGTATAACTGTAAAAAGATGACAAGAAAATGTCACCTGAACATCTCAGAATTTCTTCATCTCACAATAGTAATTGCTCAGTGAACAGTTATCATTTAGCTAATCCTTCAACAAAACAATAGCAAAATATTGATCAGCAATGCTGAGTTCATTTTATGCTTTACTGTGATCACATGAGATTTTACTGAAATCTCACAAGATTTTATAGTAAACTTCCTTAAACTGAGTAGGGGAATAACATGACTGTGCCTGCACATGACAGATGCACAATCCCTAGATTGTCCTGGGACTAGCATCCTGACTGGCTAATTAAAGTCTCTTTACAGTAGTGTGTGAATATTTAGGAAATTTAAGGTAAAATATCTTCCTTTTTTACAGAGAGAAGTTCAGGTGAAATTTTCAGTGTTTTACAGAAATGCTGCATCACTTTCAAGTGCTTCAACATTTGGGTCTCATGTCCTTTTAAATTAATGTTTTGCTTAGATAATGTAAGAGTAAAAGTAGAGTAGTTTTTGAGATGTTTGCAGACAATGACAATAATATAAAGGGGCAGTGATTTTATGGCTCTTTTTTGAAGCAGTGTATGCAACTTTTGGGGCTGTTGTGGTGCAGGCTTACTCATGTGAACCTGCAACCAGAAGTAAAAAAACACCAGTCTAAAGACCACAGTTTATTAATCTCTGGGGGATGTGGATTTCAAAGATACCAGACTCATTTGCCAAGAAGACAGGCAAACCTGCTTTAGCACAATAAATTGCTTGAGAGAAGGGGGGGGGGGGTGCTGCATGAGCATTTGCTTGTACTATATTAAATTTTGTAAGCCCATGCTGCATTGGGGGTTTCAAACAGGTGTTAACAGGTTCCCTGCCATTACACTCCTTGATAAATCTAGTATTATTTTAATTTAAAAAGAGGACTGTTATTATATTCCCCCCCAAATTGTATTAACATTTAAATTGAGAAATGAAAAGGACATGGTAATAATGTATTAAATATAATGGATCAGCTTAAATGTACCCTGTAATATACTGCAGGAAACTTGTAATATTTTTTTATTAATGTTTTATTTGCACAACAAAAGATGATTCAACTTGCTCTGTGCAATATAAAAATACTAAGAATTAACATCACTTATTTTTTAGTATGTTAAAGTAGGTACTGGAAGTGGTTCTTTAGAATTAATTGATCAATTCCCTTAACATTTGTGTGAAACAGCATATATGAGAATGTCTGGCCATCAAGTTAAATAAAATTGATGAATGTGAAATATTTATTTATGCCAACTATATAGATCAAGAAGATTTAGTAATCAAACAGGTCTATACCCTACCACTGGATTATAAGCAACGTAATGTCTAAGAAGAGTCCTGGGAAGGACAGCTAGATTGCAGATTGTAGAAAGTAGATCAATTAACAAGAATGTATTAGGTAGTTGTATAGTAGCCAGGGGAGTTGATTTGAGGTAGGAAAATTAAAGGAGGTTGTAGTTCTATGTTGAGAGGAAGGCATATAATTGTGGTAGAATGGCATGAGGTTGGCCTATACTAAGGTGTGAAGATTATAGTAATGCAGATTCCTCCTGAGTGCTTGATAACTAATATTTGTATCTCCAGGTTTTGACAGTACTGGTGTATTTACATTGTCTGTCAGAACATGAAATGTCATATAGAATATGAACAGATAGGTAGGAGAACATAAAAAGACAATGGTTAATGCACCAAAGGCTGAGCATATTTGATGTAGACACCTATTTCCACTTATGGTTCACAAATGAACAATGTGTAGAACTGTCTTAAAACATTACTGATATTAGCCAATATTGAAACAGGTACTGGAAATGTCTCGTAAAGGGACAGTCTACATTAGAATTGTTATTGTTTTAAAAGATAGATAATCCCTTTATTACCCATTCCCCAGTTTTGCATAACCAACACAAATATTAAAGGGATAGTAAACAACAAAAATGTTATTGTTTAAAAAGATAGATACTCCTTTTATTTACCATTCCTCAGTTTTCCATAACCAACACTGTTATAGAAATATACTTTTTACCTCTGTAATTACCTTGTAGCTAAGCTTCTGCTGACTGGCTGCCTCCTTATCTCAGATCTTTTGACAGGCTTGCATTTCAGGCAATTAGTGCTGACTCTTAAATAACTTCACGTGCGTGAGCACAGTGTTATCTATATGAAATACATCAACTAACGCCCTCAATCTGTGACAAACTGTCAAATGCATTTAAATGAGAGGTGGCCTCCAAGGGCTTAGAAATTAGCATATGAGCCTACCTAGGTTTAGCTTTCAACTAAGAATAATAAGAGAACAAAGTAAATTTGATGATAAAAGTAAATTAGAGAGTTGTTTAAAATGACATGCCCTATGTGAATCATGAAAGTTTAATTTGGACTTTACTATCCCTTTATATAATTTTAGCCTCTGTGATTAGCTTGTATCTAAGCATCATCTGACAGCCCCATGATCACATGACTTTTTAATTTATTATCTATTGATTGACATTTAGTACTGTGTTGTGCTAACTCTTAAATAACTCATCAGTGCCTTCTCATAAGTAACTCCACCTGTATGAGCACAATGCTATCTATATGGCACACATGAACTAATGCCCTCTAACAGTGAAAAAACTGTCAAATGCATTGAGATATGAGGCGGCCTTCAAGGGCTTAGAAATTAGCATATGAGCCTACCTAGGTTTAGAAGTAAATTGGAAAGTTGTTTACAACTACATGCCTTATCTGAATCATGAAAGCTTAATTTTGACTAGACTGTCCCTTTAAGCAAGTTGCTAATTTTACTCTAAAGGAAGGTTTCTGCAGCCCTAGTGAGCAGTTATTGTCACAAAACCATTTATCTTGGTTAGGGTATAGTCTTGAAAAGAGTGGCCTACAGACATTTCTTTCCTTCTGGAAATTCTCAGGAATAAGTTTTGGGATATCAAAAATGGTTTGTTTTTCTTTCAAATATTTACTTTCATGGAAATCTCTAAGAACCAAATGGCACAAGCAGAAAGAAAGAGAGTATTCTGGATGTTTGCTGCCCTAAAATGACTTGGCTCTTAGATCTAATCCTTCTGAAAGGAAAATGACAATTGGTCACTTCCATCCTAAAATATCCAGTCTTCTATCTTAAGTACTTGCGCTGATGGCTTTGTTGCTTAAAGGGACATAAAACCCCCCAAAATTTGTCATGATTCGAATAGAGCATACAATTTAAAGCAACTTTCCAATTTACTTCTATTATTATAATTAATAATTTTCTTTGTTTTCTTGTTATCCTTGTTATCCTTTGTTGAAAAGCTGGAAGTTAAGTTCTTCAGGAGTGTGCACGTGTCTGCAGTACTATATGGTAGCAGTTTTGCAACAATTTTATACATTAGCAAGAGCACTAAATGGCAGCACTATGTCCAGTCATGTAGTGATCTAGGCATGTGCACACTACCTATATAGATATTTCTTCAACAAAGAATTTCAAGAGAGTTAAGCAGATTTGATAATAGAAGTAAATTGGAAACATTTTTGAAATTGTATTCTCTATCTGAATCATGAAAGAAAAAAATGTAAGTTTCATATCCCTTTAACCTTTTATTCTCAAGGGCTAATTTCTTTCAGATAAAGTCATTTTCACATTACTGAAAGCTCAAAAATCTGTAAGATCAGAAACTTAAAACAGAATAAGGGCCATTTTCTGTAAGTGGTTTGAAGACAGATAGCATCTTTTGGTTTAAATAATTGTTTATACGATTTTGACTATTGCATGGAAATATCTATTAGTCTTAAAAATTGTCAGTTCTCTTTTAGCAGAAATTTGCTCTTCAGCCTATTTATTTAAAGGGACAGTAAACATCAAAAATGTTAATAATTAGAAAGATAGATAATCCATTTATTTACCATTCCCCAGTTTTGCATAACCAACATAGTATTATTAATATACTTTTTTACCTCTGTGATTACCTTGTATCTAAGCCTCTGCAGACTGCCCCCTTATCTCAGTTCTGTTGACAGACTTGCATTTTGGCCAATCAGTGCTGACTCCTAGGTAACTCCACAGACGTGAGCACAATGTTATCTAATATGGCACACATGAACTAATGCCTTCTAGCTGTTAAAAACTGTCAAATGCATTCTGATAAGAGGCTGCCTTCAAGGGCTTAGAAATTAGTATATGAGCCTACCTAGGTTTAGCTTTCAACTAAGAATACCAAGAGAACAAAGCAAATTTGATGATAAAAGTAAATGGGAAAGTTGTTTAAAATTTGAAACACAATAAAGCTATTATTGGCACTGTGAACATGAAAAATAGTAAGAGGAAAGCCCTAATCAATAGGACAGGTGCTACCCTAGAGATAAACTTACACAAATTCCTACTAAAAGAAAGCAGGGCCAATATAGGGTTTGTAGCACTCACCCTTTTACTTATGTATAATGTATTAAACTGTAACTTTTAATTATGAGGTTAAAAATAATAGTACAGGACCAAACACGCCTGTTACTAAGTCCCACCACACACACAATCATTCATACAAATAGTTCCACACTTCCCTGTTTCCTGGCCAGTAACTGCATACACCGGCGTCAGGTGACAGAAGTGCAAGAACTAGTGATTAAACACACCTGTACTTCTGTCACCTGACGCCGGTGTATGCAGTTACTGGCCAGGAAACAGGGAAGTGTGGAACTATTTGTATGAATGATTGTGTGTGTGGTGGGACTAAGTAACAGGCGTGTTTGGTCCTGTACTATTATTTTTAACCTCCTAATTAAAAGTTACATTTTAATACATTATACATAAGTAAAAGGGTGAGTGCTACAAATCCTATCTTGGTCCTGCTTTCTTTTAGTAGGAATTTGTGAAAGTTGTTTAAAATGACATGCCTTATCTGAATCATGAAAGCTTAATTTGGAATTTACTATCCCTATAATATACTGCAATTTGGCCCATATGTTAGGATCCAGTTCTATTTATGGATTTCGGTTTGGTGCTTCATGCTATACAACATTAACTTTTGAATTGCACAAATATCTTCTTTTTTTTATTTTTAACAGTTTTGCATTAAGTGTCCACTGCAATACATTTTTCAAACAACAAATGTAGGCGCCCACAAAGGCAGGTCTTATGTTAAATAAAGCAGATATATAAGTATGTGAAATAAATATAGTATATTTCATGAAAACGCATACAAACTCTAACAATGCAAATCACAATTAAGCAGCAGCTATATACGATAAAAACAAGAATAAAGTTCATTCCTCTGCTGCAGACAGAGAAATGTATATTATAATCCAAGAAAGTCCCAAGTGTAGCAAAGAAAAGGAAACAATCCAACTGATTTACAAATCACAAATTACAAATATCTCTCACTGAACCCAGGTCAGGCTATTTCTTTATCGCACAATTCATCACAAAGGCATGTTACCTATGGTTACTCCAGAGCTCCGAGTATTGAATATCCTTTAAGGGAGATGAGATGAAATCTTACTCACAAACCGTCGCCAAGCTCCACTCCTCTGTAGTTCCGTTCGAGATCAGACCACCCCCCTTTTACTGGATGCAACCTTCACAAGGTGTATGGTATTCTCACAGGATCAGGAATAAATGGCAATGCGTTTCAGCTCCTTCAGAGCCTTTCTCAAGCCAATTTCAATCCGTATCCATCTGCCTCTATTTATACCCTTCTTCATAAATTTAAAGGGATAGATTTCCAATTATGGATGTAGGATTACTTTTTATTGTGTTATTTCACTTCAACCCCACTGTAACACGGCCGACTACAATAGTTATTTCACATACTAATATATCTGTTTTATTTAACATAAGACTGTGTTTTTATTTTCTCCAATAAATGCTATTGATTATTTCACACTTTGAGAGTCGCCGGATCTTCTTTGTTTAAATTGCCTTTGTCAGCGCCTACATTTGTTGTTTGTATTCTTACGTTTTTTAAGATTTGGGATTTCTTATTTTTGTAGTGCTGGTCTTTTTATTTAGCGCAGGAGGTCTATAATTTTTGTTTATAATACATTTTTCAAAATTTGGAATACTACATATGTGGCCTTTCATCAAGGTAAGGCAGTTTTACAGTTCCTCCCGTACTTCTGTTGAAAGTAATTACTTCATGGGATTATTCCAAAACAATTTGTGAAACTAAGAAATTATTCACAGGCTTTAGTCCGTGGGTTGGATTTTGTCATAACTCAACATTCTGGATTTATTCTTTGCTGTGCAAGGGGTGGATTTAAAAAAATAAATAAAAAATTACTGTTTTTGTTAGTTTCTACCCTTCATTTTTTATTTATTTTTTTGTTTCCTGTGTGGATAATTAGGGGAGGAATTATTGTCATCTGTATGGGCCTACCCACCTATAAATCTAGCACAGTATCTCTGTGAGCCTGCTCTGAGAGGGTCTGCTGCCTTGATTATCTGTTAAAGTAAGATTGTCTGTTTTAGTAAGCAGTTAGCTAAACAAGGTAGTTAGGCAAACAAGGATGTGGAGTAACCAAGGGGAAATATAATTATTTTATATTTTTAAGTTAAACCTTTTAGTAAGTATGTGTGAGAATCTCATTGAAAGAGACAACCGGCGTCGGCCCCAGCAACATCCGAATCCTAGCATCGGTAAACCGGAAGTAGATCCGGGGTAAAGGTCAACCAAAATATTCCTGAGAGAACGGAGTACCGTAGCAGGTGTGGAGGAATCAAACCACAAAAGCCAATATGCAATAGAAACAGAAGATGCAGGTACTCACAGGAAGAGATAAAAAATCCAATTTATTAGAAAAAAATATAAAAATACAGCAACGCTGTAAGCACATAGTTGAAGCCAGGGAGGCAGGCAGACACACAAACACAGTCGGCTGACGCATTTCGCGCCCCCTAGAGGCGCTTATTCATAGACATATTGATCACCTATAGCAGGGACAATTTATAGAGATTACTAAAATTTGATTGGCTTAAGAAGGAAACACCTATTGCACAAAGCCCAATACAAATACATAAAATAACCTTTTTAGTAACCATACTTTGAGCAAGACTAGAACCCAAAGTTCTATCTTTTTTTTTTATTAACAAAATCTCACATTACTTAAATAAGGTTTCAATGTGTCATCAACACTATAGATTGCCTAGATAGACTTATTTTAAGAGACTATGAATCACATTCTCTTGAGAAATGCCGAAAAGAAATTAAAAAATAAACAAAAGATATAGGGTATAAAAATAAAAAGAGCTCATCAAAAATTAAGGATATAGACTCTAGGGAATCTATAGTATTTACTACAGCTTATTCCCCACAATTTGAGGCTATTACCAAAATTCTTAAAAACATCTTCATATTCTTTCAGGTGATGACACGTTGAAACCTTATTTAAGTAATGTGAGATTTGTTCCTAAAAAAGCTAGAACTTTGGGTTCTAGTCTTGCTCAAAGTATGGTTACTAAAACAGTGGCCATAGACAAAATTGGTTTACCAAATAAGGTAATTACAGATGTGGTAAGCGTAGCTGTCAGATGTGTCCATATGTTTCTACAGGCAATATTTTTTGCAGTACCCATATGGGACAACAGTTTGAAATAGACTTTTATGCCAACTGCAGTACCACCGCTGTTATTTACCTTCTTACATGTAATCTTTGCAAATTTCAATATACTGGTCAAACAACCAGAACTATTCGTACAAGATTTGGTGAACATATGAGGGATGTCAAGAATTTTAATAAAGATTCTGCGGTGGCCAATCATTTTAATGGCTATCATTTTACCAACATTGCCAATATGAATATTAAAGTTATTGACATCGCTAAAATCCCTATTAGAGGAGGTAATATATTTAAAATTCTTGAGAAAAAGGAATTATTTTGGATGTTAAAATTGAAAACCAGATCACCTTGGGGTATTAATCGTGAATGTGACATTAATTTCTTCATTGAAAAATAACATGTCTTGTTTCATTGATAAATAACATGTCTTGTTTTTTTGGTTTCATATACAATTGTACTATTTACCGGTATGGTCAGCCAAGTAATTATTTAGTATTTAGTATTTAATTTTCTGTTTTTGTCTCTCAGTTAAGTCATTGCACACATTTTTGTATATACATTATTACACTGCTAGGATTTGTTTCTTTTATTTGTTAGTTGGTTATCACTTAGCAAACATTAAGGTTCTTTTATGTATTTGTATCAGGCTTTGTGCAATAGGTGTTTCCTTCTTAAGCCAATCAAATTTTAGTACTCTCTATAAATTGTCCCTGCTATAGGTGATCAATATGTCTATGAATTAGCACCTCTAGGGGGCGTGAAACGCGTCAGACGACTGTGTTTGTGTGTCTGCCTGCCTCCCTGGCTTTAACTATGTGCTTACAGCATAGCTATATTTTTATATTTTTTCTAATAAATTGGATTTTTTATCTCTTCCTGTGAGTACCTGCATCTTCTGTTTCTATTGCATAGTGAGAATCTCATTCAATGTACAGTTTGCCACATGTTTGCATCACTGGAGCAGCCACTTCAGGGATTATATGTATGTGTCAAATGTGAGCATATTGTCTCTTTAGAAACTCGTATTGGAGTTCTAGAAGAACGAAATGCAACACTGCATGCAATTCAGACACTTGAAAAGGAAATGGATAGGACTGAGCTGGTTGTTAATGGTTCTAGCAGTGGGAATGGGGAGGATTCAGATGTGGAGACTCCAGAATGTAGCTGGGTCACAGTTAGAGGGTGAAGTAAAGGTAAGTGGAAGAGACGGGCCAGTTCTGAGCTGGTACACCCCAACATATTTGCCAGATTAAGTGAAGATGTTGGGGATATCAATTCAGGGGTGGCAGTGTCAGAGAGAGCTGTTTGCCTAGTATAGTGAACAGTCCTTTAGTCATGGAAGAGGAGCATACTATGGTGGGCAGTCCTTCAAACATGGTAGAGGGGCATACTATAGTTAATAGTCCTTCAGTCATGGAAGAGGGGCATACAAGTCAGGGCCTGAGGCAGATGTTGGAGGTAGGAGAGTCTATTATAAGGAAGGTTGATAGGGTAATTTGTCATCCAGACACTTTAAATAGAACAGTTTGCTGTCTTCCAGGTGCTTGTGTTAGGCATATTGTGGAGCATATTGATAGATTGTTAGAGGGAAGTGGGTCTGATCCTGCAGTCATGGTACATATTGGTACTAATGAAGGAATCAGCGGGAGATGGAGAGTCCTAAAAAATGACTTCAGGGAGTTAGGTAGCAAGCTTAAAGCAAGGACCTCCAAAGTAATATTTTCAGAGATATTACCAGTGCCGTGTGCTAACTCAGTAAGTCAGAAGGAGCTAAGATCTGTTAATTCATGGTTAAAAACATGGTGTAAAAATGAGAGGTTTGACTTTTTAGAGCACTGGACTGACTTTTCACTTGGGTACAATATTTACAGTAAGGATGGATTGCACCTGAATGACATGGGTGCAGGTGTGTTGGGGTAAATGATGGTAGCACGTTTAGAGAATCTTTTAAAATAGGAAAATGGGGGGTGAGGGTCAGTTAGAACAAAATAGAACAGAGAGATCAGTCTGTGAATATGTCACTCCTATAATATCTCAAGGAAGGGATGACTTAAGAAATGATACATTAGAAAGTATAGAGGAAAGCACACTAAGTAGCAGCAGAAAGCACATGAAAAATAAATAAATGACAACAAATGTAAGAAACATGACAGATAAAATGGGGGAGCTGGAGCTCTTAGTTGCAGAAGAGGACTATGATGTTATCAGTGTAACTGAAACTTGGTGGGATGATTCACATGGCTGGGCAGTTAACTTAGAGGGGTATACTTTATTTAGGAGGGACAAGAATAATAGAAGGATGGAGCAATCTGCATGTATATTAAACCTAACCTTAAACCTACAATAAGGGAAGATATTTATGATACAGGTGACAATGTAGAGACCCTGTTGGATGAAATAAAGAGTGTGTGTGTGTGGGGGGGGGGGGGGAATCCTAAAAAAATATTACTTGGAACATGCTACAAGCCCTCCAACATTAGTGACCTGGAGGAAACTCAACTACTAATGCAAATAGGTAAGGCTGCTAATAACAGTGCTGTAATTATGGGAGATTTTAACTACCCTGATATAAACTGGGCCAACGAAACTAGTAATTCAGCTAAGGGGAATATATTTTTAAATGTTCTCAGGGATAGCTTCGTGTCACAATTAATAGAGGAGCCAACTAGGAGTAAAGCTATTTTGGATTTAGTGCTATCAAACAATACAGATATAATATCAAACATAGAAGTCAAAGAACATTTGGGTAACAGTGATCATAACATGGTTACATTTGAAATCTCTTTTCATAAGCAGTCAGGTTTAACTAAGACTTTTAACTTTAAGAAAGCAAAATTCAACGATTTAAGGAAATCATTAAATAACATAAATTGGGACAAAGTGTTCTCTAATAAAAATACAGAGGATAAATGGATAACATTTAAAAGTTTGTTAAATAAATACACATATTAACAAATACCATATGGTTATAAAAATAAAAATACAAAATACAAGCCAATGTGGCTAAATAAAAATGTGTTAAGAGAAATTAGGAAAAAATGTAGGGCATTTAAATTATTCAAAGAAAATAGTACAGACTCAGCATACCATATTTATAAGGAATATAACAAAGCATGCAAAAATGCAATCAAATTAGCCAAAATTGAAAATGAAAAATTAATTGCAAAGGATTCTAAGGCCCCAAACAGTGCGGATCAGGTCGCAAGACCTCGTTAAATGCGGAGAGCAATACGCTCTCCGCATTTAACATTGTACCAGCAGCTCACAAGAGCTGCTGGTGCAACGCCGCCCCCTGCTAACTCATGGCCAATCGGCCGTCAGCAGGGGGTGTTAATCAACCCGATCGTGCTCGATCGGGTTGAATTGTTGTGATTCCTGTCCGCCTGCTCAGAGCAGGCAGACAGGGTTATGGAGCAGCGGTCTTTGTGACCGCTGCTTCATAACTTCTGTTTCTGGCGAGCCTATAAATAATATTTAACTAACACTAGTTAAATATTATTAACCCCTAATCTGCTGCCCCAATGTCATCACCACCACCTACATAAATTTATTAACCCCTAATCTGCTGTCCCTAACATCGCCGCAACCTACATTACTGTTATTAACCCCTAATCTGCTGCCCCCAAAATCACTGCCAACTAACTACACTTATTAACCCCTAATCTGCTGTCTCCAATGTCGCCGCCACTATACTAAAGTTATTAACCTCTAAACCTAACCCTAAATCTAACCCTAATACTAACATAACCCTAACCCTAACACCCACTAACTTTAACATAATTAAAATAATTCCAAATAAAAATTACAATTAATACATAAATTATTCCTATTTAAAAATAAATACTTACCTGTAAAATAAAACCTAAGCTAGCTACAATATAACTAATAGTTACATTGTAGCTATCTTAGGTTTTATTTTTATTTCACAGGTAAGTTTGTATTTATTTTAACTAGGTAGACTAGTTAGTAAATAGTTATTAACTATTTACTAACTACCTAGTAAAAATAAATACAAATTTACCTGTAAAATAAAACCTAACCTGTCTTACAGTTAAACCTAACAGTACACTAAAATTAACTAAATTAAATTAAAAAAATACATTTATCTAAATTACAAAAAATTATAAACACTAAATTACACAAAATAAAAAATAAATGATCAAATATTTAAACTAATTACACCTAATCTAATAGCCCTATCAAAATAAAAAAGCCCCCCGAAAATAAAAAAACCCTAGCCTACACTAAACTGCCAATGGCCCTTAAAAGGGCCTTTTGCGGGGCATTGCCCAAAATAAATCAGCTCTTTTACCTGTAAAGAAAAATACAAACAACCCCCCATCAGTAAAATCCACCCACCACCCACACAACCAACCCCCCCAAATTAAAACCTACCTAAAAAACTAAGCTCCCCATTGCCCTGAAAAGGGCATTTGGATGGGCATTGCCCTTTAAAGGGCATTTAGTTATTTAATCTAAAAATAAAACCCACCCAATAAACCCTTAAAAAAAACCTAACACTAACCCCTGAAGATCCACTTACAGTTTTAGAAACCGGACGTCCATCCTCATCCAGACGGGAGAATTCTTCATCCAAGAGGCAAGAAGTCCTCAATGAAGCCGGGAGAAGTCTTCATCCAAGCGGCAAGAAGTCGTCCTCCAGGTGGGCAGAAGTCTTCATCCAGACGGCATCTTCTATCTTCTTCCTTCCAACGCGAAGCTGCTCCATCTTCAAGAGATCCGGCACGGAGCATCCTCTTCATACAGTCCCAGCCGTACACTGAAGGTTCCCTTTAAGGGACGTCATCCAAGATGGCGTCCCTTGAACTCCGATTGGCTGATAGAATTCTATCAGCCAATCGTAATTAAAGGGTAAAAAATCCTTTTGGCTGATGCAATCAGCCAATAGGATTGAGCTTTAATCCTATTGTCTTATCCAATCAGCCAATAGGATGGAGTTTGCATTCTATTGATTGATTGGAATAGCTAATCGGAATTCTATCAGCCAATCGGAATTCAATGGACGCCATCTTGGATGATGTCCCTTAAAGGGAACCTTCAGTGTATGGCTGGGACCGCATGAAGAGGATGCTCCGCTCCGGATGTCTTGAAGATGGAGCTGCTCCGCGTCGGAAGGATGAAGATAGAAGATGCCGTCTGGATGAAGACTTCTGCCCGCCTGGAGGACGACTTCTTTCTGCTTGGATGAAGACTTCTCCCGGCTTTGTTGAGGACTTCTTGCCGCTTGGATGAAGACTTCTCCCGGCTGGATGAGGATGGATGTCCGGTCTTCAAAAACTGTAAGTGGATCTTTGGGGGTTAGTGTTAGGTTTTTTAAGGGTTTATTGGGTGGGTTTTATTTTTAGATTAGGGACTTTAGGCACCGTAAAAGAGCTAAATGCTCTTTAAAGGGTAATGCCCATCCAAATGCCCTTTTCAGGGCAATGGGGAACTTAGGATTTTTAGGTAGGTTTTTATTTGTGGGGGGGGGGAGGTGGTTGGTTGTGTGGGTGTTGGGTTTTACTTTTGGGTGGTTGTTTGTAATTTTTTTTTTACAGGTAAAAGAGCTGATTTCTTTGGGGAAATGCCCAGCAAAAGGCCCTTTTAAGGGGCTATTGGCAGTTTAGTGTAGGCTAGGGGTTTTATTATTTGGGGGGGGGGCTTTTTTATATTGATAGGGCTATTAGATTAGGAGTAATTCGTTTTTTATTTTTTAATTTATTTTTTATTTTGTGTAATTTAGTGTTTAATATTTTTGCAATTTAGATAAATGTATTTTTTTAATTTCATTTATTTAATGTTAGTATAATGTTAGGTGTTAGTGTAACTCAGGTTAGGTTTTATTTTACAGGTAAATGTGTATTTATTTTAACTAGGTAGCTAGTAAATAGTTAATAACTATTTATTAACTAGTCTACCTAGTTAAAATAAATACAAACTTAGCTGTGAAATAAAAATAAAACCTAAGATAGCTACAATAAAACTATTAGTTATATTGTAGTTAGCTTAGGGTTTATGTTACAGGTAAGTATTTAGTCTTAAATAGGTATTATTTAGGTAATAATAGTAATTTTTATTTAGATTTCTTTTAATTATATTAAAGTTAGGGGTGTTAGGGTTAGGGTTACGTTAGGGTTAGACTTAGGGTTAGGTTTAGGGGTTAATATATTTATTTATGTTAGTGATGTGGGAGGCCAGAGGTTTAGGGGTTAATAACTTTAGTATAGTGGTGGTGGCGAGGTTGGGACAGCAGATTAGGGGTTAATAAATGTATGTAGGTGGCGGGCAACATTGGGGGTGGCAGATTAGGGGTTAATAAGTGTAGATAGGTGGCGGCGATGTTGGGGGGGGGCAGATTAGGGGTTAATAAGTGTAATGTAGGTGTCGGCGATGTCAGGGGCGGCAGATTAGGGGTGTTTATTCTCGGGGTTTATGTTAGGGTGTTAGGTTTAAACATACATTTTCTTTCCCCATAGACATCAGTGGGGCTGCGTTTTGGAGCTTTATGCTCCGTCACTGCAGGTGTTAGGCTTTTTTTTAGCTGGCTCTCTCCATTGATGTCTATGGGGAAATCGTGCACAAGCACATCAAAGCAGCTCAAAGCAGCGCTGGTATTTGTGTGCGGTATGAAGCTCAACGCTGCCATATCGCCCGCAAACGCCGTTTTTTTGCAAACCTGTAATAGCAGCGCTATTAAAGGTGAGCGGTGGAAATAACTTGCAAGTTAGTAGCGAGCCAGCCATAACGCAAAACTCGTAATCTGGCTGATTGTTATTAAACTGTATATAAAGGATTTTGGAGAGTGTTATAAATCTCTTATTAAGAAATTGAACACCAGAGAGACCTGCAGTGCATCACTTTCACATAAGTATTGTAGAATTAAAATGAGAGCCTGCCACAATCTCAAAAAAAAGTCTATATAACCATATCTTTGAAAGTCATTTTCAGTCTTCTGTATGAGCTTTAGAAGTGTGCAGTAAATTTATTTGAAGCAGAAGGCAGTGTGAAATTTCAATACAGTTATGCAGTGGGTTTACCAGCCAGCAGCTAAACTGAAGCACAAATTTGTACTAGAATTCTCTTTCTCCTTTGAGAAAAAAAATGTGCTGAATTAGTCTCACCTGCCTTTAGCCATTTTTTACTCGACCTAACACGGTTCTGTTGCTTTATACACACATATACTAGATTTCACTTGCTGTGTGACTGAAATATGAATATTTTTCAGGGTATTACTTTTGAGGATATCAGTAAAAAATGTGCCATGCTGATTTTCATTGCACAGATGTATGTACACTTGGCTTTATTTCCTTGATTTGGGAAAATTTGGAGACCCTAGGGCTTCTTATACTAAGCAGAGTAAAGCTGCTTAAGAGCCCTTGTGGGGCAGGTTCGCACCATGCAAGCCTGTTCCCGCAATGTAAGTAGCAGTTGTCATCAGACTGCTCTTTCTTACACTCGTCCACCACTTCTGGGTTTGTGTAGAGAAATCCCGGAACACTTTCACTTGGGGTGATTGACAGGACCAGTCGTGCGAAAAAGGGGAAGGTGTTACACACTTGCTTGATTGTGTAATGGAACATACAGGCAGCGGACAAACAGGGACACTGCCCTACACTGCAAAGCCTGTGTGGATAGGGTTTGCAAGTTGAGAACCTTGTCTGAATGGCGTTATTACATGTCGGCCTAGTCCTAGTGCTCTTTCAGTGGATGGGAACAATCTTCACTTTTGCCCCTTACAGGAGTTTGCATACTTATTATTTTTAGATTTCAATTATGGCAGTGGCATAAATGTAAGCAGTTCTTGCATCATACATGATACAGAAATATGCATGGCATTTTCTGTAGCATACATGATAAATAATAGTAGGGGAGTCACTATTTCCTAAATATTTAAAAAGAAGAGAAAATAAGTCATTGTGTAGTTCATTAACAAATCTAGACAGGCCAGAAGAGGTTTGTTTTTCCACAGAAAACCTCTGAATTACATTGTTTCCAATACAGCAAATGATTCTGGTAAGATAGCAAATGAGGTTCACAATGACACATTTTTACTTCAAGTCTGCTTTTACGCAGACTCCCTTATAGCCAAAACATTGCTGTTCGCACAGCTTATAAGCTTAGCTAGGGTTAGTGCAGTGATTCAGAACCATCCCAGGACAACCTGTTTTGTGGTGTTTGCACTCATTCGCTTGGGAGAAGGTTTGAATCACTGCTGGGTGAAGTTGATTCCGGGCAAAATTACAACAACATTTAAAATCAGGGGAAGGCAAAAAGGGAGTTTAAAATCCTACACTATGCACAAAATATAGAGAAAATAACTAATTGTGTAGTTCATTAACAAATCTAGACAGCATCGGTGTTGTATTTTACCCAGAAATCAACTTCACCCATCAGTGATTCAAACCTTCTCCCAGCTGATGAGTGGCAAACACCACAAAACAGGCTGTCCTGGGATGGTTCTGAATCACTGCACTAACCCTAGCTAAGCTTATAATCCTTTGTGAACAATGTGCTTTGGCCTGCATTGGAAACAATGTAATTCAGAGGTTTTCTGTTGGAAAAACAAGCCTTCTGGCCTGTCTAGATTTTGTTAATGAAGTACACAATGAGTTATTGTCTCTATATTTTGTGCATAGTGGAGGATTTTAATCTCGTTTTTGCTTTCCCCTAATTTTAAATGTTTTTGTATTTTGCCCAGATATCAACTTCACCCAGCAGTAGATTCAAACCTTCTCCAGCTGATGAGTGGCAAACACCACGAAAAAGGCTGTCCTGGGATGGTTCTGAATCTCTGCACTAGCCCTAGCTAAGCTTATCAGCTGTGTGAATAAAAGCAGACAAAGTAAAAAAGGTGTGTCATTGTGAACCTTGTTTGCATATCTTACCCAGAATCCTTTGCTACATTTGAAACAATGTAATTCAAGGTGTTCTGTTGGAAAAAAAGCCTTCTGGCCTGTCTAGATTTGTTAATGAACTACACAATTAGTTATTTTCCTCTATATTATGTCCTTTAGTGGAGGATTTTAAACTCACTTTTTGCCTCCCCCTAATTTTAAATATGCTAAATATTTAACACACATTTTATGGCTCCATGTTTAACATCACTTCACCTTCTTAAAAAACGGAAGGGGACTGCACTCTCAGACTGGACTGGGTACACATACCATGACCCTGCAACATGCTCAGCCCCTGGGTGCTATAGCACTCTCAGGAAGCTGTGCTGACTCAAGAGTCACAGACAGTTAACCCCAGACAAGCCTGGGTGCAAGGCCAAAGGGAAAATTACAAAATAAATTAATACAAACACATAAAGATAGTCCAGCCACTCGCTTACAAGCTCTCAGCGTAGATTAAAAGCTAAACCTGGAAGGGTTAGTTACCACATCTGGCCAAATGGACAAGTTCCAGGTACCATGTCCAAGGACAGGTCTCTTCCAAAACCTGGGTCCCCTAATACAGCCATACAAATGCAAGCTCTCAATCAAACAAAACTGGGAACAAGTCAGGGTCAAATTTGCTTTTTTTTTTCAGCTTTTAGTACGTGTTGGAAAGAGCACCTGTATTTCAAGTTGAAAGTAAACAAGGAGGTAAAACGCAATACTGATTTATGCTCGTCGGGTTAGCGCCTCTGAAGAGTTTGCAAAAAACTGTAGGGAAAGCAAATAACGTAGCATTAACCCCTTAGTGACCAGGCCACTTTTCAATTTGTTGACCATCTGGGACCAGGCAATTTTGCATTTCTGCGATGTTTGTGTTTAACTGTTATTTTTCCCTCTTACTCATTTACTGTACCCACACATATTATATACCGTTTTTCTCGCCATTAAACTGGACCTTTCTAAAGATACCATTATTTTCATCATATCTTATAAATTTACTATAAAAAATGATAAAATATTAGGAAAAAATAAAAAAAAAAAACACTTTTTCTAACTTTGAGCCCCAAAATCCTCTAACACCATCCTACAACCACCCATAAAATACCCAATGCTAAACAGTTCTAAATTTTGTCTTGAGTTTTAGAAATTACCCAATGTTTACATGTTCTTTGCTTTTTTTGGCAAGTTATAGGGCAATAAGTACAAGTAGCACTGCTATTTCAAAACCATGTTTTTTTCAAAATAGGCGATAGTTACATTGTAACACCAATATCTGTCAGGAATCCCTGAATAACCCTTCAAATGTATATATTTTTAAAAGAAGAACAACCTAAGGTATTAAACTTGGGGTTATTTTGACTTTTTTTCATGCAACCATTTTACCACCAATCTATGCCAAAGTTTGGGGGGGGAAAAAAATAATTTGATTTTTTGACAAATAGCAATTTAAGAATACATTTACTGATAAAATGGTAAGGGTTACTGCCAAATAACACCCTAATATGTCTTCAGTAGCATCTCCTGGGTACAGTGATACCACCCATGTAAAGTGTGTGTCGGGTTCTCTGTGGGCTAAAAGCCCTTATTTTTAGAGAGCGCATTCAGTTTTTAAACTTGGAATTTTCACATCGGTCATCATGCACCATGTCCTAATTTGGGACACTTTCTGAAGTGGCCAATGGAATTTACCCCATCAAACCATATATTTTTGAAAAGTAGACACCCTAGGGTATTTCAAATGCTGGTATTTTTAACACTTTCCATGCACTATTCAACACTAGTCTTTGTCAAAACTTTGGGTAGTCATTTTTTTGTGTTATTTTTCACACACATTGTACTTTAGCATGTATTTTCAGTTCCTGTTATGTGTTACTGCCCAAAAAACCACCTCAATATGTGTTCAACAATATCTCCTGAGTACAGTGATACCACCTATGTATAGGTGTGTTGGGTTCTCTGGGGGCTAAATGGCCTTATTTTTAGGTAGCGCATTCCAGTTTTTCAACTTGGAATTTTCACATCGGTCATCATGCACCCATGTCCTATTTGGGACATTTCTGAAGCTGGCCAATGGAATTTACCCCCATCAAACCTTATATATTTGAAAAGTAGACACCCTAGGGTATTTCAAATGCTGGTATTTTAACACTTTCCATGCACTAATTCAACCACTAGTCTTTGTCAAACTTTTGGGTAGTCATTTTTTTGTGTTATTTTTCACACACATTGTACTTTAGGCATGTATTTTCAGTTCCTGTTATGTGTTACTGCCAAAAACCACCTCAATATGTGTTCAACAACATCTCCCGAGCACAGTGATACCACCTATGTATAGGTGTGTCGGGTTCTCTGGGGGCTAAATGGCCTTATTTTTAGGTAGCGCATTCCAGTTTTTCAACTTGGAATTTTCACATTGGTCATCATGCACCCATGTCCTATTTGGGACATTTCTGAAGCTGGCCAATGGAATTTACCCCCATCAAACCATATATTTTTGAAAAGTAGACACCCTAGGGTATTTCAAATGCTGGTATTTTAACACTTTCCATGCACTAATTCAACCACTAGTCTTTGTCAAACTTTTGTGTAGTCATTTTTTTGTGTTATTTTTCACACACATTGTACTTTAGGCATGTATTTTCAGTTCCTGTTATGTGTTACTGCCAAAAACCACCTCAATATGTGTTCAACAACATCTCCTGAGTACAGTGATACCACCTATGTATAGGTGTGTCGGGTTCTCTGGGGGCTAAATGGCCTTATTTTTAGGTAGCGCATTCCAGTTTTTCAACTTGGAATTTTCACATCGGTCATCATGCACCCATGTCCTATTTGGGACATTTCTGAAGCTGGCCAATGGAATTTACCCCATCAAACCTTATATTTTTGAAAAGTAGACACCCTAGGGTTTTTCAAATGCTGATATTTTAACACTTTCCATGCACTAATTCAACCACCAGTCTTTGTCAAACTTTTGGGTAGTCATTTTTTTGCGTTATTTTTCACACACATTGTACTTTAGGCATGTATTTTCAGTTCCTGTTATGTGTTACTGCCAAAAACCACCTCAATATGTGTTCAACAACATCTCCTGAGTACAGTGATACCACCTATGTATAGGTGTGTCGGGTTCTCTGGGGGCTAAATGGCCTTATTTTTAGGTAGCGCATTCCAGTTTTTCAACTTGGAATTTTCACATCGGTCATCATGCACTCATGTCCTATTTGGGACATTTCTGAAGCTGGCCAATGGAATTTACCCCCATCAAACCATATATTTTTGAAAAGTAGACACCCTAGGGTTTTTCAAATGTTGATATTTTAACACTTTCCATGCACTAATTCAACCACCAGTCTTTGTCAAACTTTTGGGTAGTCATTTTTTTGTGTTATTTTTCACACACATTGTACTTTAGGCATGTATTTTCAGTTCCTGTTATGTGTTACTGCCAAAAACCACCTCAATATGTGTTCAACAACATCTCCTGAGTACAGTGATACCACCTATGTATAGGTGTCTCGGGTTCTCTGGGGGCTAAATGGCCTTATTTTTAGGTAGCGCATTCCAGTTTTTCAACTTGGAATTTTCACATCGGTCATCATGCACCCATGTCCTATTTGGGACATTTCTGAAGCTGGCCAATGGAATTTACCCCCATCAAACCATATATTTTTGAAAAGTAGACTTCCTAGGGTATTTCAAATGCAGGTATTTTAACACTTTCCATGCACTAATTTAACCACTAGTCTTTGTCAAACTATTGGGCATTCATATTTTTGTGTTATTGTTCACATACATTGTACTTTAGACATGGATTCATAGCTCCTGTTATGTGTTACTACCAAAGAAGACACCAATATGTGGTCACCAACATCTCCTGAGTTCAGTGATACCACCTATGCATAGGTTTGGTGGCTTGTTTGGGGGGTGCAATGCCAAATGTCTGACATGCGTTTGCGATTTTTTTTCACATTTAACATATTTTCTTTGCCTATCGTCTTTTTGGGGGGTCTTTAAACATACCCCAATTTATTTGTTTTCCATGAATGTGCATATATTTGAAAAGTTGACACCCCAAGGTATTGTATATGGTGTGCTTTGATGCCTTTGAAGCAACCGTTTTAGCCCAAAAAATTGGAGAAAGTATATGGTGGTTATTTTTCAATTTTAATTTTTACAGACACATTGCTTTTTGACTATGATTTAGGAGAGACTGTTGTAAGTTATTGCAAAAGAATACTTCAGGTTGTTTTCTGCAAGGCACCCTGAGTACACCTATGCCCCCCATGCATAGGTTTTCCAGGATTTTGGGAAGGTTATGTTACAATTTTATGACTTGTGATTTTAGTTATTAACAATGAGAGTATTTCTTCTGATAGGCCTATCTTTAGTTTGTGGCCTATTGCATACCCCACTTTTATTTATTGCCATGAAAGTGTATATTTTTTAAATGTTGAAACCCCAAGGTATTGTATATGGTGTGCTTTGATGCCTTTGAAGCAACCGTTTTAGCCCAAAAAATTGGAGAAAGTGTATGGTGGTAATTTTTCAATTTTCATTTTTACAGACACATTGCTTTTTGACTATGATTTAAGAGAGACTGTTGTAAGTTATTGCAAAAGAATACTTCAGGTTGTTTTCTACAAGGCACCCTGAGTACACCTATGCCCCCCATGCATAGGTTTGCCAGGATTTTGGGAAGGTTATGTTACAATTTTATGACTTGTGATTTTAGTTATTAACAATGAGAGTATTTCTTCTGATAGGCCTATCTTTAGTTTGTGGCCTATTGCATACCCCACTTTTATTTATTGCCATGAAAGTGTATATTTTTTAAATGTTGACACCCCAAGGTATTGTATATGGTGTGCTTTGATGCCTTTGAAGCAACCGTTTTAGCCCAAAAAATTGGAGAAAGTGTATGGTGGTTATTTTTCAATTTTCATTTTTACAGACACATTGCTTTTTTACTATGATTTAGGAGAGACTGTTGTAAGTTATTACAAAAACATACTTCAGGTTGTTTTTTGCAAGGCACCCTGAGAACACCTATGTCCCCCATGCATAGGTTTGACAGGGGTTTTGGTTAAAAAAAAATAACAGGCCCAATTTTAGAAAAAAATAGAGTAGTGAAATGTAAAAATCTGGCACAGTAAAAGTAAAAAAAAAAAAACCCATCTAACAGTAAACATAACCAAAAAAAAAATATATATATATATAACACCAAATGTATTTATTTTTTAAAAAATTGACCATTGTATGGTACCGCTTGAAGCAGTCCCCAATGCAGAGTGCAGGCTGTCCAGGGCAATCAGGACAGTGATATATGGTGTCCCTTCTCTTCCCCCTCTTGGTACAGACTCTGCATTTTTTTGTGGCTTCTGCTTTGCGGCAGTAGGGGGGATTTTAAAAATAAAATGAGTAGCCCCAACTCTGCTCTCTCCCATCACCGCCCGGGGAGCAGGTGCATCATGGTACAAAATCCCAGTAATAATCTGGAGCTGAAACTGTAAAAAAGTTTTTTTAACTCTGGGGTTTGCTTTTTTGAACAGCAAAAAAGCGTTGTGGGTTGCAATCTGCATTAGGTAAATTGCAACCTTTTTGTACCAGGCCCTTGTCTTCCGCATAATTAGGTAGGGCTGCAGCAGCTGATCAGCCAGATCAACCCCACCCATATGCCGGTTATAAGACTTGATGCACACTGGCTTCCTTATGATCTCAGCTCTGCCACGTACAGAAACCGCCACCGTCCTCTCTGTGTGGATGGTGGTAAGAAGGTATACATCCTTCTTGTGTCTGTACTTAAGTGCCAACAGCTCCTCTTGGCGCAGAGCTGAGGTCTCCCCCCTTCGTAGCCGGGTGCGTACAAGTTGTCCTGGGAAACCTGCGCGGTTCTTTTTAATTGTACCGCAAGCTACTGTATCAAAGCAATACAGTAGCTTGAACAAAAGGACACTTGTATAAAAATTGTCTAAGTACAAGTGATACCCTTTGTTCATTAGGGGTAATATCAGGTCCCAGACAATCTTGCCAGTGGTTCCCATATGTTCTGGGCAACCTGGAGGGTCAAGGTGGCTATCCTTTCCCTCATACACCCGGAAGACCTGAGTATACCCAGTCTCGCTGTCACAGAGCTTATACACCTTTACCCCATATCTGGAGCGTTTGGAAGGAATATACTGCTTGAATCCCAGCCTTCCCTTATACTTCATTAGGGATTCATCAACGCATATATTCCTTCCAGGTGTATAAGCCTCTGCAAACCTGGCAAAAAAGTGGGTTATCAGGGGGCGGATTTTATACAGCCTGTCAAATTGGGGATGCTCCCTAGGGGGGCACAGGCTGTTTTCGCTGAAGTGCATGAAATGCAGAATCATTTCATACCTCTTCCTCGACATAGTCTGGGAGAAAATGGGGGTAGAGCAGATGGGGCTACTACTCCAGTAGGAGCGAATGGAGGGTTTCTTTATGATGCCCATCAGCATAGTCAATGCCCAGAATTTTTTGAATTCTGGCACATTGATGGGGGCCCATTGCTGCTTTGCCAAATATGTTCCAGGCTTTGCAGCACGGAACTGATGGGCATATAAATTAGTTTGGGCGACAATGTTCCCCAATATATCATCGCCCAGAAACACTTCCAGAAACTGCTGGGGGCTAAAACCTGCCACATCTATATTTATGCCAGCATTTGCTGTGAAGGGTGGGATATCTGGCCTCTGGAGATGAGGCGTTACCCACTCTTCAGCAGCAATGGCAGCAACACGCCTCCTTCTGGCAGGGGGGCTAGCAGGGGGGCTGGCAGGGGGGGTAGCAGGGGGGCTGGCAGGGGGGCTAGCAGCCACAGATACATCACTATCAGTTGAGACTGCATCTAGTGATGTATCTGAGCACATGGCAGGGTCAAAATTGGGGTCTGAGTCAGAAATAGAGGCATCTGACTCTGACGCAAGGATGGCATACGCCTCCTCAGCACTATATCTTTTCTGTGACATTTTTGCATCTGTCACAGAAAACAATTACTAAAAAAAATTAAATTAACTAAATTAATTAACTAAATTAACTAGCAAAAAAGTACAGCTATGCTACTGCCAGTGATTTATAGCGATCACTGGCAAGCTAGGGGTTAATGGCTCTGAAAATTAAATTAAATTAACTAAATGTTTCTGAAAAGAGCCTTTGGGTTTTTAAAAAATTACAACAAAATTAACCCCTAAAAAAATGCACAGACAGCAAAAAAGTACAGCTATGCAACTGCCAGTGATTTATAGCGATCACTGGCAAGATAGGGGTTAATGGCTCTGAAAATTAAATTAACTAAATTAATTAACTAAATTAACTAGCAAAAAAGTACAGCTATGCTACTGCCAGTGATTTATAGCGATCACTGGCAAGCTAGGGGTTAATGGCTCTGAAAATTAAATTAAATTAACTAAATGTTTCTGAAAAGAGCCTTTGGGTTTTTAAAAAATTACAACAACAAAATTAACCCCTAAAAAATGCACAGACAGCAAAAAAGTACAGCTATGCAACTGCCAGTGATTTATAGCGATCACTGGCAAGCTAGGGGTTAATGGCTCTGAAAATTAAATTAAATTAACTAAATGTTTCTGAAAAGAGCCTTTGGGTTTTTAAAAAATTACAACAACAAAATTAACCCCTAAAAAAATGCACAGACAGCAAAATGCAGCAAAAAAAAGTGCACCTATGCTACTGCTAGTGATATATAGTGATCACTGGCAAGCTAGGGGTTAATGGCTCTGAAAAGAGCCTTTGGTTCTATATTTTTTAACAAATAAAAGAAATAAATCTCTCTCTCTGCTAAATACAGGTCTCTCTCTCTCTCCAACAAAATGGCAAGTGAGGAGAGGGAGGGAGATCCACACTGATCATAGTCAATATTTACAAATATTGACATGATCAGACAAATGGGGTATTTTATTATTATTTTTTTTTTTAGGGTGGGAGGCTCAGATTGGGTGACCCTAGCTTGCCCCTATGATGATGCAGGCTAAGGACACCCCCAGAGGCCCCATGATGCACTGGGCATCGCCATCTTGGATGCCTAGTGAAGGGGGAGGGGGGGGCTATTTAGGGCTTTTTTTTATTTTATTCGTTTTTTTTTTTTTTTTTTACTTTTTTACTTTTATTTTACAACTAACTAAGTGCCTCGACCCACCGAGGCACTTAGCACACAAGCAGAGCATCGGAAGCGTGTCCGATCGCTTCCGATGCTCTGAAACACTGCCGGGCTCCACGTGGAGCGAAACCGGAAGTGATCACTCGTGGGGGAGTGATCAATCCGGTCCCGGCACTCGGGAACAGTATTGCAGGATGCCTAGACCTCAAGGCAAGCCTGCAATACTGTTAGAGCAGCTGGAAGCGATTTCGATCGCTTCCAGTGCTCTGTTAAACCGACGACGTATGCCATACGTCCTCGGTCGTTAAGTGCTTTTTTTTTGAGGACGTATGGCATACGTCATCGGTCGTTAAGGGGTTAAACACAACATAAATACATTAAAATATACTTACACTCATATAAACAGTGCTCTACTTGTAATCTGGACCTAAATGTACTAACTAGTTATCATAACTGATGTAATGGTACCCTGAATTAGAATGCACAATGCTATATGTATGTGTCAGCATTAGAAATAAATTGACCAAGCTTAGCAGCAGAACAACATTGTGAATAAACATATCTCTGTATAAAAAAAATGGAATTGCCAACATCCCGTTTGTGTTTCAAGCTGTTCCATAATCTGTACAAAATAATTTTATATTGATTTAATATGAACACAAGAGTTATCTAAAGAAAGAAAAAATGTAGCAGATAAATAGCTGTAATTTTCATTACTGTAACTTATAGTAACCTTTATTGAATATCTGCTCACTGCAAAAAATAGCAAACTGCATTTGTTCATTAATAGCTGAATTGCTGCTTCATGGTTTATTGCCATTCAAAATATAATTAATATAAATAGTGTTTAATAAGAAGGCCCTATGCATACCCGCCTCTGCTACCTTTGTTAAGTCTGTATTAGTTATGCACATTTTAATATCACGCTGCTGTTATAATGAATATGTTCCATAAGTCATTGCACAGATCTGGGTTTTATGTTGTTCTCCTACATGACTATTACAGTATAGACAATTTATATCAAGTTTAAAAAGTCATATATTTAGTTTGTTCATGGACTGCATTTTATTTTTATAAATTATTTAAAAGAATTATTTTGCAATAGATACAACAAAAGAAGAAGATGTGTAAATTAATATGCAATTAAGATACATATGGGGCCGATTTACTAACTGTCGGACGGACATGATCTGCTGTTGCGATCATGTCCGCTTGACATCGCTGAATGCTGGCATTTATAATTGCACAAGCAGTTCTGGTGAACTACTTGTGCAATGCAGCCCCCTGCATATTCGTGGGCAGGGGGTGCCAAAAATCAGCCCGATCGTATAAGATCAGGCAGATTGTTATACGCCGCCTCAGAGCAGACGAACAAGTTAAGGAGCTGCGGTCTTAAGAGCCTGAAGGCTCGCACGGAAACAGAGGCATTGGGGCGATACAGGGGTTGGTAAATCGGCCCCATTATTTTTTTTATTCAACCAACATCACACTTTTTGGCTCTATAAACTTACTCAAAATATAACATTAATTAGTGATAATTTATAGATTATAGATTCAAATTTAAATGCAAATTATTAGAAGAACCTTTACCTTTAAATATGTTTTTTATGCAATTTAAAAAACATTAAAAAATAACTTTAATAAAACAATAGGCACAGGATATTTAGTAAACAGGATGTTAGGGGCATATTTAAAGGGGCAGTATACTATAAAATAGTTTTTCCCTTAATGTGTTTCCAATTACTTGTTTTTCCATTTGCAGAGTATAAAATGTATGAGATTTGCTTTTTAAGGCTTATTTGTGTATATGAATTAGCTGATTTTGTGTTTTGAAGCCACAACCTAATAAAATGGGTTGAGCTTTTAGGTATAATCAGATCTCATTCCTTTATCACATTGTGTACATATACCTGCTTCTTTATCATATATCTGTCCATAAACCAATCACCAATACTATTAGAGAACAATGGAAAAATAACATTTTATTACCTTATCTCTTCTATAACTCACTGGGAGTGTAATTTCTTCTACTGGCTGTGTTAACACAGCTTGGCCTCAAGACCAAAAACGTTCAGGATGGGTGGGGATACCACAGGCTAAATAAACTATTTCAAATGCCATTATAAGGCTAATGGAAATACTTGTAAACAATTTAATACACTCCATCAGGTAAAGTGAATCATTGGGAACAAATTAAAAGGGAGACATTTTTGGAGTAAACTGTCCCTTTAAGGAGCTGAAAAAAGGTAAGAAGCACACAAGAAACAGGAATTTAGAGCAATATATCTACTTGACGTTATAATTATACACAAACAATAGGCATTCCACTCACATTTATAGGCCTGGTAGAGCACAAGGCAGACTTCATAAATCTAAGCCTGTTACATGTATATCCCTAATTATCTGCCTCAGAGATTATCAGATAAGGAACAGTAAAACAATGGAGATGTTTGTGAATCTAATGCCATTGGCCAGCCTTGTCTACTCCTGTTACAATCTGGATTGGCTATTGAAAAATAATTGCAGCAAAGAAAGTGATATCACATTCAAACCATTTTCAAACTCACACACTAGGCTCCATGTATTAAGCAGCGAATGCTTCCAGCAGATTTAGCCTGCTTTCCGTAATTTAAGAAGCGGCATCAGTTGACCGCTGCTTCTTATCATCTTTGCCACCTCTAAGCTGTAGGAGAGAAATAACCTCAAACACAAGGGCGGCATTACACACTCAAGCGAGTGGGTAATGATACATATGAGGAACAGACATACAGGGTCCACTGCCAAGTTGAGAATCTTGTCCGCACCAGCTTCCTACATGGGGTGCTTTGAGCTAAATAATTGCATGACTTCCGAACAATCTTGTTATTACTAGGTGTTTGCTGTCCCTTTAATTTCTAGTGTTAAAGGGACACTGAACCCACATTTTTTCTTTTGTTATTCAGATAGAGCATGCAATTTTAAGAAACTTTCTAATTTACTCCTATTATCAATTTTTCTTTGTTCTCTTGCTATATTTATTTGAAAAAGAAGACATCTAGGCTTTTTTTGGTTTAGCACTCTGGACAGCACTTTTTTAGTGTTCACCAAAAATGGGACGGCATCTAAACCTACATTCTTGCATTTCAAATAAAGTTACCAAGAGAATGAAGAAAATTTGATAATAGGAGTAACCTAGAAAGTGTCTTAAAATGTCATGCTCTATCTGAATCACGATAGAACAAATTTGGGTTCTGTGTCCCTTCAAATTACAGTAAAAGGTGGCAAAATAAATAATATTAGTATATTTGTTTTATTACATATATCTGTATTACAGTCTCAAAGTGTTATCTGTTTTCCTGTTGCTTTACATTGTGCTTTTTAAAAGTTACATTTTAAATAAAATTTTCCATAAAATTTTATAATTATTCACAAATAGTAAAAAATAATTGCAGTGTATTTTAGCCTAATTCTCCTATTTACCTCAAAATGTAATTTCTTTATAAAGACACTTCAGAAGCTTGATTTTGTCAATTGAAGCACCCTGTCAGTGAAAAAGCCCAACGCAAAGCAAAGGAGATAAGATATATTTACTTAAGAGGCTGTTTAAGACTAGGCCGTGGTACAATGAAACAAAAGGAGTTTTAAAAGCTTCTTTATGCAAAACGTTTGCAATGTTGTGCCTAATTGCTCATACTGAATATACTATGCATACAATGCTTTAATATCGGATCTGCACATCTAGTCTTCTTCCTTCTTTATTAAGGTAGGTTTTTATATTTTTCAGAAATGCAACCCGCTGTTTTATACAAACTATGGCTGGCATGGGGACATGAGGTGTACTAGCATTATCTAATAGGGCCTATACAGTGCACTGACTTTAGTTTTCTGTCTAATAATTTCATTACATATGTAGTAATCACATTATCTTCCGTCCCATGTATTCCTCCAACTGTAAGGTATATTGGAATCTACTTGATGTAACAATAGAAACAATGTCCATAGCACTCATCTTTATTAGACCATTAAGGCACAATATACATTTTCAATATTTCAGGCCTCATAGCCCTGAACATTACAACTTTGTATTGTGCATACCTCCCAACATTTCAAAATTCAAAAGAGGGACACCGCACCCCCCCCCCCCCGGTGGGGTGGACGGGGCTTACAAATCCTGTGGTGGGCAGGGCTTAAAAATCATAAGACCAAAGTAATATAAATAAAATTCTAAATAAAGTCATACATTTTAATACACTTAGGCAACAAATCAAACACAAGCTCAAACCACTGGTATGGCTATGTGAGCTATGTATTTAATTAGCCTTTGCAAAGACATTGCTAAATATTTTTATCTTAATTGGACATTTAATAATAAATTCTTTAAAACTGCTCTCTGAATTCCCCATTAATATTCTAAATTCTGGCCTTTAAAGTCAGCAACAATGCACAGTAGCACACTACTTAGCATACACTTACATATGCAGATACACACACACTACATAGTATACACTTATACATGCAGATACACACACACACTACATAGCATACACTTACACATGCAGATACAAACACACTACATAGCATACACTTATACATGCAGATACACACACACTACATAGAATACACTTATACATGCAGATACACACACACTACATAGCATACACTTATACATGCAGATACACACACACTACATAGCATACACTTATACATGCAGATACACACACACTACATAGCTTACACTTATACATGCAGATACACACACACACACTACATAGTATACACTTATACATGCAGATACACATACACACTACATAGTATACACTTATACATGCAGATACACACACACACTACATAGCATACACTTACACATGCAGATACAAACACACTACACAGCATACACTTATACATGCAGATACACACACACTACATAGCATACACTTATACATGCAGATACACACACACTACATAGCATACACTTACACATGAAGTTACACACACTACATAGCATACACTTATACATGCAGACACACACACACTACATAGCATACACTTATACATGCAGATACACACTTATACATGCATATACACATACACACACTACATAGCTTACATTTATACATGCAGACACACACACACTACATAGCATAAACTTATACATACAGATACACACAGTTATGGATACAGATAGACACACACACTACATCATATATGGGTATCTGTAATTCATTGTATGGGGTCCTGGGGTAGGCAAGCACATTAGCTGGCAGTCTGGGGCTGCCACTGTTCGTTACCCTGGTATTAGCACTGCTCATTGTATAAAACTGAAGGCATGCTAGTATTATCACCAGGGGTTAGACATCATCACTACCAGAGGTAGGTTAGAGAGGTCACCATTACTCGTGGTCAGAGTGTATACAGCCTTCTTACTCCTGCTTAACCCACACACCATTCCTTTTCCACAGGGAATCTAACAGGTATCTAACCCTGTGAGAGCAAAGCCAGCTGCTTCTGAGTATGGGCCCAACAGAATAAAAAAAAAAATTTTTTTTTTAATGCCTGGGGCAAATCGGGACAGATGGCAAGCAACCCGGGACAGGGACACACACCCCTAAAATCGGGACTGTCCCGTGAAAATCGGGACAGTTGGGGGGTATGATTGTGTCTTAATGGTCTTATTAGGTAGATAAGGGCTTCAACATTGGTGCTATGGACATGGTTTCTATCGTTACACATTTGGCGATGCAGGGACCCTGTCTAATTTGCACCATTCTATATGGAAAGAAGGCTGCTGTACCATTTTGATTCATGTACTTGATTTACCTATCCAAACCTAGGAGTTTGTAAGTTAATAGTCTATACTTTCAGTTATTACTTATTATACCATTGTTTCCCTTCTTTTTTTCTATATTCCCTTTATGTTCCATTCCTGCAAAGCACCCTAAGGGACCCTTCATCATTATATAACCTCAGGAACCTTCTAAAGAACCTGCCCAAGTGCCAAAACTACTTGTGCCTGCAGCATCATTAACCAACTTTCAACACAAAGAGGCAAAAACCAACTAGCTAAAAAAGATTTTAAATACTATCTATGCTATGTATTTATATGTATATATATATATATATATATATATATATATATATATATATTTACAGACATATATACACACATTTAAACACATAAATACATATGTATAAATATATAGAAATATATATATAAATGTATTGGAGCTCTTTGCAGTCAAGTAGATAAAAATATGAGAAATCCTTTTTATGCAATATCCATTTTTAATAAAGTGCTATACTGGGTATTTACTGTAAATATTACATATTCCAATATTCTTCACACATGTTCTAAGTATTTTTAGATAGATATTCCTATATATATATATATATATATATATATATATATATATATATATATATATAAAATTATAGATATGTATTTTACCAAAATACCATCATATATAGTATATGTAAATATGTATTTATGAATAAACAGAACATATTCTGCTATCTGAAGAATATTGGAATGGGAAATATTAATATTTTCATGTCGAGTTAGCGTCCTTGAGATTATGCAATCAGGTTTGCGTGGGAGTAGGGTGTTCAATTTTTTTGCTCCATTGACTTCTATGGGAGAATATGTTGATGCGCGCAATAGTCTAAATACAGCATTTAAGTGCATCGGGTTAGTGTACGAGGGAAAACTTTTTACTTTCAACTTTTACTACGCGCTCTACCCAACATGCACAAAAACCTTACTTCTAGTGGTATTAGCACAAGAGCTTTAGTGTTAAATATCGCTCCAGTGTAAACTGGCCTTAAATGGGGTTTTAAATGCATCAGTTTGTAAAAAGAAAACTTACTTCCCATCTACATGAAAATTTAAGGGAACAGGCATTAACTCTTTGGATTCCATTTATTAAGCTGCAGATGGCACTTAGGAGCCTTAGTGCTGCAGGATCACGTGAGCAAACCTGCAATGCTAGTTAACATGTAGTGGCTACTAGTGGTCTTAAGACAGCTGCTACTTAATCACCCTGGAGGTGGCGGAGATAATTCATACTGGTAAAATCTGACCGGTTTGATTGACAAGCCCTGCTCTTGTGCAACTGGTTGCTCAAGAGCAGGGAACACACCCAAAATATGATAAATGGAACCCTATGTCAATCTTGCTACATGAGCTGAATCTTCTCTTTGTTTGTAAACTGGATTTGTCTTTTTGGTTAGTTAAAGACTCAGGCCTTGGATTATAAGAGAAGTGAAATTTCTAGTATAAATTGCATGCAAACAAAATCCATACCACAAGTATACACGTGTGCTTTCATTTTGCAAGTTGAAAGTAACGTTTTCCCGCTCATGTGATACTATCTATTTTCTATCTAATATTGCTCAAACTCAGGTATGGCTGCTTCTTCAGGGCTGTGACTTTTTATTTTATTTTCCTGATTGCCTACACTCTGCTTATTGCACAATTCTGCTAACAGGATGTAGTAATGCATATTTAGGGTTATATTTATCAACCTGCGATAGCAGCTTTGGAGCCCCAGTGATTCAGGTTTTTGCTTGAAACGCCAGTTAAGTAGCTGCTGTCTTAAACTGCTGCGTTTTGCTGCCCGCTTGCCACAAGGCTGGGTAGACAAAGTTCATGACAGCAGACCTTGTCTTCCTTCCTGATGATAAATAGAGCCCATAGTGTTAAATACCAACAGCGGTATGTATAATGTTTTTTTTACATATTGTAAAAGACATTAAGTACACTGACAATGTAATGTATGAATACATGGAAGTGAGTCACAGAGATCATATTCCATTTGTGTATTTTTTAAAGTCAATAGAGTTATCTAAATGTCCAAAAACAATGTTCCATGTGCAATATGTTACTTAATTTTTATTATTTAAATTTCATGATTAACCATGAACTTGTATTAGAAGTGGGAGCTCCCTGTTTGTGCACTTTATTGAAAGTATAGGGAGTGTAAATTATTGCAAGTTAGGTCATGATATTTTCTTAACATCTAACTTGTAATTTGGGTTCTAACTGTAAAAATGTTATGGCCTAGTGATCACATTTCCATTTATAATCTAGGGCTCAGTTAGAAACATATGTTAGAGTTTGTTTTAGAATGTAATATTTTTTCATGTAGGATTCCCTGATAGATCTTACTGAATATTTTATTTTTGTAATACTTTTAGTAACTGAAAATGTTAACATTTTCTAATTTTATAACCAGAATCCCAGTGCAATCTCTGTCATTTTGTAGTGATTCTGAAGGGAACTCTGAAAAGCAAACAGCAGCTCAATCATGCATGATGTAATTTACATCTGTTTGATGAAGTCTTAGAGGCCCAGAAACAATTAATTTATGCTATGACTCTTGTGGCTTTAGCATCACAGAAGTTTGCTACCAGAATCCAAAGTATATATTGTTTTTTGTTAGATTCTCCCTTTTTGGTAAAAGCCAATTTGTGCTTAACCAAGGATTTAAAATTAAACATGCACCATACTGAAAGAAATGCACAAATAGAATTTTTTTTCACTTGCATGTCATCAAGAGATTAACAAAGAATACTGACAGAAGTGAGATTAATAACAATTAAATCATTACATATTATTACATGACACTTTACCGTGCTTTCATCTAATTATTGAATTACAGTGTTTTTTCGGAATGTTTGGAAGGAATATGTTTGTACATAATTTCTTAAAGAACATTGTAACAGTATTTTAAATTGAGATTTTTATATTTAAACAAAGACTAATAAAAAAATGATTGACCTAACTGTTAACATCCAATATTACAATTTGCTAGTTAACTATGGCTTCAGTCACAGTTTATCGGGAGCTGGGTTGTTTCTGTTTTTCGGCCCAGAAGGCTACTTTTCAATTTGGTGGGATCACAATACTGCAATTTGGCTGATTCTCACACTCGCAATCGCAAATGGGGTTTCAGCCTCTCAAAAAAAGCCCTATTTACATTTTCCCTATGTGGGCGTTTGGAGACTTTAACACTATAAATACATATAGTTTAAAAGAATCCTTGTGAAGGTTGTCAAACACCCATACAGCGATAGAAAAATAGTGCACTGTCTGTCCATCCAGATAAACTAAAATATGCATTTAGATGGGTTACCAGTGGTGAAATCTGAAACAGATTGTAATAGTTAAAGGGACATGAAATATAAAAAAATTCAATCATGATTCAGATGGAGAATACATTTTTAAAGAGCTTTCCAATTTACTTTTATTATCTAACACCTAGATTACGAGTTTTGCGCTGTAGAGGGTGCGAAACGAACACAACAAAAGTTGCGTTATTTCACCCTCCATATCGCTGCCATTACGAGTTTCTGAAAAGCCTCCTTGTGCGTACAATATGGTGGTGTTAAGCCCCATACCGCACAAAAGCCAAGGGCTGCTTTGACGTGTTCGTGCACGCTTTCCCCATATACATCAATGGGGAGAGAGTGTTAGAAAAAAAACTAACACCTGAAGCGTGGAATGAAAAGCTTCGTAACGCAATCCCATTGAGGTCTATGGGGAAAAAAAAATTAAGTTTAACCCTAACACCCTAACATAAACCCCAATTCTGAACACCCCTAATCTGCCGCCCCCGACATTGCTGACACCTAAATAAAGTTATTAACCCCTAATCGGCCACTCCCGACATCGCTGATTCTGAAATAAAGTTATTAACCCCTATTCCGCTGCTCCCCAACATCGCTGCCACTAATAAAAGTTATTAACATCTAAACCTCTGGCATCCCACATCACCACCACTAATAAAAGCTATTAACCCCTATTCCGCCGCTCCCTGACAACGTCGCCACTATAATAAATTTATTAACCCCTAAACCTCTGGCCTCCCACATCACCACCACTAAATAAACCTATTAACCACTAAACCACCAGCCCCCCACATCGCAAAAAAACTAAATTAAACTATTAACCCCTAAATTTAACAAGCCCTTAACTTTATATTAAAATTACAATATTCCTATCTTAAAATAAATAAAAACTTAAAAATTACAAAAAAAATAAAAAATACTAAATTACGAAAAATAACAAACACTAAATTACAAAAAATAACAAATGAAATTATCAAAAATAAAAACAATTACACCTAATCTAATAGCCCTATAAAAATAAAAATAAAAAAAGCCCCCATCCCAAATAACAAAAAACCCTAGCCTACAATAAACTACCAATAGCCCTTAAAAGGGCCTTTTGTAGGGCATTGCCCTAAAGAAATCAGCTCTTTTACCTGGAAAAAATTACAAAGGCCCCCCCCAACAGTAAAACCCACCACCCAATCAACCCCCCAAAATAAAAAACCTAACTCTATCAAAAACCTAAGCTAGCCTTTGCCCTGAAAAGGGCATTTGAGTGGGCAATGCCTTTAAAAGGGCATTCAGCTCTTTTACATTGCCCTGAAAAGGGCATTCAGCATATTTTACCTAAAGCCCAAAACCCTAATCTAAAAAAAAACCCACCAAAAATTAAAAAACCCCCCACTAACCCCCAAAGATCCCCTCACAGTTTCTGAAGTCCGGACATCCATCCTCATCCAGGCGGGCGAGAAGTCTTCATCCAGGCGGAAAGAAGTCTTCATCCAGACAGCGTCTTCTATCTTCATCCCGGTGGCGCGGAGCGGATCCATCCTTGAAGACATCCAGCACGGAGCATCCTCTTCATACGGTTATCGAAGTACACTGGATCTTCAATGCAAGGGAGCCTTTTCAAAATGGCGTCCCTTGCATTCCTATTGGCTGATTTGATTCTTGAAATTAAAATCAGCCAATAGGATGAGAGCCACTGAGAGTCAATAGGATCAGAGATTATTAAATTCTATTGGCTATTCAAATCAGCCAATAGAATTTCAGTAGCTCTCATCCTATTGGCTGATTTGAACAGCCAATAGGATTTCAGAAGCTCTCATCCTATTGGCTGATTTGAATTTCAAGAATCAAATCAGCCAATAGGAATGCAAGGGACGACATTTTGAAAAGCTCCCTTGCATTGATTTGAATAGCCAATATAATTTCATTAGCTCTCATCCTACTGGAAGTTTATTCCATGAATCCACCACCCTTTCTTTAAAAAAATGCTTTCTCGCATTTATTCTGAATTTGCTACCCTCTAATGTAAGATTGTGACCCTTTGTTTTGGTATTTCTTTTTTGTGGAAATTGCTTTCAGCTTCCACTTCATTAAGTCCCTTCATATATGAAGGTTTCTATCATGTCGCCTCTTTCCCTTCTCTTCTCTAAAAATACATATACATAGCACAGAGTCTTTCTTTGTATGTTTTATATGTTACACCATGTAACATTTTAGTAGCCCTCTTTTGAACAGTTTGTTGTTTTTTTATCCTTATGGAATTATGGTTTCTGGAACTGTACACAATATTTCAGATTAGGCCTAACTAGTGATCTACAAAGAACCAGTGGGCTACTGGGAAGTGTGTACATATATAGCACTCAACAAAAAAAAACAAAAAAAAGGGGCGTCAAATATCATAAGTGGGGAAATATAATAATGGGGCTGCCGGAGTGGGGGGTTTAAAACGTAACTTTTATTAATATTTTAAAAATGAAAAGAAGTAATAACATTAAAAAAAACAGGGCAAGTACCCCTGTACTTCTAAATTGTGTATTTAATGTGAACAGGTGTGAGTATCGGTCACAGATTGACCAAGAGCATGGAAATAGGTACTGGTATATACACTACTATGATGCATGGACTATCAAAGGGTACCAAATCACGGGGTAAAGTGGGTAAGAAACCACTCCTGCTGTCAAGTGTGATACAATCTAATCATATTCCGTCATAAGGAGTAGACACCGTAGACTATCACAAGTAGTATAGTGCCTATATGCACAAGATTATGATATTACCGTAGGTGTATATATGTGTGAAGGAACTTCACAGCGGTGTGGTTAATGTGCCCAATGAGGTTGGGTTAAAAAAAACAGTATCAAAATTGCCAAGGTATATTCGAGGTAAAGATTGGGTATTATAGCTTTGAAGTAAGGTACTGGAGTAAGAACATTGAACAATATCGTCAGAAGGAACAGAATAAAACCCCCAAATTAGGGAATAATATAACCATATAATGTAACCGTGTAATGTAGAGGAACTGCCAGTACAATGTATTTAAGGGTGCCGTAATTTTACTCAGAGGGGCTAAGGGTACGATGGTCAGTAGCAATAATGAAATGGTTTAATATTACAACTGAAACTAAATGTGGCACCTATTCAGTAAATACTAGTATCCATGAGTGACCCAATATTGTTTGGTAAATTGTGTTGCAGGAATATTATTATTACCCCTTGTTATAGGGATATCAATATCTTACTATGACTTTATCAAGTTAATATTAATAGTAGAGGGCAATCAGGTGTTGAAACATACCGTAAGTTTTATGCACCTAGGATGCAGGTAAATAGCAATAGGCAGTGACTACAGCCAAGAAAATGGCTGGCGGGTATAAACGACTGGTCAATTGAGTACTGGGGAATATGTTATATGTTACACCATGTAGCATTTTAGTAGCCATCCTTTGAACAGTTTGTTGTTTTTTTTAACCTTCTGGAATTATGGTCTCTGGAACTGTACAATATTTCATTATTCATTATCCATTATTCAATATTTTAGATTAGGCCTAACTAGTGATCTGTAAAGTGGCATAAGATCCTAACTATTCTGCTACTAATACCTCTCCCAATGCAACCAATTATTTGACTGACCTTACTGGCTGCATTGTGTACCACATTTTATATCATCTGAAATAATAATTCCTTAATCGTGTTCCTCTTAATTTACAGCCAGTAATTTACAGTTGAGACTATAATTGGTCTTGTGGTTTTTTTGGATCCTATAGGCATAATTTTACACTTAGTAATAATAAATGTAAGATCCCATGTATTTGCCTAGTCCTTTAGTTTTTAAATATCTTTTAATTTCCTTACTTTCATAACAAGCTTGTTGTCTTTATGTATCTATCTAGAGTGATAACTCCTATTCTTCTTTTGACAAAGAGGGGGATTATATCGAAAACATCGAGTGGTAAAACATATTGAAGTTATCTTTAACGTATAAGTGACATCTACAATTAGCCTGCCTGACATTTTCTAGATGTATTTTACAATGAAGAGAAGATTTAGCCATGGTAAAATGAAGTAACTTTGTAACAGTTTTCTTCAAGTTAAAACTATTGCCATTAGGCTATCACATGAAAATGGAAACATCAGTTGATGGGGCAATGAATACTGTTAGAAGTCTTACTAAAAGTTGTTTGTATTTCAGTTTCTTGATTTTGTATTGCCCTGTGATAAAGCATATGAAGGTAGTCAGATTACCCACAAAGGTGAGAAACACATGATCAATGGTTCTATCATTTTGAATTTATAGCTTCTCTTTTAGATTAAGGTGTTGTTTAGTCTAATTAATCTTTGTCTAAGAGTGTATTTCCTTTTCAGACTGTCTGTCTCTCTTATGAATGTTACAACTCATGTGTGTCAGGGTTTCACCCTGCTTTTGTTTGTTATTTGGTGCTTGGCTGCCATTTTTACTCACTTGTCTCTCTCCTTGCATGCTGCCGAGCTTGTAACGCTGCTCACTACACCCAGGCTCCCTCTTATGGCCAAACTGGAGAACATCATCAGTGAGAGACAGGTTGCAGTCCCAGAATTATGATATCACTTTCTATTTAAAGTGATTCAGTTCAGTCTGCCTTTGCCCTTGCGTTGTCTCTGACTTCTCTGTGAGTTCTTGTGTTCCTGATTCCGTGAATAACCTGGCTTGTTTGACATCCCTCTCTGGTACCTGATCCCTGGCTTGTTCCTGAATCCGCTGATCTTTGTGTTCCTGACCCCGACTTGTCTGACTACTCGCTTTGGCTCCAGACCCAGCTCGTCTGATTACCAGCACTGGTTTTGAATTCTGGCTTTTCTTTTGTCTTTTGGACTCTTTATTATTTTTTTGTTATTATTAATAAAGGTGTGATTAATTTAGCAATTCACGTCTGATTCCTGGTTCCCTGACATTATGCAAGGGCCATGAATCCTGACAGTGTTAATAATCCCCCTTTACCCACCATCAATTTTAGGATGGATGAACAGGATAACTGCATGGATCAATTTGCACTAACCAAGCAAACCCTTCTTACTCGCACTGCTCACTTGGATCAGAGTGCCCCACAAGCTATGGCTGCTCCTGCTCCTGTTACCGTTGCTGCACCTAGTCCTACCAGGAGTATGTCTGGTTCTGCACCTCTTCCTAAGTGATATGGAGACAATCCTAACCAGTGCAGAGGTTTTTTGAACCAGGTGGGCATTTACATTGAGATGTTACCTCAGGCGTTTTCCTCTGACAAAGCTAAGGTGGGATTTGTCATCTCCTTACTCTCTGACACGGCTCTTGCTTGTGGCTAATCCTTTGTGGGAGACTAATAAACCTGTGATATGTAATTACCCTGAATGTTTGGCCTCCTTTCAAAGGGGTTTTAATGTCCCGACTCGCTCCTCCTCTGCTGCCAAATGTCTCATGTCTATTCAGCAAGGTACGAGATCTTTAGCCCAGTATGCCATTGAGTTTTATAGATTTGCAGCAGTGGTAGGATGGAACAATGAAGCCCTCCTGGCTTGTCTTTTGGACTTTTTATTACTTTTTGTTATTATTAATAAAGCTGTGATTAATTTAGCAATTCACATCTCTGTCTGATTCCTGGTTCCCTGACAATGTGAGGGTGTAATTATAAAGTGACCCTTTTTTTAATATAACATTGATATCCTTTTGACCTTCTGCTATTTCCCTACTTGACCTTTGTCTCATATATAATTGTGGATGACCAATTTTCAAGCAGTTATAACTGGTTAAGCATTTCTAATGAAAAGCTTTAATTGCATTGGTTGCTTTAGTTAAACATTACCAAAATATGTTATATCAACAAAGGTGAGGGTAGCTAGTGCTTTCCTTTACTAAAATTCTAAATAAAAAATGCTTAAATGACAAAACATTCCATGATACAGTTTATCTAATGTGTTGTAATTTGTAAGATTTTTCAGATGACCTCTTGTCTTACTCAGAGATTTTCTAGTATTTCCCAGGATAGCTCATTTAAGGAAACTTTACACAGTAGTAGCTGCTTCTGACCCCAGTGTTCTGAACCTTCATTTCTTTTTGTACAAGATTAAAATAAGTCTTTCCAAAGATGCTCAAAGTCAAAAATGATAAATATATTAAGACAAAGTATTGGTCTACAGTTGTAGGAATTGTATTCTTACAGCCACATCAATCATAAGTAAAAATTAGGTACCTGGGTCACTTAAAGGTCCTTTGTAAAATTAATCTTGTGGCTTGCAAGTTATAATTGTCTTCTACACAGAAGATCCTTCTGGAATAGAAGCACCAAATAGAAACAAAAGCAAGAAAACAGCACTGATGGCACAACATCCCTTATTTGTATGTAAAAATAAATAAAGTTAACAAACATAAAATTCAATCAGCTAGATTACGAGTTTGGCGTTATGAGTGAAAAAGCATTGTTATGCTTCATAACGCTGCTTTTTCTCTAACGCTGCTATTACAAGTCTTGTTGGTATAGGTGTACCGCACACCTTTTTGGCCGTCACGCAATGTCAATGATGGCCATAGCGCCGGTATTATGAGTTTGCCTGGGAGGCCAAAAAGTGAGCGTTTCACCCTATAATGACAAGATCTGTACCGCCATCTAAAGTCAGTAGTTATAAGTTTTACGTTACAAAGCTGTAGCATAAAACTCATAACTAAAGTGTTAAAAAGTACACTAACACCCATAAACTGCCTATTAACCCCTAACCGAGGCCCCCCCCGCATCACAAACACTAAAATTAAATTATTAACCCCTAATCTGCCGCTCCGGACATTGCCGCCACTAAATAAAATTGTTAACCCCTATTCTGCCGCTCCCCGACATCGTCGCCACAATAATAAACCTATTAACCCCTAAAACTCCGCCCTTCCGCATTGCAAACACTACTTAAATATTATTACCCCTAATCTGCCGTCCGCCCACACCGCTACTATAATAAACCTATTAACCACTAAACCGCAAGCCCCCCACAATAAAATATAGTGAAATAAATTATTAACCCCTAAACCTCTGACCTCTCACATCACTGCATAAATATATTAACCCCTAAACCTAACACTAACGTAACCCTAAGCATAAGTCTAACCCTAACACCCCCTAACTTAAATATAATTAAAATAAATCTAAATAAACCTTACAATTATTACCTAAATAATTCCTTTTTAAAACTAAATACATACTTACCTGAAAAAAAAACCTAAGTGAGCTACAATATAACTAATAGTTATATTGTAGCTATCTTAGGTTTTATTTTTATTTCACAGATAAGTTTGTATATATTTTAACTAGGTTGACTAGTTAATAAATAGTTATTAACTATTTACTAACTACCTAGTTAAAATAAATACAAATTTACCTGTAAAATAAAACCTAATGTGCCTTACAATAAAACCTAACATTACAATCAAATCAAATAAATTAAATTAATCAAATACAATTATCTAAATAATAAAAAACAAAACACTTAATTACACAAAATAAAAAACGAAATTATCAAATAAAAAAAACTAATCTAATAGCCCAATCAAAATAAAAAAGCCCCCCCAAATAATAAAACCCCTAGCCTTCACTAAACTACCAATAACCATTTAAAGGTCCTTTTGCAGAGCATTGGCCCAAATAAATCAGCTTTTTTTACCTGGCAATAAAAATTACAAACACCCCCCAACAGTAAAACCCACCACCCACCCGACCAAACCCCCGAAATAAAATTCTATTTAAATAAACCTAAGCTAACCATTGCCCTGAAAAGGGCATTTGGATAGGCATTGCCCTTAAAAGGGCATTTAGCTCTTTTGCGGTGCCCAAACCCTAAGCAAAAAATAAAACCCACCCAATAAACCCTTAAAAAAACCTTACACTAACCCCGACGATCCACTTACAGTTTTTGAAGACCGGACATCCATCATCATCCAGCCGACGAAGTTCTAATCAAAGCAGGCAGAAATCCTCATGGAAGCCGGCAGAAGTCTTCATCCAAGTGGGCAGAAGTCTTCATCGAAGCTGCCAGAAGTCTTCATCCAGACGGCATCTTCTATCTTTATCCATCTGGCGCAGAGCGGGTCCATCTTCAAGACATCCGGTGCAGAGCATCCTCTTCTTCTGATCGTCGCTGGAAAATTAAGTTCACTTTAAGTGACGTCATCCAAGATGGCGTCCCTTGCATTCCGATTGGCTGATAGAATTCTTTCAGCCAATAGGAATTAAAGGGGAAAAAATCCTATTGGTTGATCCAATCAGCCAATAGGATTGAGCTTTAATCCTATTGGCTGATCCAATCAGCCAATAGGATTGAGCTTGCATTTTATTGGCTGATCGGAATAGCTAATAGAATGCGAGCTCAATCATACCTAGATCTACCTTTAGCTCAAAATAAATTCCTACTAGAATGCATAAATTTTATTCTCCATAATAATAGTTTCCTTTTCAATGAGGAAATATTCTTACAAATAAAGGGTACTGCAATGGGCACAAGGTTCACCCCCAGTTATGTTAATATCTTTATAGGACACTTCGAAGAGACTAGCAAAGATGGAGGTCCCTCGGGGGAGAAGCTTGTGCACTATTGCAGATATATAGATGACATATTCATCGTTTGGAAAAGAGACTTTGAACTGCTAGATTCTTTTATGGTCGATATGAATACTAATGATATGGGCATCTCTTTTACCCACGAATATAGTAGTAAAAAAATATACTTTTTGGATATCGAAGTGGAAATAATTGAAAATCAAATACACACTAAAACATATTTCAAAGTCACTGACGCCAATAATTATATACATTATGAAAGTTGTCATCTGGGTCAATGGAAATCTAATATTCCTAAAGGCCAATTCATGAGGATTAAAAATAATTGCTCTTCAATAGAAAGATATCAATAACAATCTCTAATCCTCACAACAAGATTTATTAAAAAAGGCTACAATCCCAAAGTAATAGAAAGAACACAAAATGAGATTGCAAACATTGATAGAGAGACATTACTGACAAATGAAAAGAAAGGAAATAATACTAAAGATCAAGATGACCTCTTTCTACCATTTATCACAGACTTCAGTGCACAACACTTTGAGATTAAAAAGATTCTTAGAAGACATTGGCACCTCATAAAACAAGAAATCTTCAGAAAGGCAAAAAATTTTAAAAAATCTACTCCCCCCTGAATATAAAGGGAAAAGATCCCAAAAAGATAGAGACTTAAGATGAAATTAATTAGTTTTTTTTCCCCTGTAACGTGCAAATCATGTAAATTCAGTACTAAAACCAAAGAAATAAAATCATCTAAAACAGGTTACTATACCAGAATAGATTAATTAATTAGATGCACAGATAGAAATATAATATACTGCATCCAATGTTCCTGTAATATATTTGCATTTTAAAGAGATACACCATGGTAATTTGAAACATTTCAAATTCTGGGGTGTAAAGAAACTTCATATAGGGAAAAGAGGAGAAAATATGAGTACACTATTATCCAAAAAGAAAGCTGAATTTATATTCCATTTGAAAACCCTTTACCCCTATGGTTTAAACTACGAATTGGATTTAAATTAACTTATTTAGAGCCATAACTAGTAATAAGTTAATGGTTGGTGGTAATAAAATTTAAACCTCCCCTACTATGCATATCTGAACATACGCACATATTCAAAAGTATAAAACCAACTAGTCTACCCATATGGTATTTAATCTAAACTTTCTATATATATGTTTCGATATTTGAATATTTAAATATCTAAATATCTAGGTATTTGAATATTTTACTATTTTCTATTATCACATAAAATCTAAAGTTAGTTCATGTCTCTTTTTTCTTTCTCTTTCTTTTTTAATAATTCTTTTTCAATAATTTTTTGTAATAATTTTTTATTATAAATTTTTTGCAATGTTTTTTATATATTTTTTGTAATATTTTTTTTAACAAGTATTTTAAAGTAAATATTTTCAATAAATATTACATTACACATATTCTATACCAGTGGTTCTCAACCAAAGTGATCTCAAGGCCCAGTAAATTTTAGCTAGACATGTCCAGGGCCCGGTAGTTTATATACTGTATATAAAGTGAGCAGCAGGGGCAGGCTGATCAGCTAGGCAAATAGGACCTGGGCAGAGGGACCAGCAAGTAGGGGAGCCCACAAATGGCATCTCCACGGATCCTGGTGCATTCCTTAAGCTGGAGTTTTCAGTTGCCCTATCAGTAACTAAGCAAATAGTGAGGGCAGGGCAGGGAGGCTATCGTGTTTTCATAAAATGTAATACATTTCAATCAGTGTGAGACAGTATTCCTGGGGCCTTGATTGGTCTCAGTCTGGCCCTGGTGTGCAGTGGGGTAAGAGTGTGCAGTGGGGGGCATGACAGGTCGGGGCCCACCAGCAACGCTATCACGGCCCGATACTGGGCCACGGCCTGGCTGTTGAGAAACCAGGATCTAAAGCTCTCTGCTCAGAAGAGATGATCTAAAGCTCTCTGCTCAGACGAGATGTTCTAAAGCTCTCTGCTCAGATGAGATTATCTAAAGATCTCTGCTCAGAAGAGATGATCTAAAGCTCTCTGCTCAGACGAGATGTTCTAAAGCTCTCTGCTCAGATGAGATGATCTAAAGCTCTCTGCTGAGACGAGATGATCTAAACCTCTCTGCTCAGACGAGATGTTCTAAAGTTCTCTGCTCAGACGAGATGATCTAAAGCTCTCTGCTCAGAAGAGATGATCTAAAGCTCTCTGCTCAGACAAGGTAATACATTTCAATCAGTGTGAGACAGTATTCCTGGGGCCTTGATTGGTCTCATTCTGGCCCTGGTGTGCAGTGGGGTAAGAGTGTGCAGTGGGGGGCATGACAGGTCGGGGCCCACCAGCAACGCTATCACGGCCCGATACTGGGCCACGGCCTGGCTGTTGAGAAACCAGGTTCTATACCCATATGATGTTTTATCAATCACAGTAAACACAGTAAGCTCACAATTAACAATTATTTATACTTTGTATCTATATCATTCGATAAAGTAACAATTTCCATTTTTATTAAAGGCCTTTTTGGAATAATTGATTTCACATTTTTTACACATACTCTAGGAGATCATTATAACCCACTCACTTTCACTATGATTTATTTGGCACAATCCATTTACAAATAACATACTCACTTTAGAACCATGTAGCTCTGCAGTGTTCAGATTCATACACCTGCACACTGTGAAGTATAACACTACACAACCTCACGTAATTTTAGTTTCACTTGTTTTAGAATTCAATTGTAATATATGTTCACACTGTATCATCTCTCTAATGTTTTCAACCATATATGTAACAGAAATTTCCTTATGTTATCAAATGCACTGAAAAATAATGAGCATATACTGCTATGCTACGATTGGCTGTTACAGTTTAACCAATGAGGATCAAGCACATGGCATTTAAACTCAGCAATGCAACTAGTGAGCATCTTGATAAAGGCCTGAGAGGCGGAAACGCGTAGATTTGCTCTCTTCTACTATACCTTGGTATCTGTAAGTAATGGTAGTAGGTCAGGTACATTGAGCCATTTTCAAATATACACAAATGGTCTCTATATGTTTAGTTCCTGCCCCATGATCTACCATTCCACAGATAACCTTTTTATATAGACTTTTGGATCCCTGCTGTAAACACAGCTCCCACACCAGTGACCTGCCTTTTGACCCTTAAACCGGATCTGGTAGTAGGACTTGGAGGTACAGCTATATTAAATTTTGGTTTGCAAAGAAACACCTCGGTCCCAGTATCTACCTTGGACTGCCTTCAAGTTTTTGGCACATAGAGGGAACTCTGTCCTACAAAAAACACTCGTTCCGAGCACTATTCCTTCAAGTGGAAAATCTATACTCACAATCTGTGGATTGTCCATAGCCATACTCTAATCTCAAATTTTACGAAGGCTTTTGTATTTGGATTCTTCTGCTGCACTGCAAGCCTCCAATACAGATTCTATCCCATTGGGGGTGTATTTTATCATTAGGTATCATATGGTACATAGTTACCTGTTCTTTATTTATTTACTCATTTATTTACCCTTTTTTTTCTTATTTTAATTTAAACGCACACTATTGCAATTGCCACTTTGTGCTCATTTTAGCATTATACTTTAGCATTGTATTTACTTTAGCATTGTATCATTTTTAACATTATACATATTGCATTTCTGTTTTGTCTGGATGCCAGCATCTTATATGATATTTATTTATATCTGTGACACATATTATTGCTCACATATAGAAGAACTGCACAGTTATTTTCCACTTGTTTACGTGACATATATATCTACATAATTATTCATACACACAATCATAACTTAAAACACCATATGGGTTGTCAGTATTAATAATACGTAGATCTCTTTCTGCTTTTTAGCGCTATCCCACAACCCCCCTTTTTTCCTGGTTTTGCATTTAGGAGGTTTGCATACCATTGGGATCAGCTATTAGAGACCAATATAGAGTGTAGTATCTTTAAAAAAAAACTTTTTATTAAAACCTATATCTTCTTTTATCCCTCCTAAAACTGCTAATAATAATCACATTGATATATTTTCCAATTTAATTTTGGAAGATTTAGAGAAGTTATCAAAAGACTGCAAAAAATTGAGGTATAAGCGTAATCTGAACCCAGGTGAACGTAAAGCATTAGTTAGCCTGTCCAGTGACCCCAATTTGGTCATTAGGCAGGCAGATAAGGGGGGAGGTGAGTCTTACAAGATATCCGAGATTACATAGTTGAAGCAAATAGGATTCTGAATGACACTGATTATTATCAGAGATTGCAACATGATCCTACTATTGCTTTTCAGAAACAGTAAGACCAAATTTTACTGACTCCCTATCAGCATATATTTTTCTAAGAAAAAATCGAAACAAGAAACATTTAACGATTCCAATCCCCCGCTATTCATCACAATGTATAACTCGAATCATCAGGAAATAAATAAGATGTGTCAATGTGGGGTCCAATATGTTGGCCGCACCCGTAGAAAGGTTAAAAAGAGGTGGAGCAAACATGCATATAACATCAAGAAAAAGAATACAGCTCACAGTGTCTCCAGGCACACTGTGCACATTTACAAAAAGGAAACAAAAACATGATGAAAATCATTCCAATAAAACAAATACGTACAGTAGATCCCAAACTAATGCCTTTCTTACACTTAGACGTAGAGAATCCTTTTGGATTAAGAAATTAAAGACTTCAAGCTGAGGGACTCAATGAGAATTTGGATATGGCTGCTTTTATATAGTGTATCACTATATGTTTTTGTTAGATACAATGTATAGTTTTCTAATTTGTTTAGGGTTAGGGTTATACTTAGTGATGTCGCAAACTTAAAATTTTCCGTTCGCGAACGGCGAATGCGAACTTCCGCAAAAGTTTGCGAACGGGCGGACCGGGCGAACCACCATTGACTTCAATAGGCAGGCAAATTTTAAAACCCACAGGGACTCTTTCTGGCCACAATAGTGATGGAAAAGTTGTTTAAAGGGTACTAACACCTGGACTGTGGCATGCCGGAGGGGGATCCATGGCAAATAAGAAAGAAGAGAGAAAAGGAAACAAATTATCCCAAATTTGTTTAAATTTCTTACTATGTTTGAATATAATTTGTAATAATCTCCCTAGAGACCTTGAATTGGAGTAATACTCTAGTAATTGGGTCTAACTTTGGGAGCAGTGCATAAGCATGAAACTGAGCATTATAACAAATTGACTCAGTTCACAAGGAGTGTGAGCTGAATTCAAAAAAATATGCTTCTATGCACTGTTTGTGTGAGACGTCTTGTGTATTCGTGCAACAACACAGTACTTAGATACTATTAAAATGTAACCTTTATTTCGTACTTATAAAATGACAGCAAAATTCCACTTATATTTGCGCCTGCGCTTATACTTAAAAACACATCTCCATGATGTTTTGTTATGACTCTAGTGAATAGGTGGTATTTAGGGTAAGACCCTGAGTAAAATAAAAACTTCAACACTGCTATAGACAAATTCTAATGGCCTTGATAGTGGCTTGACTGAATAAATCCTTTTGTTAAAGTAATATATGATTCTCAGTAAAATGAGTCTGACCCTTATATTATATATATCTGTGTTTATCCGATAATGTCTAGCTGCCAACTGTCAATTTCTAGCTTCTAAAGGGGTCTCTTGCTTGTATACAAGATTATTTATCATGTAAAATCAGCCTTGCGGTGTCTCTAATTGATTATTCTGAATTTATTAGTCAGAATATCCTCTGTGATACTGGAAGTGGCTGAATAATTTTACTAACCATTGCTAAAATGTGCTCCCTTAAAGTTAATCCAATAAGGTAGAAAATGACAGCTTCAGTTGGTTATTTATAGCCTTCATGTTGATTAAACTAACAATATGTATGTAGCTGCTTACAGGTTACTGGTGTCATGTAGACAGTGTGTTAAAACAATCTTTATTTTTTAAAACATCGTGGAATGATTATTGCAGTTCCTTTATAAAATGAGAATGTTGGCAATCTATGCCCTTGATATATTTCTTTTGCTAATAGATATCCGTATGGGTATCTGATACTTTTGTGTCCACTGATTGTAAACAGTGGAAGGATGACTTCTTAATATCGTACCCGTTTATGGGAGTTATATCCTATTTGAATTAGAAATTGAATATAAAGTATTCAAATACTGGTAATTATTAGAACTTAAATATAAAGTATTTGAATACTAGTAATTATTAATATTTATGGAACAATTAGTTCTTATCACTCCTATTTTAAAGTAATGAATACCATTGACTGCTGGGTTACTGAAATATACCTGATACTGAGTAATATATGCCTTTACGTTGCCGCTGTAAGCTTAATATCCTCAGACTTTACATTATTATGACACTCGGGTTGTATCTTAAAATACCACTTCTAGTATCAATTGCGCACTAAGGTTTTAATGAATACTGGGTAAACTAAATCACATAGCGTACTGATTGTCAGCTGTCTTAACGCTACTACTTTTATATTAGATGGTCAGTGAAGAACTTATAAGTGACCGCTATTGCAAACACTGGTTACCTTTTTATTACCGAAGCTATATAGCTGAAATTACCTTTTAGTTACCGCTATACTGGATACCAGATATTACCTTTAAATTACCGTCATCCAGTTTACCTTTTAGTTACCGTAGCTATATAGCTACAATTACCATTTAGTTACCGCTATGTTACGTCACTGAGATTACCTTTGAATAACCGTTATGCTAAGTAACTATCTAGCTACCATATACCATTGATTACCATTAAATACATAGGCTAAATCAGCAGTAGAGAGTTTCCGGCCATGCCAGATAAATTATGTTACCACCTTTAGATATTACTTGTTAGAGTTTTATATTATTAAACAACATAGGAGAGCAATTATTAAAAAAAATTAGGGAACCCATACGCTTCCTCTGAGGGGGTATCTAAGTACTGTGTTGTTGCACGAATACACAAGACGTCTCACACAAACAGTGCATAGAAGCATATTTTTTTTAATTCAGCTCTCACTCCTTGTGAACTGAGTCAACTTGTTATAAGGATCCATGGCAAAACTTCCACGGAAAATTACATAGTTGATGCAGAGTCTGGTTTTAATCCATAAAGGGCATAAATCACCTAACATTCCTAAATTGTTTGGAATAACGTGCTTTAAAACATCAGGTATGATGTTGTATCGATCAGGTAGTGTAAGGGTTACGCCCGCTTCACAGTGACAGACCAAACTCCCCGTTTAATGCACCGCAAACAACCCCAAACAGTCCATTTGCACAACCGCAAACTCCCTAGCCAAGCTAGCCATGTCCCGTTCCTTGTCCTCACTGATGTCATTGAAGGTCTCTTCCTCCACCCAGCCACGTACAACACCAAGGGTCCCCGAAAGGTGACAACAAGCCCCCTGGGACGCCTGCTGTGTTTGGTCTTCCACCTCCTCAAAGCCACCTTCCTCCTCTGACTCCTCTTCTTCAGACTCCTCTCTCTGCATTGCCTCTCTCTGCGTTATTATAAGGTGTGTTAAAGTAGTACTATTCTTATCAGTTTAATCCCTGTTACGTCCCCTATCAGGGGACGTGTATATGGCATGGATTTTAGGAACCGGGAGATGGAAAAAGATGCTTGGTCGGTCCTCCTACTTCAAATTTGGGGCACTGCGCGTGCAATCTAATGTGCCACCAGATAGGAGTGGTGTGTTAAGTAGTACTATTCCTATCCGTTTAATCCCTGTTACGTGCCTTTTTTTTGGTTTGGTTTTTGAAACCACAGTGCAGCACCAGAGGCCAGATAAATTTGGCATGTACACATGCCTGAAAAATTAGGTATTGTTGCAGCCGCTGATGTAGCAGTGGCCAGAAAAATGTATGTTTGTTCCCCAGGCAGAAAGTGCCCTAAAACATTGCGGCTTGAACCCTAGTTGGTGGCGGATAAGTCACGCAAGTCATCCGGCATTCGAAGATAAAATACAGCAATGTGTAGACCATTTTTAGCCCAAGGCAGCTCATCTCATCAGGCCTTTTTTACTCAAATGTATTGCCCAATGTCAGTCCCTTCGGGATCCATCCCTTATTCATCTTAATAAAGGTGAGGTAATCTAGACTTTTTTGACCTAGGCGACTTCTCTTGTCAGTGACAATACCTCCTGCTGCACTGAAGGTCCTTTCTGACAGGACACTTGAAGCTGGGCAGGCCAGAAGTTCGATTGCAAATTGGGATAGCTCAGGCCACAAGTCAAGCCTGCACACCCAGTAGTCAAGGGGTTCATCGCTCCTCAGAGTGTCGAGATCTGCAGTTAAGGCGAGGTAGTCTGCTACCTGTCGGTCGAGTCGTTCTCTGAGGGTGGACCCCAAAGGGCTGTGGCGATACATAGGACTTAAAAAGCTCCGCATGTCCTCCATCAACAACACGTCTGTAAAGCGTCCTGTCCTTGCCGGCGTGGTCGTGGGAGTCGGAGGATTACTTTCACCACTTCCCCTGTTAGATTCCCGTTGTGCTGTGACATCAGCCTTATACGCTGTGTAAAGCATACTTTTTAATTTATTTTGGAACTGCTGCATCCTTTCCGACTTGCGGTAATTCAGTAACATTTCAGGCACTTTATGCTTAGACCGGGGGTCTAGTAGCGTGGACACCGAGTACAGGTCGGCTTCAGCTTTTTTATACGAGGGTCCCTTAACAGGCACGACAGCATGAAAGACCCCATTTGCACAAGGTTGGATGCCAAGCTACTCATGTCCGTTCCTCATCCTCAGTGATCTCACTGAAGGTATCTTCTTCCTCCCAGCCACGTACAACACCACGGGTACCAGATAGGTCACAACGAGCACCCTGGGATGCCTGTTGTGGTTGGTCTTCCTCCTCCTCCTCAAAGCCACATTCCTCCTCTAACTCCTCATCCTCACAATCCTCTTCCAGCGTTGCCGCTGGTCCAGCAAGCGATGCTGAAAAGGCTGTTTCTGGTGGTGATGGTGACCACAACTCTTCCTCTTCATGCTCATCTACGGCCTGATCCAGCACTCTTCGCAGGGCACGCTCCAGGAAGAAAACAAATGGTATGATGTCGCTGATGGTGCCTTCGGTGCGACTGACTAGGTTTGTCACCTCCTCAAAAGGATGCATGAGCCTACAGGCATTGCGCATGAGTGTCCAGTAACGTGGCAAAAAAATTCCCAGCTCCCCAGAGGCTGTCCTAGCACCCCGGTCATACAAATACTCGTTAACGGCTTTATCTTGTTGGAGCAGGCGGTCGAACATTAGGAGTGTTGAATTCCAACGTGTCGGGCTGTCGCAAATCAAGCGCCTCACTGACATGTTGTTTCACCGCTGGATATCTGAAAAGTGGGCCATGGCCGTGTAGGAACGCCTGAAATGGCCACACACCTTCCTGGCCTGCTTCAGGACGTCCTGTAAGCCTGGGTACTTATGCACAAAGCGTTGTACGATCAGATAACACACATGTGCCATGCACGGCACATGTGTCAACTTGCCCAATTTCAATGCCGCCACAAAATTACTTCCGTTGTCAGAAACCACTTCGCCGATCTCCAGTTGGTGCGGAGTCAGCCACTGATCCACCTGTGCGTTCAGGGTGGACAGGAGTGCTGGTCCGGTGTGACTCTCTGCTTTCAGGCAAGTCAACCCCAAGACGGCGTGACACCGCCGTATCCGGGATGTGGAATAGTACCTGGGAAGCTGGGGGGGGGGGGTGCCATTGATGTGGAGCAAGATGCAGCAGCAGAAGAGGACTCAGCCGAGGAGGTTATGGAAGAGGATGGAGTAGGAGCATTAGAGGAGGTGACAGCAGGCCTGCCTGCAAGTCGTGGTGGTGTCATCAACTCCTCTGCAGAGCCACGCATTCAATGCTTGGCAGCCATCAGCAGGTTTACCCAATGCGCAGTGTAGGTGATATACCTGCCCTGACCATGCTTTGCAGACCAGCTATCAGTGGTCAGATGGACTAGGTGGGTGTTGGACTTCCCATGACTCAGTTTCTTTTGGCACAGGTTGCAAATGGCATCGCTGTTGTCAGAGGCAGACACACAAAAAAAATGCCACACTGCTGAGCTCTGTGATGATGGCATTCTGGTGGTGGCAACAGCATGCGTTGATTGGCGTGCTGTCTGGCTGACCCGGGTGCCGATGCATGCTGTCTGACTATGCCACTAGCTCCTTGCGACAACCTCCCCCTGCTTCCAACTCGTCTCCTCCTCCTCCTCTCTGTCTCCCCATCTGAACTTTCCCCCTGTTCTTCTTCTCTTCTAGCGGACACCCACGTGACAGCCACGGACGCATCATCATCATCAACCGCTTCACTTGTATCTAACAAATCAACAAAGGAAGCAGCAGCGGGTACAAAATCATCATCATCACACCGTACGTCCATGTCTGTAATGCTGCCTGACTGAGACATATCACTGTTATCTACATCCTCTGTCAATGATGGTTGCGCATCACTCATTTCTTCCAACTGATGTTTAAATAACTCCTCTGACAGATCAAGTGAAGCGGCTGTGGTGCTAGTGTTGGTGGTGGCGGCAGGCGGGCGAGTGGTAACTTGAGAGGTGCTGCCCGAAGATAAGCTGGAGGAGGATGGTTCATCAAGGTTCGGAGCGGAAGCTACAGAAGATTGGGTGTCCTGTGTTAAAAAGTCAACTATGTCCTCATAACTTTTCGAGTTCATGGTACGTGGCCTCTGAACACTGGGCATTATTCTAAGGCCAAAGGGAATCACAGCACCATGACCATGACGGCACCTGCGGGGTGGCCTGCCTCTGTCTGTCATTTTTTTTAAATGTACACTTACACTACTATTAAACAAGATATGAGTGGTGCCACTGGCAAGTGGGCACAGTATACGCTGTGAGCCTGACACAAAAAAGCAGACTGATGTTTCATAGCCCAAAAAGTTTTTATTTTTTTAAATGTACACTTACACTACTATTAAACAAGATATGAGTGGTGGCACTGGGCAAGGGGGCACAGTATACGCTGAGTATACGCTGTGAGCCTGACACAGAAAAGCAGACTGATGTTTCACAGTCCGAAAAGTTTTTTTTTTTTTAATGTACACTTACACTACTATTAAACAAGATATGAGTAGTGGCACTGGGCAAGTGGGCACAGTATACGCTGTGAGCCTGGCACACATGCTGGCACGCAGGCAACTGCAATTAGATTACACAAGCAGACTGATGTTTCACAGTGGTGAAAAAAAGTTTTGTTTTTTTAAATTTACACTACTGTTACACCAGATATGAGTGGAAGCACTGGGCAAGTGGGCACAGTATACACTGTGAGCCTGGCATAAATGCTGGCAGGCAGGCAACTGCAATTAGATTACACTAGCAGACTGATGTTTCACAGTCAAAAAAGTTTTTTTTTTTTAAATTTACACTACTGTTACACCAGATATGAGTGGTGGCACTGGGCAAGTCGGCCTGGCACACACGCTTGCAGGCAGGCAACTGCAATTAGATTACACAAGCAGACTGATGTTTCACAGTCAAAAATGTTTTTTTTTTTTAATTTACACTACTGTTACACCAGATATGAGTGGTGGCACTGGGCAAGTGGGCACAGTATACGCTGTGAGCCTGGCAGACACGCTGGCAGACAGGCAACTGCAATTATATTACACTAGCAGACTGATGTTTCACAGTCAAAATTTTTTTTTTTTTAAATTTACACTACTGTTACACCAGATATGAGTGGTGGCACTGGGCATGTGGGCCTGGCACACACACTGGCAGGCAGGCAACTGCAATTAGATTACACTAGTAGACTGATGTTTCACAGTCAAAAAAGTTTTTTTTTTTTTTAAATTTACACTACTGTTACACCAGATATGAGTGGTGGCACTGGGCAAGTGGACCTGGCACACAGGCTGGCAGGCAGGCAACTGCAATTAGATTACACAAGCAGACTGATGTTTCACAGTCCAAAAAGTTTTTTTTTTTTAATTTACGCTACTGTTACACCAGATATGAGTGGTGGCACTGGGGAAGTGGGCACAGTATACGCTGTGAGCCTGGCACACACGCTGGCAGGCAGGCAACTGCAATTAGATTACACAGCAGATTGATGTTTCACAGTCAAAAAAGTTTTTTTTTTTAAATTTACACTACTGTTACACCAGATATGAGTGGTGGCACTGGGAAAGTGGGCCTGGCACACACGCTGGCAGGCAGGCAACTGCAATTAGATTACACTAGCAGACTGATGTTTCACAGTAAAAAAGTTTTTTTTTTTTTAAATTTACACTACTGTTACACCAGATATGAGTGGTGGCACTGGGCAAGTGGGCCTGGCACACACGCTGGCAGGCAGGCAACTCCAATTAGATTACACTAGCAGACTGATGTTTCACAGTCAAAAAAGTTCTTTTTTTTAAATTTACACTACTGTTACACCAGATATGAGTGGTGGCAGTGGGCAAGTGGGCCTGGCACACACACTGGCAGGCAGGCAACTGCAATTAGATTACACAAGCAGACTGATGTTTCACAGTCAAAATTATTATTTTTTTTTAAATTTACACTACTGTTACACCAGATATGAGTGGTGGCACTGAGCAAGTGGGCCTGGCACACACACTGGCAGGCAGGCAACTGCAATTAGATTACACTAGCAGACTGATGTTTCACAGTCAAAAAAGTTTTTTTTTTATAATTTACACTACTGTTACACCAGATATGAGTGGTGGCACTGGGCAAGTGGCTTGGCAGGCAGGCAACTGCAATTAGATTACACAGGAAAAAAAAACCCAGACATGTTCTAGCCCTAAAAAGGGCTTTTTGGGGTGCTCTCCTTACAGCAGAGATCAGATGAGTCCTTCAGGACTGTAGTAAACACTGAATACACTAGCCTAGCTATCAATTTCCCTATTAAATCAGCAGCAGCTACACTGTCCCTCCTCTCACTAAGAATGCAGCTTCCAAATGAATCTAAAATGGATGCTGTCCAGGAGGTAGGAGGGTCTGGAAGGGAGTGTCTGCTGCTGATTGGCTGGAATGTGTCTTCTGACTGTGAGGTACAGGGTCAAAGTATTACTCAATGATGATGAATAGGGGGCAGATTGAACATCGCATATGTTCGCCCGCCGCGGCAAACGCGAACATGCTATTCGCCCGCGAAATATTTGCGACATCACTACTTTTGACTTATAGGAGTGCAAAATATTGAAGCAGTGCTCATTGCACTAGAGCTATGTTAATGCACAACAGTGGTACTATGTTTGCACTCCATTTGTAATCTATATGTTTTCGTTATAATTTATGCTTTTTTAAAATGAATTATGTAATATTTTATGTTATAATAAGCTATGTGTGGATGAAAAGATTTTTGTTGTGCTTTAGCTTAAAAAGTATAAGTTGTGCATACATTTCTGATGAAGCTAATATTTGTATTAAAACTTTGTAGGTATAGAGATTCGAAGGTTAATTATATTATGTTTTTTTCAGATTTTTATCTTTTTAAATTTTCTTGCTTCCTTTATATTTTTTAAAAATAGTTTTAAATCTCACAGGTATTAAAACTGTTAAGGACCATTAAAGGGACACTGAACCCAAAAAATTTTCTATCGTGATTCACATAGAGCATGCAATTTTAAGCAACTTTCTAATTTACTCCTATTATTAATTTTTCTTCGTTCTCTTGCTATCTTTATTTGAAAAAGAAGGCATCTAAGCTATTTGTTTGGTTCAGTACCCTGGAAAGCACTTGTTCATTGGTGGATTCATTTTTTCCACCAAACAGCAAGAACAACCCAGGTTGTTTACCAAAAATGGGCCGGCATCTAAACTTACATTCTTGCATTTCAAATAAAGATACCAAGAGAATGAAAAAAATTGATAATAGGAGTAAATTAGAAAGTTGCTTAAAATTGCATGCACTATCGGAATCACAAAAGAAAAAATTTGAGTTCAGTGTCTCTTTAACTCATCATCTATGCTTGTGCTTTTTGAACTAGACAATTTGGCTAGTAGGTAAGCAAAACACACTGTAGAAATCATATCTAAAGTAAAATGATACATGGTCATTGAAATCTAATTCTTCAAATCACTCTGGCTACGGGTGTAAAGCTTGGTAAACAACTTTGCTTGTACAATAAACTGCCCCAAGGTTATAAGCAAGAAATGAAGGCAAAATCCATCACTAAATGTACATTTAGGCTGCTTAAAAACAGGATGCTGAATATTGATCATTAAACAAGGTCTTTTGCTTGCAAAAATGTACATATATCACATTGTTTAGCAGCAACAAAGAAGGATTTTGAGGGGAAAACCCCCCAAAATATCATGCCAAGTGCATAAGCAAATCAACTTTCTTTACTTTTTTTTGCAGCCGCTGATGTAGCAGTGGCCAGAAAAATGTATGTTTGTTCCCCAGGCAGAAAGTGCCCTAAAACATTGCGGCTTGAACCCTAGTTGGTGGCGGATAAGTCACGCAAGTCATCCGGCATTCGAAGATAAAATACAGCAATGTGTAGACCATTTTTAGCCCAAGGCAGCTCATCTCATCAGGCCTTTTTTACTCAAATGTATTGCCCAATGTCAGTCCCTTCGGGATCCATCCCTCATTCATCTTAATAAAGGTGAGGTAATCTAGACTTTTTTGACCTAGGCGACTTCTCTTCTCAGTGACAATACCTCCTGCTGCACTGAAGGTCTTTCTGACAGGACACTTGAAGCTGGGCAGGCCAGAAGTTCGATTGCAAATTGGGATAGCTCAGGCCACAAGTCAAGCCTGCACACCCAGTAGTCAAGGGGTTCATCGCTCCTCAGAGTGTCGAGATCTGCAGTTAAGGCGAGGTAGTCTGCTACCTGTCGGTCGAGTCGTTCTCTGAGGGTGGACCCCAAAGGGCTGTGGCGATGCATAGGACTTAAAAAGCTCCGCATGTCCTCCATCAACAACACGTCTGTAAAGCGTCCTGTCCTTGCCGGCGTGGTCGTGGGAGTCGGAGGATTACTTTCACCACTTCCCCTGTTAGATTCCCGTTGTGCTGTGACATCAGCCTTATACGCTGTGTAAAGCATACTTTTTAATTTATTTTGGAACTGCTGCATCCTTTCCGACTTGCGGTAATTCAGTAACATTTCAGGCACTTTATGCTTAGACCGGGGGTCTAGTAGCGTGGACACCGAGTACAGGTCGGCTTCAGCTTTTTTATACGAGGGTCCCTTAACAGGCACGACAGCATGAAAGACCCCATTTGCACAAGGTTGGATGCCAAGCTACTCATGTCCGTTCCTCATCCTCAGTGATCTCACTGAAGGTATCTTCTTCCTCCCAGCCACGTACAACACCACGGGTACCAGATAGGTCACAACGAGCACCCTGGGATGCCTGTTGTGGTTGGTCTTCCTCCTCCTCCTCAAAGCCACATTCCTCCTCTAACTCCTCATCCTCACAATCCTCTTCCAGCATTGCCGCTGGTCCTGCAAGCGATGCTGAAAAGGCTGTTTCTGGTGGTGATGGTGACCACAACTCTTCCTCTTCATGCTCATCTACGGCCTGATCCAGCACTCTTCGCAGGGCACGCTCCAGGAAGAAAACAAATGGTATGATGTCGCTGATGGTGCCTTCGGTGCGACTGACTAGGTTTGTCACCTCCTCAAAAGGATGCATGAGCCTACAGGCATTGCGCATGAGTGTCCAGTAACGTGGCAAAAAAATTCCCAGCTCCCCAGAGGCTGTCCTAGCACCCCGGTCATACAAATACTCGTTAACGGCTTTATCTTGTTGGAGCAGGCGGTCGAACATTAGGAGTGTTGAATTCCAACGTGTCGGGCTGTCGCAAATCAAGCGTCTCACTGACATGTTGTTTCACCGCTGGATATCTGAAAAGTGGGCCATGGCCGTGTAGGAACGCCTGAAATGGCCACACACCTTCCTGGCCTGCTTCAGGACGTCCTGTAAGCCTGGGTACTTATGCACAAAGCGTTGTACGATCAGATAACACACATGTGCCATGCACGGCACATGTGTCAACTTGCCCAATTTCAATGCCGCCACAAAATTACTTCCGTTGTCAGAAACCACTTTGCCGATCTCCAGTTGGTGCGGAGTCAGCCACTGATCCACCTGTGCGTTCAGGGTGGACAGGAGTGCTGGTCCGGTGTGACTCTCTGCTTTCAGGCAAGTCAACCCCAAGACGGCGTGACACCGCCGTATCCGGGATGTGGAATAGTACCTGGGAAGCTAGGGGGGAGGGGGTGCCATTGATGTGGAGCAAGATGCAGCAGCAGAAGAGGACTCAGCCGAGGAGGTTATGGAAGAGGATGGAGTAGGAGCATTAGAGGAGGTGACAGCAGGCCTGCCTGCAAGTCGTGGTGGTGTCATCAACTCCTCTGCAGAGCCACGCATTCAATGCTTGGCAGCCATCAGCAGGTTTACCCAATGCGCAGTGTAGGTGATATACCTGCCCTGACCATGCTTTGCAGACCAGCTATCAGTGGTCAGATGGACTAGGTGGGTGTTGGACTTCCCATGACTCAGTTTCTTTTGGCACAGGTTGCAAATGGCATCGCTGTTGTCAGAGGCAGACACACAAAAAAAATGCCACACTGCTGAGCTCTGCGATGATGGCATTCTGGTGGTGGCAACAGCATGCGTTGATTGGCGTGCTGTCTGGCTGACCCGGGTGCCGATGCATGCTGTCTGACTATGCCACTAGCTCCTTGCGACAACCTCCCCCTGCTTCCAACTCGTCTCCTCCTCCTCCTCTCTGTCTCCCCATCTGAACTTTCCCCCTGTTCTTCTTCTCTTCTAGCGGACACCCACGTGACAGCCACGGACGCATCATCATCATCAACCGCTTCACTTGTATCTAACAAATCAACAAAGGAAGCAGCAGCGGGTACAAAATCATCATCATCACACCGTACGTCCATGTCTGTAATGCTGCCTGACTGAGACATATCACTGTTATCTACATCCTCTGTCAATGATGGTTGCGCATCACTCATTTCTTCCAACTGATGTTTAAATAACTCCTCTGACAGATCAAGTGAAGCGGCTGTGGTGCTAGTGTTGGTGGTGGCGGCAGGCGGGCGAGTGGTAACTTGAGAGGTGCTGCCCGAAGATAAGCTGGAGGAGGATGGTTCGTCAAGGTTCGGAGCGGAAGCTATAGAAGATTGGGTGTCCTGTGTTAAAAAGTCAACTATGTCCTCATAACTTTTCGAGTTCATGGTACGTGGCCTCTGAACACTGGGCATTATTCTAAGGCCAAAGGGAATCACAGCACCATGACCATGACGGCACCTGCGGGGTGGCCTGCCTCTGTCTGTCATTTTTTTTAAATGTACACTTACACTACTATTAAACAAGATATGAGTGGTGCCACTGGCAAGTGGGCACAGTATACGCTGTGAGCCTGACACAAAAAAGCAGACTGATGTTTCATAGTCCAAAAAGTTTTTATTTTTTTAAATGTACACTTACACTACTATTAAACAAGATATGAGTGGTGGCACTGGGCAAGGGGGCACAGTATACGCTGAGTATACGCTGTGAGCCTGACACAGAAAAGCAGACTGATGTTTCACAGTCCGAAAAGTTTTTTTTTTTTTAATGTACACTTACACTACTATTAAACAAGATATGAGTAGTGGCACTGGGCAAGTGGGCACAGTATACGCTGTGAGCCTGGCACACATGCTGGCACGCAGGCAACTGCAATTAGATTACACAAGCAGACTGATGTTTCACAGTGGTGAAAAAAAGTTTTGTTTTTTTAAATTTACACTACTGTTACACCAGATATGAGTGGAAGCACTGGGCAAGTGGGCACAGTATACACTGTGAGCCTGGCATAAATGCTGGCAGGCAAGCAACTGCAATTAGATTACACTAGCAGACTGATGTTTCACAGTCAAAAAAGTTTTTTTTTTTTAAATTTACACTACTGTTACACCAGATATGAGTGGTGGCACTGGGCAAGTCGGCCTGGCACACACGCTTGCAGGCAGGCAACTGCAATTAGATTACACAAGCAGACTGATGTTTCACAGTCAAAAATGTTTTTTTTTTTTAATTTACACTACTGTTACACCAGATATGAGTGGTGGCACTGGGCAAGTGGGCACAGTATACGCTGTGAGCCTGGCAGACACGCTGGCAGACAGGCAACTGCAATTATATTACACTAGCAGACTGATGTTTCACAGTCAAAAATTTTTTTTTTTTAAATTTACACTACTGTTACACCAGATATGAGTGGTGGCACTGGGCATGTGGGCCTGGCACACACACTGGCAGGCAGGCAACTGCAATTAGATTACACTAGCAGACTGATGTTTCACAGTCAAAAAAGTTTTTTTTTTTTTAAATTTACACTACTGTTACACCAGATATGAGTGGTGGCACTGGGCAAGTGGACCTGGCACACAGGCTGGCAACTGCAATTAGATTACACAAGCAGACTGATGTTTCACAGTCAAAAAAGTTTTTTTTTTTTAAATTTACACTACTGTTACATTAGATATGAGTGGTGGCACTGGGCAAGCGGACCTGGCACACACGCTGGCAGGCAGGCAACTGCAATTAGATTACACAAGAAGACTAATGTTTCACAGTCCAAAAAGTTTTTTTTTTTAATTTACGCTACTGTTACACCAGATATGAGTGGTGGCACTGGGGAAGTGGGCACAGTATACGCTGTGAGCCTGGCACACACGCTGGCAGGCAGGCAACTGCAATTAGATTACACAAGAAGACTAATGTTTCACAGTCCAAAAAGTTTTTTTTTTTTAATTTACGCTACTGTTACACCAGATATGAGTGGTGGCACTGGCAAGTGGGCACAGTATACGCTGTGAGCCTGACACAAAAAAGCAGACTGATGTTTCATAGTCCAAAAAGTTTTTATTTTTTTAAATGTACACTTACACTACTATTAAACAAGATATGAGTGGTGGCACTGGGCAAGGGCGCACAGTATACGCTGAGTATACGCTGTGAGCCTGACACAGAAAAGCAGACTGATGTTTCACAGTCCGAAAAGTTTTTTTTTTTTTAATGTACAAGTTTTTTTTTTTTTAATGTACACTTACACTACTATGTACACTGACACAAAAAATTTTTTTTTTTAAATTTACACTACTGTTACACCAGATATGAGTGGTGGCACTGGGCATGTGGGCCTGGCACACACACTGGCAGGCAGGCAACTGCAATTAGATTACACTAGCAGACTGATGTTTCACAGTCAAAAAAGTTTTTTTTTTTTAATTTACGCTACTGTTACACCAGATATGAGTGGTGGCACTGGCAAGTGGGCACAGTATACGCTGTGAGCCTGACACAAAAAAGCAGACTGATGTTTCATAGTCCAAAAAGTTTTTATTTTTTTAAATGTACACTTACACTACTATTAAACAAGATATGAGTGGTGGCACTGGGCAAGGGCGCACAGTATACGCTGAGTATACGCTGTGAGCCTGACACAGAAAAGCAGACTGATGTTTCACAGTCCGAAAAGTTTTTTTTTTTTTAATGTACACTTACACTACTATTAAACAAGATATGAGTAGTGGCACTGGGCAAGTGGGCACAGTATACTCTGTGAGCCTGGCACACATGCTGGCACGCAGGCAACTGCAATTAGATTACACAAGCAGACTGATGTTTCACAGTGGTGAAAAAAAGTTTTGTTTTTTTAAATTTACACTACTGTTACACCAGATATGAGTGGAAGCACTGGGCAAGTGGGCACAGTATACACTGTGAGCCTGGCATAAATGCTGGCAGGCAAGCAACTGCAATTAGATTACACTAGCAGACTGATGTTTCACAGTCAAAAAAGTTTTTTTTTTTTAAATTTACACTACTGTTACACCAGATATGAGTGGTGGCACTGGGCAAGTCGGCCTGGCACACACGCTTGCAGGCAGGCAACTGCAATTAGATTACACAAGCAGACTGATGTTTCACAGTCAAAAATGTTTTTTTTTTTTAATTTACACTACTGTTACACCAGATATGAGTGGTGGCACTGGGCAAGTGGGCACAGTATACGCTGTGAGCCTGGCAGACACGCTGGCAGACAGGCAACTGCAATTATATTACACTAGCAGACTGATGTTTCACAGTCAAAAATTTTTTTTTTTTAAATTTACACTACTGTTACACCAGATATGAGTGGTGGCACTGGGCATGTGGGCCTGGCACACACACTGGCAGGCAGGCAACTGCAATTAGATTACACTAGCAGACTGATGTTTCACAGTCAAAAAAGTTTTTTTTTTTTTAAATTTACACTACTGTTACACCAGATATGAGTGGTGGCACTGGGCAAGTGGGCCTGGCACACAGGCTGGCAGGCAGGCAACTGCAATTAGATTACACAAGCAGACTGATGTTTCACAGTCAAAAAAGTTTTTTTTTTTTAAATTTACACTACTGTTACATTAGATATGAGTGGTGGCACTGGGCAAGCGGACCTGGCACACACGCTGGCAGGCAGGCAACTGCAATTAGATTACACAAGAAGACTAATGTTTCACAGTCCAAAAAGTTTTTTTTTTTTAATTTACGCTACTGTTACACCAGATATGAGTGGTGGCACTGGGGAAGTGGGCACAGTATACGCTGTGAGCCTGGCACACACGCTGGCAGGCAGGCAACTGCAATTAGATTACACAGCAGATTGATGTTTCACAGTCAAAAAAGTTTTTTTTTTTTAAATTTACACTACTGTTACACCAGATATGAGTGGTGGCACTGGGAAAGTGGGCCTGGCACACACGCTGGCAGGCAGGCAACTGCAATTAGATTACACTAGCAGACTGATGTTTCACAGTAAAAAAGTTTTTTTTTTTTTAAATTTACACTACTGTTACACCAGATATGAGTGGTGGCACTGGGCAAGTGGGCCTGGCACACACGCTGGCAGGCAGGCAACTCCAATTAGATTACACTAGCAGACTGATGTTTCACAGTCAAAAAAGTTCTTTTTTTTAAATTTACACTACTGTTACACCAGATATGAGTGGTGGCAGTGGGCAAGTGGGCCTGGCACACACACTGGCAGGCAGGCAACTGCAATTAGATTACACAAGCAGACTGATGTTTCACAGTCAAAATTATTATTTTTTTTTAAATTTACACTACTGTTACACCAGATATGAGTGGTGGCACTGAGCAAGTGGGCCTGGCACACACACTGGCAGGCAGGCAACTGCAATTAGATTACACTAGCAGACTGATGTTTCACAGTCAAAAAAGTTTTTTTTTTATAATTTACACTACTGTTACACCAGATATGAGTGGTGGCACTGGGCAAGTGGCTTGGCAGGCAGGCAACTGCAATTAGATTACACAGGAAAAAAAAACCCAGACATGTTCTAGCCCTAAAAAGGGCTTTTTGGGGTGCTCTCCTTACAGCAGAGATCAGATGAGTCCTTCAGGACTGTAGTAAACACTGAATACACTAGCCTAGCTATCAATTTCCCTATTAAATCAGCAGCAGCTACACTGTCCCTCCTCTCACTAAGAATGCAGCTTCCAAATGAATCTAAAATGGGCAAGGGCGCACAGTATACGCTGAGTATACGCTGTGAGCCTGACACAGAAAAGCAGACTGATGTTTCACAGTCCGAAAAGTTTTTTTTTTTTTAATGTACACTTACACTACTATTAAACAAGATATGAGTAGTGGCACTGGGCAAGTGGGCACAGTATACGCTGTGAGCCTGGCACACATGCTGGCAGGCAGGCAACTGCAATTAGATTACACAAGCAGACTGATGTTTCACAGTGGTGAAAAAAAGTTTGTTTTTTAAATTTACACTACTGTTACACCAGATATGAGTGGAAGCACTGGGCAAGTGGGCACAGTATACACTGTGAGCCTGGCATAAATGCTGGCAGGCAGGCAACTGCAATTAGATTACACTAGCAGACTGATGTTTCACAGTCAAAAAAGTTTTTTTTTTTTTAAATTTACACTACTGTTACACCAGATATGAGTGGTGGCACTGGGCAAGTCGGCCTGGCACACACGCTTGCAGGCAGGCAACTGCAATTAGATTACACAAGCAGACTGATGTTTCACAGTCAAAAATGATTTTTTTTTTTAATTTACACTACTGTTACACCAGATATGAGTGGTGGCACTGGGCAAGTGGGCACAGTATACGCTGTGAGCCTGGCAGACACGCTGGCAGACAGGCAACTGCAATTATATTACACTAGCAGACTGATGTTTCACAGTCAAAAATTTTTTTTTTTTAAATTTACACTACTGTTACACCAGATATGAGTGGTGGCACTGGGCATGTGGGCCTGGCACACACACTGGCAGGCAGGCAACTGCAATTAGATTACACTAGCAGACTGATGTTTCACAGTCAAAAAAGTTTTTTTTTTTTTAAATTTACACTACTGTTACACCAGATATGAGTGGTGGCACTGGGCAAGTGGACCTGGCACACAGGCTGGCAACTGCAATTAGATTACACAAGCAGACTGATGTTTCACAGTCAAAAAAGTTTTTTTTTTTTAAATTTACACTACTGTTACATTAGATATGAGTGGTGGCACTGGGCAAGCGGACCTGGCACACACGCTGGCAGGCAGGCAACTGCAATTAGATTACACAAGAAGACTAATGTTTCACAGTCCAAAAAGTTTTTTTTTTTAATTTACGCTACTGTTACACCAGATATGAGTGGTGGCACTGGGGAAGTGGGCACAGTATACGCTGTGAGCCTGGCACACACGCTGGCAGGCAGGCAACTGCAATTAGATTACACAAGAAGACTAATGTTTCACAGTCCAAAAAGTTTTTTTTTTTTAATTTACGCTACTGTTACACCAGATATGAGTGGTGGCACTGGCAAGTGGGCACAGTATACGCTGTGAGCCTGACACAAAAAAGCAGACTGATGTTTCATAGTCCAAAAAGTTTTTATTTTTTTAAATGTACACTTACACTACTATTAAACAAGATATGAGTGGTGGCACTGGGCAAGGGCGCACAGTATACGCTGAGTATACGCTGTGAGCCTGACACAGAAAAGCAGACTGATGTTTCACAGTCCGAAAAGTTTTTTTTTTTTTAATGTACACTTACACTACTATTAAACAAGATATGAGTAGTGGCACTGGGCAAGTGGGCACAGTATACGCTGTGAGCCTGGCACACATGCTGGCAGGCAGGCAACTGCAATTAGATTACACAAGCAGACTGATGTTTCACAGTGGTGAAAAAAAGTTTGTTTTTTAAATTTACACTACTGTTACACCAGATATGAGTGGAAGCACTGGGCAAGTGGGCACAGTATACACTGTGAGCCTGGCATAAATGCTGGCAGGCAGGCAACTGCAATTAGATTACACTAGCAGACTGATGTTTCACAGTCAAAAAAGTTTTTTTTTTTTAAATTTACACTACTGTTACACCAGATATGAGTGGTGGCACTGGGCAAGTCGGCCTGGCACACACGCTTGCAGGCAGGCAACTGCAATTAGATTACACAAGCAGACTGATGTTTCACAGTCAAAAATGTTTTTTTTTTTTAATTTACACTACTGTTACACCAGATATGAGTGGTGGCACTGGGCAAGTGGGCACAGTATACGCTGTGAGCCTGGCAGACACGCTGGCAGACAGGCAACTGCAATTATATTACACTAGCAGACTGATGTTTCACAGTCAAAAAATTTTTTTTTTTAAATTTACACTACTGTTACACCAGATATGAGTGGTGGCACTGGGCATGTGGGCCTGGCACACACACTGGCAGGCAGGCAACTGCAATTAGATTACACTAGCAGACTGATGTTTCACAGTCAAAAAAGTTTTTTTTTTTTAATTTACGCTACTGTTACACCAGATATGAGTGGTGGCACTGGCAAGTGGGCACAGTATACGCTGTGAGCCTGACACAAAAAAGCAGACTGATGTTTCATAGTCCAAAAAGTTTTTATTTTTTTAAATGTACACTTACACTACTATTAAACAAGATATGAGTGGTGGCACTGGGCAAGGGCGCACAGTATACGCTGAGTATACGCTGTGAGCCTGACACAGAAAAGCAGACTGATGTTTCACAGTCCGAAAAGTTTTTTTTTTTTTAATGTACACTTACACTACTATTAAACAAGATATGAGTAGTGGCACTGGGCAAGTGGGCACAGTATACGCTGTGAGCCTGGCACACATGCTGGCACGCAGGCAACTGCAATTAGATTACACAAGCAGACTGATGTTTCACAGTGGTGAAAAAAAGTTTTGTTTTTTTAAATTTACACTACTGTTACACCAGATATGAGTGGAAGCACTGGGCAAGTGGGCACAGTATACACTGTGAGCCTGGCATAAATGCTGGCAGGCAAGCAACTGCAATTAGATTACACTAGCAGACTGATGTTTCACAGTCAAAAAAGTTTTTTTTTTTTAAATTTACACTACTGTTACACCAGATATGAGTGGTGGCACTGGGCAAGTCGGCCTGGCACACACGCTTGCAGGCAGGCAACTGCAATTAGATTACACAAGCAGACTGATGTTTCACAGTCAAAAATGTTTTTTTTTTTTAATTTACACTACTGTTACACCAGATATGAGTGGTGGCACTGGGCAAGTGGGCACAGTATACGCTGTGAGCCTGGCAGACACGCTGGCAGACAGGCAACTGCAATTATATTACACTAGCAGACTGATGTTTCACAGTCAAAAATTTTTTTTTTTTAAATTTACACTACTGTTACACCAGATATGAGTGGTGGCACTGGGCATGTGGGCCTGGCACACACACTGGCAGGCAGGCAACTGCAATTAGATTACACTAGCAGACTGATGTTTCACAGTCAAAAAAGTTTTTTTTTTTTTAAATTTACACTACTGTTACACCAGATATGAGTGGTGGCACTGGGCAAGTGGGCCTGGCACACAGGCTGGCAGGCAGGCAACTGCAATTAGATTACACAAGCAGACTGATGTTTCACAGTCAAAAAAGTTTTTTTTTTTTAAATTTACACTACTGTTACATTAGATATGAGTGGTGGCACTGGGCAAGCGGACCTGGCACACACGCTGGCAGGCAGGCAACTGCAATTAGATTACACAAGAAGACTAATGTTTCACAGTCCAAAAAGTTTTTTTTTTTTAATTTACGCTACTGTTACACCAGATATGAGTGGTGGCACTGGGGAAGTGGGCACAGTATACGCTGTGAGCCTGGCACACACGCTGGCAGGCAGGCAACTGCAATTAGATTACACAGCAGATTGATGTTTCACAGTCAAAAAAGTTTTTTTTTTTAAATTTACACTACTGTTACACCAGATATGAGTGGTGGCACTGGGAAAGTGGGCCTGGCACACACGCTGGCAGGCAGGCAACTGCAATTAGATTACACTAGCAGACTGATGTTTCACAGTAAAAAAGTTTTTTTTTTTTTAAATTTACACTACTGTTACACCAGATATGAGTGGTGGCACTGGGCAAGTGGGCCTGGCACACACGCTGGCAGGCAGGCAACTCCAATTAGATTACACTAGCAGACTGATGTTTCACAGTCAAAAAAGTTCTTTTTTTTAAATTTACACTACTGTTACACCAGATATGAGTGGTGGCAGTGGGCAAGTGGGCCTGGCACACACACTGGCAGGCAGGCAACTGCAATTAGATTACACAAGCAGACTGATGTTTCACAGTCAAAATTATTATTTTTTTTTAAATTTACACTACTGTTACACCAGATATGAGTGGTGGCACTGAGCAAGTGGGCCTGGCACACACACTGGCAGGCAGGCAACTGCAATTAGATTACACTAGCAGACTGATGTTTCACAGTCAAAAAAGTTTTTTTTTTATAATTTACACTACTGTTACACCAGATATGAGTGGTGGCACTGGGCAAGTGGCTTGGCAGGCAGGCAACTGCAATTAGATTACACAGGAAAAAAAAACCCAGACATGTTCTAGCCCTAAAAAGGGCTTTTTGGGGTGCTCTCCTTACAGCAGAGATCAGATGAGTCCTTCAGGACTGTAGTAAACACTGAATACACTAGCCTAGCTATCAATTTCCCTATTAAATCAGCAGCAGCTACACTGTCCCTCCTCTCACTAAGAATGCAGCTTCCAAATGAATCTAAAATGGATGCTGTCCAGGAGGTAGGAGGGTCTGGAAGGGAGTGTCTGCTGCTGATTGGCTGGAATGTGTCTTCTGACTGTGAGGTACAGGGTCAAAGTATTACTCAATGATGATGAATAGGGGGCGGATTGAACATCGCATATGTTCGCCCGCCGCGGCAAACGCGAACATGCTATTCGCCCGCGAAATATTTGCGACATCACTACTTTTGACTTATAGGAGTGCAAAATATTGAAGCAGTGCTCATTGCACTAGAGCTATGTTAATGCACAACAGTGGTACTATGTTTGCACTCCATTTGTAATCTATATGTTTTCGTTATAATTTATGCATTTTTTCAAATGAATTATGTAATATTTTATGTTATAATAAGCTATGTGTGGATGAAAAGATTTTTGTTGTGCTTTAGCTTAAAAAGTATAAGTTGTGCATACATTTCTGATGAAGCTAATATTTGTATTAAAACTTTGTAGGTATAGAGATTCGAAGGTTAATTATATTATGTTTTTTTCAGATTTTTATCTTTTTAAATTTTCTTGCTTCCTTTATATTTTTTAAAAATAGTTTTAAATCTCACAGGTATTAAAACTGTTAAGGACCATTAAAGGGACACTGAACCCAAAAAAATTTCTATCGTGATTCACATAGAGCATGCAATTTTAAGCAACTTTCTAATTTACTCCTATTATTAATTTTTCTTCGTTCTCTTGCTATCTTTATTTGAAAAAGAAGGCATCTAAGCTATTTGTTTGGTTCAGTACCCTGGAAAGCACTTGTTCATTGGTGGATTCATTTTTTCCACCAAACAGCAAGAACAACCCAGGTTGTTTACCAAAAATGGGCCGGCATCTAAACTTACATTCTTGCATTTCAAATAAAGATACCAAGAGAATGAAAAAAATTGATAATAGGAGTAAATTAGAAAGTTGCTTAAAATTGCATGCACTATCGGAATCACAAAAGAAAAAATTTGAGTTCAGTGTCTCTTTAACTCATCATCTATGCTTGTGCTTTTTGAACTAGACAATTTGGCTAGTAGGTAAGCAAAACACACTGTAGAAATCATATCTAAAGTAAAATGATACATGGTCATTGAAATCTAATTCTTCAAATCACTCTGGCTACGGGTGTAAAGCTTGGTAAACAACTTTGCTTGTACAATAAACTGCCCCAAGGTTATAAGCAAGAAATGAAGGCAAAATCCATCACTAAATGTACATTTAGGCTGCTTAAAAACAGGATGCTGAATATTGATCATTAAACAAGGTCTTTTGCTTGCAAAAATGTACATATATCACATTGTTTAGCAGCAACAAAGAAGGATTTTGAGGGGAAAACCCCCCAAAATATCATGCCAAGTGCATAAGCAAATCAACTTTCTTTACTTTTTTTTGCAGCCGCTGATGTAGCAGTGGCCAGAAAAATGTATGTTTGTTCCCCAGGCAGAAAGTGCCCTAAAACATTGCGGCTTGAACCCTAGTTGGTGGCGGATAAGTCACGCAAGTCATCCGGCATTCGAAGATAAAATACAGCAATGTGTAGACCATTTTTAGCCCAAGGCAGCTCATCTCATCAGGCCTTTTTTACTCAAATGTATTGCCCAATGTCAGTCCCTTCGGGATCCATCCCTCATTCATCTTAATAAAGGTGAGGTAATCTAGACTTTTTTGACCTAGGCGACTTCTCTTCTCAGTGACAATACCTCCTGCTGCACTGAAGGTCTTTCTGACAGGACACTTGAAGCTGGGCAGGCCAGAAGTTCGATTGCAAATTGGGATAGCTCAGGCCACAAGTCAAGCCTGCACACCCAGTAGTCAAGGGGTTCATCGCTCCTCAGAGTGTCGAGATCTGCAGTTAAGGCGAGGTAGTCTGCTACCTGTCGGTCGAGTCGTTCTCTGAGGGTGGACCCCAAAGGGCTGTGGCGATGCATAGGACTTAAAAAGCTCCGCATGTCCTCCATCAACAACACGTCTGTAAAGCGTCCTGTCCTTGCCGGCGTGGTCGTGGGAGTCGGAGGATTACTTTCACCACTTCCCCTGTTAGATTCCCGTTGTGCTGTGACATCAGCCTTATACGCTGTGTAAAGCATACTTTTTAATTTATTTTGGAACTGCTGCATCCTTTCCGACTTGCGGTAATTCAGTAACATTTCAGGCACTTTATGCTTAGACCGGGGGTCTAGTAGCGTGGACACCGAGTACAGGTCGGCTTCAGCTTTTTTATACGAGGGTCCCTTAACAGGCACGACAGCATGAAAGACCCCATTTGCACAAGGTTGGATGCCAAGCTACTCATGTCCGTTCCTCATCCTCAGTGATCTCACTGAAGGTATCTTCTTCCTCCCAGCCACGTACAACACCACGGGTACCAGATAGGTCACAACGAGCACCCTGGGATGCCTGTTGTGGTTGGTCTTCCTCCTCCTCCTCAAAGCCACATTCCTCCTCTAACTCCTCATCCTCACAATCCTCTTCCAGCGTTGCCGCTGGTCCTGCAAGCGATGCTGAAAAGGCTGTTTCTGGTGGTGATGGTGACCACAACTCTTCCTCTTCATGCTCATCTACGGCCTGATCCAGCACTCTTCGCAGGGCACGCTCCAGGAAGAAAACAAATGGTATGATGTCGCTGATGGTGCCTTCGGTGCGACTGACTAGGTTTGTCACCTCCTCAAAAGGATGCATGAGCCTACAGGCATTGCGCATGAGTGTCCAGTAACGTGGCAAAAAAATTCCCAGCTCCCCAGAGGCTGTCCTAGCACCCCGGTCATACAAATACTCGTTAACGGCTTTATCTTGTTGGAGCAGGCGGTCGAACATTAGGAGTGTTGAATTCCAACGTGTCGGGCTGTCGCAAATCAAGCGCCTCACTGACATGTTGTTTCACCGCTGGATATCTGAAAAGTGGGCCATGGCCGTGTAGGAACGCCTGAAATGGCCACACACCTTCCTGGCCTGCTTCAGGACGTCCTGTAAGCCTGGGTACTTATGCACAAAGCGTTGTACGATCAGATAACACACATGTGCCATGCACGGCACATGTGTCAACTTGCCCAATTTCAATGCCGCCACAAAATTACTTCCGTTGTCAGAAACCACTTTGCCGATCTCCAGTTGGTGCGGAGTCAGCCACTGATCCACCTGTGCGTTCAGGGTGGACAGGAGTGCTGGTCCGGTGTGACTCTCTGCTTTCAGGCAAGTCAACCCCAAGACGGCGTGACACCGCCGTATCCGGGATGTGGAATAGTACCTGGGAAGCTAGGGGGGAGGGGGTGCCATTGATGTGGAGCAAGATGCAGCAGCAGAAGAGGACTCAGCCGAGGAGGGTTATGGAAGAGGATGGAGTAGGAGCATTAGAGGGAGGTGACAGCAGCCTGCCTGCAAGTCTGTGTGGTGTCATCAAACTCATCTGCAGAGCCACGCATTTCAATGCTTGGCAGCCATCAGCAGGTTTACCCAATGCGCAGTGTAGGGTGATTTACCTGCCCTGACCATGCTTTGCAGACCAGCTATCAGTGGTCAGATGGACAAGGTGGGTGTTGGACTTCCCATGACTCAGTTCTTTTGGCACAGGTTGCAAATGGCAAGTCGCTGTTGTCAGAGGCAGACACACAAAAAAAATGCCACACTGCTGAGCTCTGCGATGATGGCATTCTGGTGGTGCAACAGCATGCGTTGATTGGCGTGCTGTCTGGCTGACCCGGGGTGCCGATGCATGCTGTCTGACTATGCCACTAGCTCCTTGGCGACAACCTCCCCCTGCTTCCAACTCGTCTCCTCCTCCTCCTCTCTGTCTCCCCATCTGAACTTTCCCCTGTTCTTCTTCTCTTCTAGCGGACACCCACGTGACAGCCACGGACGCATCATCATCATCAACCGCTTCACTTGTATCTAACAAATCAACAAGGAAGCAGCAGCGGTACAAAATCATCATCATCACACCGTACGTCCATGTCTGTAATGCTGCCTGACTGAGACATATCACTGTTATCTACATCCTCTGTCAATGATGGTTGCGCATCACTCATATTCTTCCAACTTGATGTTTAAATAACTCCTCTGACCAGATCAAGTGAAGCGGCTGTGGTGCTAGTGTTGGTGGTGGCGGCAGGCGGGCGAGTGTAACTTGAGAGGTGCTGCCCGGAAGATAAGCTGGAGGAGGATGGTTCGTCAAGGTTCGGAGCGGAAAGCTATAGAAGATTGGGTGTCCCTGTGTTAAAAAGTCAACTATGTCCTCATAACTTTTCGAGTTCATGGTACGTGGCCTCTGAACACTGGGCATTATTCTAAGGCCAAAGGGAATCACAGCACCATGACCATGACGGCACCTGCGGGGTGGCTGCCTCTGTCTGTCATTTTTTTTTAAATGTACACTTACACTACTATTAAACAAGATATGAGTGGTGCCACTGGCAAGTGGGCACAGTATACGCTGTGAGCCTGACACAAAAAAGCAGACTGATGTTTCATAGTCCAAAAAGTTTAGTTTTTAAATGTACACTTACACTACTATTAAACAAGATATGAGTGGTGGGCACTGGGCAAGGGGGCACAGTATACCGCTGAGTATACGCTGTGAGCCTGACACCGAAAAGCAGACTGATGTTTCACAGTCCGAAAAGTTTTTTTTTTTTAATGTACACTTACAGCTACTATAAAACAAGATATGAGTAGTGGCACTGGGCAAGTGGGCACAGTATACGCTGGAGCCTGCACACTGCTGGCACGCAGGCAACTGCAATTAGATTACACAAGCAGACTGATGTTTCACAGTCAAAAAGTTTTTTTTTTTTTTAAATTTACACTACTGTTACACCAGATATGAGTGGTGGCACTGGCAAGTCGGCCTGGCACACACGCTTGCAGGCAGGCAACTGCAATTAGATTACACAAGCAGACTGATGTTTCACAGTCAAAAAATGTTTTTTTTTTTAATTTACACTACTGTTACACCAGATATGAGTGGTGCACTGGGCAAGTGGGCTCAGTATACGCTGTGAGCCTGGCAGACACGCTGGCAGACAGGCAACTGCAATTATATTACACTAGCAGACTGATGTTTCACAGTCAAAATTTTTTTTTTAAATTACACTACAGTTACAACCAGATATGAGTGGTGGCACTGGGCATGTGGGCCTGGCACACACACTGGCAGGCAGGCACTGCAATTAGATTACACTAGCAGACTGATGTTTCACAGTCAAAAAAGGTTTTTTTTTTTTTAAATTTGTCACTACTGTTACACCAGAGATGAGTGGTGGCACTGGGCAAGTGGACCTGGCACACAGGCTGGCAACTGCAATTAGATTACACAAGCAGACTGATGTTTTCACAGTCCAAAAAGTTTTTTTTTAAATTTACACTACTGTTACATTAGATATGAGTGGTGGCACTGGGCAAGCGGACCTGGCACACACGCTGGCAGGCAGGCAACTGCAATTAGATTACACAAGAAGACTAATGTTTCACAGTCCAAAAAGTTTTTTTTTTAATTTACGCTACTGTTACACCAGATATGAGTGGTGGCACTGGGGAAGTGGGCACAGTATACGCTGTGAGCCTGGCACACACGCTGGCAGGCAGGCAACTGCAATTAGATTACACAAGAAGACTAATGTTTCACAGTCCAAAAAGTTTTTTTTTTTTAATTTACGGCTACTGTTACACCAGATATGAGTGGTGGCACTGGCAAGTGGGCACAGTATACGCTGTGAGCCTGACACAAAAAAGCAGACTGATGTTTCATAGTCCAAAAAGTTTTTTATTTTTTTAAATGTACACTTACACTACTATTAAACAAGATATGAGTGGTGGCACTGGGCAAGGGCGCACAGTATACGCTGAGTATACGCTGTGAGCCTGACACAGAAAAGCAGACTGATGTTTCACAGTCCGAAAAGTTTTTTTTTTTTTTAATGTACACTTACACTACTATTAAACAAGATATGAGTAGTGGCACTGGGCAAGTGGGCACAGTATACGCTGTGAGCCTGGCACACATGCTGCAGGCAGGCAACTGCTATTAGATTACACAAGCAGACTGATGTTTCACAGTGGTGAAAAAAAGTTTGTTTTTTTAAATTTACACTACTGTTACACCAGATATGAGTGGAAGCACTGGGCAAGTGGGCACAGTATACACTGTGAGCCTGGCATAAATGCTGGCAGGCAGGCAACTGCAATTAGATTACACTAGCAGACTGATGTTTCACATTCAAAAAAGTTTTTTTTTTTTAAATTTACACTACTGTTACACCAGATATTGAAGTGTGGCACTGGGCAAGTCGGCCTGGCACACAACGCTTGCAGGCAGGCAACTGCAATTAGATTACACAAGCAGACTGATGTTTCACAGTCAAAAATGTTTTTTTTTTTAATTTACACTCACTGTTACACCAGATATGAGTGGTGGCACTGGGCAAGTGGGCACAGTATACGCTGTGAGCCTGGCAGACACGCTGGCAGACAGGCACTGCAATTATATTACACTAGCAGACTGATGTTTCACAGTCAAAAATTTTTTTTTTTTAAATTACACTACTGTTCCACCAGATATGAGTGGTGGCACTGTGCATGTGGGCCTGGCACACACGCTGGCAGGCAGGCAACTGCAATTAGATTACACTAGCAGACTGATGTTTCACAGTCAAAAAAAACTTTTTTTTTTAATTTACGCTACTGTTACACCAGATATGAGTGGTGGCACTGCAAGGTGGGCACAGTATACGCTGTGAGCCTGACACAAAAAAGCAGACTGATGTTTCATAGTCCAAAAAGTTTTTATTTTTTTAATTGTACACTTACACTACTATTAAACAAGATATGAGTGGTGCACTGGGCAAGGGCGCACAGATACGCTGAGTATACGCTGTGAGCCTGACACAGAAAAGCAGACTGATGTTTCAACAGTCCGAAAAGTTTTTTTTTTTTAATGTACACTTACACTTCTATTAAACAAGATATGAGTAGTGGCACTGGGGCAAGTGGGCACAGTATACGCTGTGAGCCTGGCACACATGCTGGCACTCAGGCAACTGCAATTAGATTACACAAGCAGACTGATGTTTCACAGTGGTGAAAAAAAGTTTTGTTTTTTTAAATTTACACTACTGTTACACCAGATATGAGTGGAAGCACTGGGCAAGTGGGCACAGTATACACTGTGAGCCTGCATAAATGCTGGCAGGCAAGCAACTGCAATTAGATTACACTAGCAGACTGATGTTTCACAGTCAAAAAAGTTTTTTTTTTTAAAATTTACACTACTGTTACAACCAGAAATGAGTGGTGGCACTGGGCAAGTCGGCCTGGCACACACGCGTGCAGGCAGGCAACTGCAATTAGATTACACAAGCAGACTGATGTTTCACAGTCAAAAATGTTTTTTTTTTTAATTTACACTACTGTTACACCAGATATGAGTGGTGGCACTGGGCAAGTGGGCACAGTATACGCTGTGAGCCTGGCAGACACGCTGGCAGACAGGCAACTGCAATTATATTACACTAGCAGACTGATGTTTCACAGTCAAAATTTTTTTTTTTTTAAATTTACACTACTGTTACACCAGATATGAGTGGTGGCACTGGGCATGTGGGCCTGGCACACACACTGGCAGGCAGGCAACTGCAATTAGATTACACTAGCAGACTGATGTTTCACAGTCAAAAAAGTTTTTTTTTTTTTTAATTTACACTACTGTTACAACCAGATATGAGTGGTGGCACTGGGCAAGTGGACCTGGCACACAGGCTGGCAACTGCAATTAGATTACACAAGCAGACTGATGTTTCACAGTCAAAAAGTTTTTTTTTTTTAAATTTACACTACTGTTACATTAGATATGAGTGTGGCACTGGGCAAGCGGACCTGGCACACACGCTGGCAGGCAGGCAACTGCAATTAGATTACACAAGAAGGACTAATGTTTCACAGTCCAAAAAGTTTTTTTTTTTAATTTACGCTACTGTTACACCAGATATGAGTGGTGGCACTGGGGAAGTGGGCACAGTATACGGCTGTGAGCCTGGCACACACGCTGGCAGGCAGGCACTGCAATTAGATTACACAAGAAGACTAATGTTTCACAGTCCAAAAAAGTTTTTTTTTTTTAATTTACGCTACTGTTACACCAGATATGAGTGGTGGCACTGGCAAGTGGGCACAGTATACGCTGTGAGCCTGAACACAAAAAAGCAGACTGTTGTTTCATTAGTCCAAAAAGTTTTTATTTTTTTTAAATGTACACTTACACTACTATTAAACAAGATATGAGTGGTGGCACTGGGCAAGGGCGCACAGTATACGCTGAGTATACCGCTGTGAGCCTGACACAGAAAGCAGACTGATGTTTCACAGTCCGAAAAGTTTTTTTTTTTTTAATGTACACTTACACTACTATTAAAACAAGATATGAGTAGTGGCACTGGGCAAGTGGGCACAGTATACGCTGTGAGCCTGGCACACATGCTGGCAGGCAGGCAACTGCAATTAGATTACACAAGCAGACTGATGTTTCACAGTGGTGAAAAAAAGTTTGTTTTTTTAAATTTACACTACTGTTACACCAGATATGAGTGGAAGCACTGGGCAAGTGGGCACAGTATACACTGTGAGCCTGGCATAAATGCTGGCAGGCAGGCAACTGCAATAGATTACACTAGCAGACTGATGTTTCACAGTCAAAAAAGTTTTTTTTTTTTAAATTTACACTACTGTTACACCAGATATGAGTGGTGGCACTGGGCAAGTCGGCCTGGCACACACGCTTGCAGGCAGGCAACTGCAATTAGATTACACAAGCAGACTGATGTTTCACAGTCAAAAATGTTTTTTTTTTTAATTTACACTACTGTTACACCAGATATGAGTGGTGGCACTGGGCAAGTGGGCACAGTATACGCTGTGAGCCTGGCAGACACGCTGGCAGACAGGCAACTGCAATTATATTACACTAGCAGACTGATGTTTCACAGTCAAAAAATTTTTTTTTTTAAATTTACACTACTGTTACACCAGATATGAGTGGTGGCACTGGGCATGTGGGCCTGGCACACACACTGGCAGGCAGGCAACTGCAATTAGATTACACTAGCAGACTGATGTTTCACAGTCAAAAAAGTTTTTTTTTTTTTTAAATTTACACTACTGTTACACCAGATATGAGTGGTGGCACTGGGCAAGTGGACCTGGCACACAGGCTGGTAGGCAGGCAGGCAACTGCAATTAGATTACACAAGCAGACTGATGTTTCACAGTCAAAAAAGTTTTTTTTTTAAAATTTACACTACTGTTACATTAGATATGAGTGGTGGCACTGGGCAAGCGGACCTGGCACACACGCTGGCAGGCAGGCAACTGCAATTAGATTACACAAGAAGACTAATGTTTCACAGTCCAAAAAGTTTTTTTTTTTTAATTTACGCTACTGTTACACCAGATATGAGTGGTGGCACTGGGGAAGTGGGCACAGTATACGCTGTGAGCCTGGCACACACACTGGCAGGCAGGCAACTGCAATTAGATTACACAGCAGATTGATGTTTCACAGTCAAAAAAGTTTTTTTTTTTTAAATTTACACTACTGTTACACCAGATATGAGTGGTGGCACTGGGAAAGTGGGCCTGGCACACACGCTGGCAGGCAGGCAACTGCAATTAGATTACACTAGCAGACTGATGTTTCACAGTAAAAAAGTTTTTTTTTTTTAAATTTACACTACTGTTACACCAGATATGAGTGGTGGCACTGGGCAAGTGGGCCTGGCACACATGCTGGCAGGCAGGCAACTCCAATTAGATTACACTAGCAGACTGATGTTTCACAGTCAAAAAAGTTCTTTTTTTTAAATTTACACTACTGTTACACCAGATATGAGTGGTGGCAGTGGGCAAGTGGGCCTGGCACACACACTGGCAGGCAGGCAACTGCAATTAGATTACACAAGCAGACTGATGTTTCACAGTCAAAATTATTTTTTTTTTTTAAATTTACACTACTGTTACACCAGATATGAGTGGTGGCACTGAGCAAGTGGGCCTGGCACACACACTGGCAGGCAGGCAACTGCAATTAGATTACACTAGCAGACTGATGTTTCACAGTCAAAAAAGTTTTTTTTTTATAATTTACACTACTGTTACACCAGATATGAGTGGTGGCACTGGGCAAGTGGCTTGGCAGGCAGGCAACTGCAATTAGATTACACAGGAAAAAAAAACCCAGACATGTTCTAGCCCTAAAAAGGGCTTTTTGGGGTGCTCTCCTTACAGCAGAGATCAGATGAGTCCTTCAGGACTGTAGTAAACACTGAATACACTAGCCTAGCTATCAATTTCCCTATTAAATCAGCAGCAGCTACACTGTCCCTCCTCTCACTAAGAATGCAGCTTCCAAATGAATCTAAAATGGATGCTGTCCAGGAGGTAGGAGGGTCTGGAAGGGAGTGTCTGCTGCTGATTGGCTGGAATGTGTCTTCTGACTGTGAGGTACAGGGTCAAAGTATTACTCAATGATGATGAATAGGGGGCGGATTGAACATCGCATATGTTCGCCCGCCGCGGCAAACGCGAACATGCTATTCGCCGGCGAAATATTTGCGACATCACTACTTTTGACTTATAGGAGTGCAAAATATTGAAGCAGTGCTCATTGCACTAGAGCTATGTTAATGCACAACAGTGGTACTATGTTTGCACTCCATTTGTAATCTATATGTTTTCGTTATAATTTATGCTTTTTTAAAATGAATTATGTAATATTTTATGTTATAATAAGCTATGTGTGGATGAAAAGATTTTTGTTGTGCTTTAGCTTAAAAAGTATAAGTTGTGCATACATTTCTGATGAAGCTAATATTTGTATTAAAACTTTGTAGGTATAGAGATTCGAAGGTTAATTATATTATGTTTTTTTCAGATTTTTATCTTTTTAAATTTTCTTGCTTCCTTTATATTTTTTAAAAATAGTTTTAAATCTCACAGGTATTAAAACTGTTAAGGACCATTAAAGGGACACTGAACCCAAAAAAATTTCTATCGTGATTCACATAGAGCATGCAATTTTAAGCAACTTTCTAATTTACTCCTATTATTAATTTTTCTTCGTTCTCTTGCTATCTTTATTTGAAAAAGAAGGCATCTAAGCTATTTGTTTGGTTCAGTACCCTGGAAAGCACTTGTTCATTGGTGGATTCATTTTTTCCACCAAACAGCAAGAACAACCCAGGTTGTTTACCAAAAATGGGCCGGCATCTAAACTTACATTCTTGCATTTCAAATAAAGATACCAAGAGAATGAAAAAAATTGATAATAGGAGGTAAATTAGAAAGTTGCTTAAAATTGCATTCACTATCGGAATCACAAAAGAAAAAATTTGAGTTCAGTGTCTCTTTAACTCATCATCTATGCTTGTGCTTTTTGAACTAGACAATTTGGCTAGTAGGTAAGCAAAACACACTGTAGAATCATATCTAAAGTAAAATGATACATGGTCATTGAAATCTAATTCTTCAAATCACTCTGGCTACGGTGTAAAGCTTGGTAAACAACTTTGCTTGTACAATAAACTGCCCCAAGGTTATAAGCAAGAAATGAAGGCAAAATCCATCACTAAATGTACATTTAGGCTGCTTAAAAACAGGATGCTGAATATTGATCATTAAACAAGGTCTTTTGCTTGCAAAAATGTACATATATCACATTGTTTAGCAGCAACAAAGAAGGATTTTGAGGGGAAAACCCCCCAAAATATCATGCCAAGTGCATAAGCAAATCAACTTTCTTTATAATGAGGGGCTGCCAGCCCCATTATACGTAACATGGACTATTTTTATGTGGTCACGTTTTTTCAACTATTAAAGGTACATATTCAGCATATGAGACCCAGGATTTCACAACCATGGGAAGAACAGAATCTTATAGTTGGATAGTACTTTATTGTTTTCCAATTTATTTCTGTATCTAATCAGCAGCGCTGTTCCTCACTGGAGATATAGCTGTTGTATCTGGCTTTTCTAATTTTAACAGGGTCATCTGGACTTCCATCTACCTGAAGGGTAAAGAGCACAAAATAGTATAGTACTACCAACAACAGTACTACTACTAAATAGAATGTACTCACAAGAGGAAAGTTGTAAACATTTATTATTTAGACTAGTCCTAAAGCCCGTGTACACGGGCCAATTTTTTTAAGTACCGCGGTTCCAAACCTTGCTCCCCTCTCTCCCCCCTCTCTTTTGAGCTCTCTCTCCCCCTCTCTTTTGAGCTCTCTCCCCCCCCTCTTTTGCACTCTCTCTCCCCCTCTTTTGCGCTCTCTTTCCCCCTCTTTTGCTCTCTCTCACCCTCTTGTGCTCTCTCTCCCCCTCTTTTGCTCTCCCCCCTCTTTTGCTCTCTCCCCCCTCTTTTGCTCTCTCTCCCTTCTTTTGCTCTCTCTCTCCCCCTCTTCTGCCCTCTCCCCTCTCTTTTGCTCGCTCTCTCTCTCTCCCCCTCTTTTGCTCTCTCTCCCCTATTTTGCTCTCTCTCCCCTTTTTTGCTCTCTCTTCCCTCTCTTTTGCTTACTCTCCCCCTCTTTTGCTCTCTCTCTCTCCCCCCCCCTCTTTTGTGCTCTCTCTCTCCCCCCTCTTTTGTGCTCTCTCTCTCCCCCTCTCTTTTGCTCTCTCTCCCCCCTCTCTTTTGCGCTCTCTCTCCACTCTCTTTTGCTCTCTCTCCCCCCTCTTTTGCTCTCTCCCCCTCTTTTGCTCTCTCTCCCCCTCTCTTTTGCTCTCTCTTTCCCCCCTCTTTTGCTCTTTCTCTCCCCCTCTCTTTTGCTCTCTCCCCACTCTTTTGCTCTCTCTCTCCCCCCTCTTTTGCTCTCTCTCTCCCTCCTCTCTTTTGCTCTCTCTCTCTCCCTCTCTTTTGCTCTCTCTCCCCTCTTTTGTTCTCTCTCCCCTCTCTTTTGCTCTCTCTCTTTCCCCTTCTCTTTTGCTCACTTTCTCTCTTTCCCACCTCTCTTTTGCTCTTTCCCTCCTCTCTTTTGGTCTCTCCCCCCTCTCTTTTAGTCTCTCTCTCTCTCCCCCTCCTCTCTCCCCTCTGTTTTGCTCACCGCTCTGTTTTTCTCTCTCACTTGACCATGCCACTGCCACCACAGCAGCTCACGCGCACTCTCGCCCAACCACGCTCCCCTCGCTGCACCTGATGGCCACGCCCCCATCATGGCAAGCCCGGCCACGCCCCCACCAGGCATCTTTCGCAGTGCGCACTCCTCTGCTGCTCAAGGCCAGGTAAGTTAGTCCCCATGCAGTCTCTACTGCGCATGACTGCATCTGACAAACATACCTGGCCTTTTATTATATAGGATATATAATGAATCACGTTTTATAAACTTTATATAATTAGCCAATCAGATGCAAAAGAAGGATTTTGATACAGAACCAGTATCAGCATCATATTACTGAAATTAGACTCTGCATTTTTAGGGTATTTGTAAAAAGAATGATGGTGCTGTAGTTCAGGCAGCTTCATTGTTTATCCATATTGTCTTAGCTGTCTTCATGAGACTCTAGTAAAACACATTATCTGCCCTATGTTTTGACATAATATAATATAATAATGATAATAATCTTTGTAGACACCCTGCTAGATATGGGACTTTCTTTCTTACAATATTCATATCAGCACCACACAAACCCAATATTTTATATATACACCCTAACTCATGTTACTGTCATGTTGTAAGCGTCTATCTAGGTAAGGCCCCATCAGCTGAGAAGTGACTATATCAACACTATCTCAACTCCCTGGGTGAGACACAGGATGTGACAACCATGAGATGCACAGAATGCTAGCACACAAACATTAATATGTGGGCACCAAACTCTAACGTTAGGCAAGTTATAATAATATCCAGAAAATGTCAAATACTTAAAATATCAAATATTTATTGTGTAAAGCAACCACGTATATGATTTTTTTTTATAAAACCTATGTATATCTCTAAAACATATATGATTAAAATGTCCCTTTAATATTTAAAAAAATGTGATCACATATAAATAATCCAGGAAACTTAAGAGGTATGAAAGTGTGCGTCCTAAAATCATGGGGTACTAACTATTAACATGGACATAAAGGTTATATGAATATTGAAAGATCCCATTGAACTTTTTAAAATTGCCTAAGGGATATACCCTTGATTGATTGGAGCTACCTTATGGAACCGTTTTCAAAATTCATCACTGGACTATTTTTTATGTGATCATGGTTTTTTAACCATTAAAGGGGCATTTTCATCATATATTTTTTATCATGATACATAGGTTTTATAAATCATCACACATGTTTGTTTTACACAATAAATATTTGATGTTTTAAAGGGAGATAATACTCATATGCTAAATCCCTTGAAACTGATGCAGTATAACTGTAAAAAACTGACAGGAGATATCACCGGAGCATCTTTAATTTACCTCACAATTTCCTCAGCTCAGCAAAGTAAGTGGGTTCGCGAACAGCGAATGTGAACTTCCCCAAAAGTTTGCGAACCGGCGAACCGGGCGAACCCCCATTGACTTCAATGGGCAGGCGAATTTTAAAACCCACAGGGACTCTTTCTGGCCACAATAGTTGTTTCAAGGAGACTAACACCTGGACTGTGGCATGCCGGAGGGGGATCCATGGCAAAACACCCATGGAAAATTACATAGTTGATGCAAAGTCTGGTTTTAATCCATAAAGGGCATAAATCACCTAACATTCCTAAATTGTTTGGAATAACGTGCTTTAAAACATCAGGTATGATGTTGTATCGATCAGGTAGTGTCACCCCAGTGTCACTGGGGTGACACTGTGCCCTGGCAGGCAGGCCCTGAAACGCACAAGTGTGAAGGAAACTGACTGCTATTATTTAACACAGTCAAAAAAGTGTTGTTTTTTTTAAATATACACTACTGTTACACCAGATATGAGTTGCACTGGGGTGACACTGTGCCCTGGCAGACAGGCAGGCCCTGAAACGCACACGTGTGAAGGAAACTGACTGCTATTATTTAACACAGTCAAAAAAGTGTTTTTTTTTTTTAAATCTACACTACTGTTACACCAGATATGAGTTGCACTGGGGTTACACTGTGCCCGGGCAGGCAGGCCCTGAAACGCACACGTGTGAAGGAAACTGACTGCTATTATTTAACACAGTCAAAAAAGTGTTGTTTTTTTAAAATCTACACTACTGTTACACCAGATATGAGTTGCACTGGGGTGACACTGTGCCCTGGCAGGCAGGCCCTGAAACGCACATGTGTGAAGGAAACTGACTGCTATTATTTAACACAGTCAAAAAAGTGTTGTTTTTTTTTAAATCTACACTACTGTACACCAGATATGAGTTGCACTGGGGTGACACTGTGCCCTGGCAGGCAGGCCCTGAAACGCACACGTGTGAAGGAAAATGACTGCTATTATTTAACACAGTCAAAAAAGTGTTTTTTTTTTTTAAATCTACACTACTGTTACACCAGATATGAGTTGCACTGGGGTGACACTGTGCCCTGGCAGGCAGGCCCTGAAACGCACACGTGTGAAGGAAAATGACTGCTATTATTTAACACAGTCAAAAAAGTGTTTGTTTTTTTTAAATCTACACTACTGTTACACCAGATATGAGTGGTGGCACTGAGCAAGTAGGCACAGTATATGCTGTGAGTCTGACACACAGGCTGGCAGTGGCATGCTGGCCTGGCAACTGAAATTAGATTACACTAGCAGACTGATGTAAAAGTTTTTTTTTTTAAAAAAATTTACACTACTGTTACACCAGATATGAGTGGTGGCACTGAGCAAGTAGGCACAGTATATGCTGTGAGTCTGACACACAGGCTGGCAGTGGCAGGCTGGCCTGGCAACTGAAATTAGATTACACTAGCAGACTGATGTAAAAGGTTTTTTTTTTTTAAATTTACACTAATGTTACACCAGCTATGACTGGTGGTGGCACTGAGAAAGTAGGCACAGTTTATGCTGTGAGCCTGACACACAGGCTGGCAGTGGCAGGCTGGCCTGGCAACTGAAATTAGATTACACTAGCAGACTGATGTAAAAGGTTTTTTTTTTTTAAATTTACACTAATGTTACACCAGCTATGACTGGTGGTGGCACTGAGAAAGTAGGCACAGTATATGCTGTGAGCCTGACACACAGGCTGGCAGTGGCAGGCTGACCTGGCAACTGAAATTAGATTACACTAGCAGACTGATGTAAAAGTTTTTTATTTTTAAATTTACAGTACTGTTACACCAGATATGAGTGGTGGCACTGAGCAAGTAGGCACAGTATATGCTGTGAGCCTGACACACAGGCTGCAGTGGCAGGCTGGCCTGGCAACTGAAATTAGATTACACTAGCAGACTGATGTAAAAGTTTTTTTTTTTTTAAATTTACACTACTGTTACACCAGCCAGATATGAGTGGTGGCATTGAGCAAGTAGGCACAGTATATGCTGTGAGCCTGACACACAGGCTGGCAGTGGTAGGCAGGCAACTGCTATTAGATTACACTAGCAGACTGATGTAAATTTTTTTCTTTTTAAATATACACTACTGTTGCACCAGCCAGATATGAGTGGTGGCATTGGTCAAGTAGGCACAGTATATGCTGTGAGCCTGGCACACAGGCTGGCAGTGGCAGGCTGGCCTGGCAACTGAAATTAGATTACACTAGCAGACTGATGTAAAAGTTTTTTTTTAAAAATTTACACTAATGTTACACCAGATATGACTGGTGGCACTGAGCAAGTAGGCACAGTATATGCTGTGAGCCTGCCACACAGGCTGGCAGTGGCAGGCTGGCCTGGCTACTGAAATTAGATTACACTAGCAGACTGATGTAAAAGTTTTTTTTTTAAATTTACACTAATGTTACACCAGATATGAGTGGTGGCACTGAGCAAGTATGCACAGTATATGCTGTGAGCCTGACACACAGGCTGGCAGTGGCAGGCAGGCAACTGCTATTACAGGGAGTGCAGAATTATTAGGCAAGTTGTATTTTTGAGGATTAATTTTATTATTGAACAACAACCATGTTCTCAATGAACCCAAAAAACTCATTAATATCAAAGCTGAATAGTTTTGGAAGTAGTTTTTACTTTGTTTTTAGTTATAGCTATTTTAGGGGGATATCTGTGTGTGCAGGTGACTATTACTGTGCATAATTATTAGGCAACTTAACAAAAAACAAATATATACCCATTTCAATTATTTATTTTTACCAGTGAAACCAATATAACATCTCAACATTCACAAATATACATTTCTGACATTCAAAAACAAAACAAAAACAAATCAGTGACCAATATAGCCACCTTTCTTTGCAAGGACACTCAAAAGCCTGCCATCCATGGATTCTGTCAGTGTTTTGATCTGTTCACCATCAACATTGCGTGCAGCAGCAACCACAGCCTCCCAGACACTGTTCAGAGAGGTGTACTGTTTTCCCTCCTTGTAAATCTCACATTTGATGATGGACCACAGGTTCTCAATGGGGTTCAGATCAGGTGAACAAGGAGGCCATGTCATTAGATTTTCTTCTTTTATACCCTTTCTTGCCAGCCACGCTGTGGAGTACTTGGACGCGTGTGATGGAGCATTGTCTTGCATGAAAATCATGTTTTTCTTGAAGGATGCAGACTTCTTCCTGTACCACTGCTTGAAGAAGGTGTCTTCCAGAAACTGGCAGTAGGACTGGGAGTTGAGCTTGAGTCCATCCTCAACCCGAAAAGGCCCCACAAGCTCATCTTTGATGATACCAGCCCAAACCAGTACTCCACCTCCACCTTGCTGGCGTCTGAGTCGGACTGGAGCTCTCTGCCCTTTACCAATCCAGCCACGGGCCCATCCATCTGGCCCATCAAGACTCACTCTCATTTCATCAGTCCATAAAACCTTAGAAAAATCAGTCTTGAGATATTTCTTGGCCCAGTCTTGACGTTTCAGCTTGTGTGTCTTGTTCAGTGGTGGTCGTCTTTCAGCCTTTCTTACCTTGGCCATGTCTCTGAGTATTGCACACCTTGTGCTTTTGGGCACTCCAGTGATGTTGCAGCTCTGAAATATGGACAAACTGGTGGCAAGTGGCATCTTGGCAGCTGCACGCTTGACTTTTATCAGTTCATGGGCAGTTATTTTGCGCCTTGGTTTTTCCACACGCTTCTTGCGACCCTGTTGACTATTTTGAATGAAACGCTTGATTGTTCGATGATCACGCTTCAGAAGCTTTGCAATTTTAAGAGTGCTGCATCCCTCTGAAAGATATCTCACTATTTTTGACTTTTCTGAGCCTGTCAAGTCCTTCTTTTGACCCATTTTGCCAAAGGAAAGGAAGTTGCCTAATAATTATGCACACCTGATATAGGGTGTTGATGTCATTAGACCACACCCCTTCTCATTACAGAGATGCACATCACCTAATATGCTTAATTGGTAGTAGGCTTTCGAGCCTATACAGCTTGGAGTAAGACAACATGCATAAAGAGGATGATGTGGTCAAAATACTCATTTGCCTAATAATTCTGCACTCCCTGTAGATGACAAAGAAAAAAAAAAAAGACTGATGTAGCCCTAAAAAGGGCTTTTTGGGGTGCTGTCCTTACAGCAGAGATCAGATGAGTCCTTCAGGACTGTATGGAAACACTGAATACACTAGCCTAGCTATCGATTTCCCTATTAGATTAGCAGCAGCTACACTGTCCCTCCTCTCACTAACAATGCAGGATCATAATGAATCTAAAATGGCTACTGCCCAGGAGCTGGGAGGGTCTGGGAGGGAGTGTCTGCTGCTGATTGGCTGTAATGTGTCTGCAGACTGTGAGATACAGGATCAAAGTTTACTCAATGATGACGAATAGGGGGTGGATCAAACATCGCATATGTTCGCCCGCCGCTGTGAACGCGAACAAGCTATGTTCGCCGGGAACTGTTCTCTGGTGAACTGTTCGCGACATCACTAATGAACAGCAGCCAATCAACATCAGCAGTGCTGAGGTCATGAACTCTTTTACTTTGATCTCATGGTATTTCACTTAACTCTCATGAGATTTCATAGTAAACTTCCTTAAACGAAATATGGAAATAATATGAGTGTGCACAAAGCTCACTTCCTTGGTTGTCCCGGGACAGACATACTGATTTGCTACTTAAAGTCCTTTGCAATGGGGTTTGAATTCTTAGGACATTTTGAGGTAAAAATATCTTTATTTTTTACATAGAGATGTTCAGGTGATATTTTCTAGTCCGCTTTTTACAGCTATGCTGCATCACTTTCAAGTGTTTCAACATTTGGGTATCATGGCCCTTTAAGTATTTGATTTTTTCTGGATATTATTAGAACTTGCCTAATGTTAGAGTCTGGCGCCCACATATTCTTATCCAAAAAAAACTTTCATGATTTAAATAGGAAATGTAATTTTAAACAACTTTCCAATTTACTTTTATCACCCAATTTTGCTTTGTTCTCTTGGTATTCTTAGTTGAAATCTAATTCTTGGAGGTTCATATGCTAATTTCTTAGACCTTGAAGACTGCCTCTAATCTGAATGCATTTTGACGACTAGAGGGCATTAGTTCATGTGTTTCATATAGATAATATTGAGCTCATGCACGTGAAGTTACCCTGGAGTGAGCACTCTTTGGCTATAAAGCACGTCTGCCAAAAGAACTAAGGGGGCAGTTTGCAGAGGCTTAGATACAAGGTAATCACAGAGGTAAAAAGTGCTTTTATATAACTGTGTTGGTTATGCCAAACTGGGGAATGGGTAATAAAAGGATTATCTTTCTTTTTAAACAACAAAAAATCTGGTGTTTACTGTCCCTTTAACTTTTTTTTTTTGTGGTGCTGTTTTTGTTTACATGCGCAGATTTTTTTTTTTATTTATTTAAGAACAGAATCTTAGTCAGGACAAGCTTTATCGGCAACTAGCTGGCAAAGACAGTACAGAATTGTGAGGCAAGGAGTTGTCTTGGGCAAGTAGCTTTGGCAATAGGCTTGCAAAAAAGATACAAAGTAGAAATCCAAATGGAGAGATGAGGCTAATCAGAAGTCAGGAAACAGAGCAAAAAGACACAAAATCAGGATCCAAAGTCAAAGGAATAAAAGAAGCAGGAAACAAGAAATAGTCAAAAAATGGCAGATTAACGCATGATTTTATAGCATCAACAGTAAGAAGAGTATGTGTAGAAAATGACATGAAACGGGACACAACAAAAAATATGCAAAAAATGAACCACAACAGATGCAATGCTGCAGAAAATGGCATGGATTAAAATAAAAACATTTGCATGATTTCACAGTTACTATGCAAAAATAGTAAGTGAATAAATAATTAATTATATAGACTACGCTTTATAAGGTAATTTATTTATTTATGTATATATTTATGTATTTGTTTATTTATTTGCAAAGGCAAACACTTATTTATTGGACCATTTGCAGGACAATTCTGATATGTACTTGTGAAGCTTCCAGACCTATACATTACATATTGATCAGCTTAAAATGTAATGGAGGCAAATAATATGCACTCAGATAATTGCACCTTTAGACCTCTAAAATAATGTGTGCCAGGCCATTTACCTTTATACTCCATTATATATGTTTCATGAATTTACTTTTCCTGAATTCTATTCACTAACGGCTAGATTTAGAGTTTTGTCGGTAATGACCCGCGTAGCTAACGCTGGCTTTTTTCTGGCCGCACCTTTAAAATAACTCTGGTATTGAGAGTCCACAGAATGGCTGTGTTAGGCGCCAAAAAAGGAGCGTGCATATTTAACGCCACTGCAACTCTCGATACCAGAGTTGCTTACGGAAGCGGCCAGCTTCAAAAACGTGCTTGTGCACGATTCCCCCATAGGAAACAATAGGGCTGTTTGAGCTGAAAAAAAACCTAACACCTGCAAAAAAGCCGCGTTCAGCTCCTAACGCAGCCCCATTGTTTGCTATGGGGAAACACTTCCTACATCTGCACCTAACACTCTAACATGTACCCCGAGTCTAAACACCCCTAACCTTACACTTATTAACCCCTATTCTGCCGCCCCAGCTATCGCTGACCCCTGCATATTATTATTAACCCCTAATCTGCCGCTCCGTAAACCGCCGCTACTTACATTATCCCTATGTACCCCTAATCTGCTGCCCCTAACACCGCCGACCCCTATATTATATTTATTAACCCCTAATCTGCCCCCACGACGTCGCCTCCACCTGCCTACACTTATTAACCCCTAATCTGCCGACCGGACCGCACCGCTATCATAATAAAGTTATTAACCCCTAATCCGCCTCACTAACCCTATAATAAATAGTATTAACCCCTAATCTGCCCTCCCTAACATCGCCGACACCTAACTTCAAACATTAACCCCTAATCTGCCGACTAGAGCTCACCGCTATTCTAATAAATGTATTAACCCCTAAAGCTAAGTCTAACCCTAACACTAACACCCCCCTAAATTAAATATAATTTACATCTAACGAAATTAATTAACTCTTATTAAATAAATTATTCCTATTTAAAGCTAAATACTTACCTGTAAAATAAATCCTAATATAGCTACAATATAAATTATATTTATATTATAGCTATTTTAGGATTTATATTTATTTTACAGGTAACTTTGTATTTATTTTAACCAGGTACAATAGCTATTAAATAGTTAAGAACTATTTAATAGCTAAAATAGTTAAAATAATTACAAATTTACAAGTAAAATAAATCCTAACCTAAGTTACAATTAAACCTAACACTACACTATCAATAAATTAATTAAATAAAATACCTATAATTATCTACAATTAAACCTAACACTACACTATCAATAAATAAATTAAATACAATTCCTACAAATAAATACAATGAAATAAACTAACTAAAGTACAAAAAATAAAAAAGAACTAAGTTACAAAAAATAAAAAAATATTTACAAACATTAGAAAAATATTACAACAATTTTAAACTAATTACACATACTCTAAGCCCCCTAATAAAATAACAAAGACCCCCAAAATAAAAAAATGCCCTACCCTATTCTAAATTACTAAAGTTCAAAGCTCTTTTACCTTACCAGCCGTGAACAGGGCCCTTTGGGGGGCATGCCCCAAGAAGTTCAGCTCTTTTGCCTGTAAAAAAAAACATACAATACCCCCCCCAACATTACAACCCACCACCCACATACCCCTAATCTAACCCAAACCCCCCTTAAATAAACCTAACACTAAAGATCATACGCCAACGTGGCAGCAGAGGGAGAGGTAAGACTTCCAAAAAAGAGAAACTTAAACGCATGAGTAAAAATATATATAATTTATCCAATCATGTTCTTTCCAACGAAGAAATTTGTGTTTTAAATAGGGGCTTATCGTTTTGTCCATCAAACCAACACAATTTATTTGACTTGTTTGTTGATTTGAACAAGTTTGTTCGCAAACTATCTTTGCAGCGTTATTTCTGTGAAAAGAAACTAAAAGATTCAGGCCATAGACCAATTTTAACTAATGACATGAGTGAACGTCCTTCCACGGACATTATATATTTTGATCCAGAGACTCTTTATGCTGATCTTTTTGAAGATTGTATACATTCAAATCTAACGCCTAAATCTAATTTTAACCCACCCAATGCAGGTTTAAATATTGAATTATTTCAAAAACTAGTATTGGAAGATTTTGGAAAACTACCAAGAGCTAGAACCAAAGATTCCAATTTGAACATTTATGAAGTTAAGGCCCTATCCAGACTAGCTTCTAATAATAACATAATAATCAGAGAAGCGGATAAGGGTGGAGGAATTATCATACAGAATCGTGTAGACTACATAAGAGAAGCCGATAGGATCCTGTATGATAAACAGTATTACAAAATCCTTACTTTCAATCCCACGAACAAATTTCTGGCCAGTCTGGTCAAAATGGTTGACCGTGGCTGGTTAGAAGGTATTTTAACTAAAAAAGAAAGGGATTTTTTAATCCCTACTAATCCGAATCTGGCCTATTATTACCACCTCCCGAAGATCCACAAAAATTTGGTGGATCCTCCTGGGAGGCCTATCATTTCGGGTATTGGCAATCTCACATGTAGTCTATCCGAATATGTAGATCAATTCCTAAAAAAATCAGTAGTCACTCTAACTTCATATATTCAAGACACTCCGGATCTCATTTATAAGATATCTAAAATTAAGAAGGAAAACAGGAAACTTTTATGGCTTACTTGTGATGTCTCGGCTTTGTATTCAAATATAGCCCATGATTTAGGCATAAATGCCATTGAATACTACTTAAAACAAGACATGTATATGCCAGAGAAACAAAGGAAATTTCTTTTGGAATGTATCCTATTTGTCCTTAAGAACAATTATTTTGTCTATCAAGAAAAATTCTTTTTGCAGATCAAGGGAACGGCCATGGGGACCAGATTCGCCCCGAGTTTTGCCAATTTATTTATGGGCATGTTTGAGGACAGATACATCTATTCCTCCGACTCGGTGGCGAATCTGGTCTTCTATGGCCGTTTCATTGATGACCTCCTGTTCATTTGGGAAGGCAGCACTATAGAAGCCCAAAATTTTGTTGACAAATTAAATGATAACGATATGGGGCTGCAGTTTTCATCCAAAATGGATGAAACAAGTATAGACTTTTTGGATTTGATATTAGAATGGGACAATTTGGGCAACATCATTACCAAAACTTTTTTCAAACCAGTGGATGCAAACAGCTATCTTAATTTTAAAAGCAACCACCACCTACCGTGGAAAAAGAATATACCATACAATCAGTTCTGTAGGTTGCGCAGAAACTGCACTGATTTGAAAACTTTTGATATACAGGCTAACCTTTTAAAAGAAAGGTTTTTGGAAAAGAATTTTCCGAGTAGTCTAATTGAGACCAGCTTCCTTGAGGCCAGAAGGAAATGTAGAGAAGATTTTTTCTTTAAATACACAAGGGACAACCATGTGACCGATAAAGAAGATAAGTCCAAAAATCCCAGGGAGTTTAATAATACTGGGGTTAGATTTGTAACACAATTTAATAACAACCACAAAAAGATCAAAGGCATTTTAGAAAAATATTGGTACATCCTAGAGAATGATCCATTTCTTACCAACACTTTGAGTAAGCAACCAATATGTACTTATAGAAGAGCTCCCACCTTAAAAAATAAGCTGGCACCCAGCAAGGTAGTCATGAAAGTACATCAGCCTACAAACAAAGCAAATGGTTATACCCTTAAAAATAGGGATTCTACACTACTAGGAAAACCAGGTTTCTATAAATGTAATCGTGCACACTGTGGCCTATGTGTTTTCACAAATCCAAATAGAATTGAATTTAGTTCATTTATCACAAAAGAAAAATTTAACATTAATTCACATTTTACGTGTGATTCTCCCTTTGTTGTCTACCTCTTAGAATGTGTATGTGGGCTCCAATACGTGGGGAGGACCTCCAGGCCCCTAAAAAAGAGGTGGGGGGAACACAAAAGAAACATAGAAAACAATATCAAAAACCATAGTATTCCCAAACATGCCAGTCTTTGCCACTCTTCACCTACTGATTGTTTTTCTATATTCCCATTAGAACAGATCCTACCCAAGTGGGGCAGGAACAGGTTTTTACATTTGAGACAAAGGGAGACCTTTTGGATTTGGAAACTCAAAAGTCTGTCCCCTGGTGGTCTCAATGCCAATATCGATATGGCAGCTTTTAACTAGTTTTTTAATATATTTTAACATATATTTTGCTGATGGTATCTTTATGGTGACTTCTACTACCATTGCCTTATGTGAAAATAAATATAGATACAACATTATTGGCGATGGATAGATATATCGTATTCCATGTTTGATGCCTTATGGGTTGTGGTTTCAGCCATACTCATGAGATATGAGACGTGTATAGGTGCATATATGCATGTATAGCTAGATATTATATTTGCATATTATATATGTTTTATAAGTAGGTTTTATCTGCACTTTATGTGAAAACAAATATAGATATAACATGATTGTTATACCTATATAGATAGGGATGGATATATCGTATTTCATGTGGGTTGCCTTATGGGTTGTGGTTTCAGCCATACTCATGAGATATGAGACGTGCATAGGTGCATATATGCATGTATAGCTAGATATTTTACTTGCATACTATTTATAAATATGTTTTATTAGTAGGTTTTATCTGCACCATTTATTTATTCATTTAGTTTCATAATTTATTTGTGTGTACACCTTCGTATTTATTTACGTTCTATGCTATAGATATCTTTAACTTTAGGTCTCTCATATGAGGCTAATGTATACAGTATTGTGATGTATTATCCTGCAAATATTATATTATTTGTTATCCAGATTGATAGATATTCTAGTTTTACCTGCTTTATGTTTGTTTTTAGTGCGCGCGATTGGTGTCACCACTAAGAGCCTCCCATTGAAAAAAATATATATATATATTACTAATTATTTTCATTCTCGTATTCATACTACATATATGGACATAGACTTATTTCATCTATGTGTATTTTATATACCCCTTATAAAAGTGCTTGTTTAATATAATCCTGCACGATTTTGCATATATGACACGAGTGGCAGTTTTTTACTCATGCTGTTCACATCGCATAGAGGCTTGAACATTATTTCCTCTAACATTGGACAATGATAACCAATGGTAGCTCTTGTAGTGGTCACACCTCCACGCATGCGCTGTTCACTTTAGAAGACGCCGAAAACTCGGCAATAAAAGTTCGTGGTTTTAATCATTTTGTATATTGCACCTGAGGAAACGGTCAGGAAAGACCGAGAAACGTTGTGCTGCTATACTCTAAATAAAGTCTGTTTGTTTTTACTAGACTTTTGCCACGAATCATCATCTTTATTCAATCATATAATCTACAATTTTATTCAACATTTGGATTCATTTTGATACATTGTATCCAATAGTGTATCTACTTTTACTGGTGTATCCATTAACACCAGTGGACGATCCGGCTTGGCGCTAAGCTTGTGGCTGGTCACTGCTTGCTGTTTGCCTGTCGCCGCTCCCACGCTTCAGAGCTGCTCTGACATCCATCAGTGTGAGTTAGCTGGACGACTCCCAACAGTCCAGAAGGCATTTGTGACACTTCTCAAGTGTCATACAGCTTGTAAGTACGGTCTTACTTGTACATTTGGCGTGTTTGAATCATCTGATTGTGCACTATGGTGGCGCCTTCTTTTTTTATCTTTCACATCTACAGATCATAACATCTTGGGACACCAACAAGAATTTCGAAGAAGCAGCCTGCCATCTGTTCCAGACATTTGAATCTGGATTATGGACTAGACGAACTGTCCAATATCACATTTTCACCATCTACCAGATTGGTTTGATTGGGACTTTTTTTTTCACTCTGTATATATATTTTGTAATGTTCACTCCTGTATATATATATAGGGGTATTTTATTATAGTATTGCACTATATGTTGATATTTTCACCTTTTATACACAGGTATTTGGCGCACTGGTTTTTTTCACATTTAATAATCTTTTTGTTCTTTGGGTATGACCAGTTAGCGACTACTTATAATATATCACTATACCGGCCACTATATATGTGGTTATACGGTAGTTAAACCTTTCGATATCGCACCATTTTGTACACATATATATATTATTTTTATTTATTTATTTTTTTGTGTGCACACTTGCACACCTTAACACTAATTAGAACAGTGGTTCATATATCCCGTTTGCAATTACTGCACTGTTATACATACAGAATATATATATACATCATGTACCACATGTGATTTCATCTATTATTATTTTATTATTATTGTATCACATTATCACTTTTACACACTATAATCATATTACTGGGTTACCAGATTATTGTGATTTATTGATTTCAACATATTTGCTCTAGGAATTTCCATTTTTTAACACATTCACTATGCAAAACAGAGACCAAAGACTTAAACATAGGGAAGCCCTGAGTAACCATGAGAATATACAAGATATGTCAGATGAAATCATAGATGATCTCTCCATGGTACAATTATTCCACAAATTAGAGGATGCCTTAAAAAATGAACACAGACATTGGTGGGATATAGATACACTTAAAAAGTATAAAGAGAGAGGTCAGATCCCTAGAGGTCTCAGAATTTTAAAATTATGTTCCTTCAAACAAGATGTAGAGTTGACTGAAAAATGGCAGGCTACTCTGACAGACTGTTCACTAAAACTCATAGATTTACTAATTGAGTTTAGAACAACTCTTTTGAACAAAACAGAGTCTGATATTGAGGAGATTCAGAATATTTTAATCAAACATGAATCTAATACTGATTATACTAAACACATAAAAGAAGTAAAAGAAAAATCAGATACATTCCAAAAGAAAATTATACACACCAAAATCAAAAAACTAGCTAGAGATGAGAAAGATTATCTGGAAGGCAAAGTATATGATTTTCAAAAGGGAACTTTAGAAAGTGAACACAATAGTGGCTCACTGGAAACTGATACACCCCAAGAGAAACCATGGGTAAAAGTTAATTATAAGAAACCCAGAGATAAAAAGAAAAATTTGAGTTTTAGAAACCCAAATAATACCTCATTTAATTCTAACCATAGAGAATATGGTCAACCCTCAACCTCGAACTGGGAAAGAGAGGATTTTAACAACAGTCCACACACATATAGATATAACCAGTATCAAAATAACAATCAACAACACTACAGGGAGGAAGAGATAGAATACAATAACCGTGGGTTTCAAAACAGGCACCATGGGAACAATTCTAGAGTCCAACCAAATGAAACTAATTACAATAATAGCTATCAAAGAGATGAAAACAGACAGATTAATAAATCTCAGGTTTTTCAATACGAACAAAAACAGATGTACACCCCGCCACACCTCAGACATGCACCAATCAGATTAAAACAATTAGAAAGGGCCCAAGAGGGGGAAAAAATGGCTACCACTACACCAAGAAAAAGATCATACGCCAACGTGGCAGCAGAGGGAGAGGTAAGACTTCCAAAAAAGAGAAACTTAAACGCATGAGTAAAAATATATATCATTTATCCAATCATGTTCTTTCCAACGAAGAAATTTGTGTTTTAAATAGGGGCTTATCGTTTTGTCCATCAAACCAACACAATTTATTTGACTTGTTTGTTGATTTGAACAAGTTTGTTCGCAAACTATCTTTGCAGCGTTATTTCTGTGAAAAGAAACTAAAAGATTCAGGCCATAGACCAATTTTAACTAATGACATGAGTGAACGTCCTTCCACGGACATTATATATTTTGATCCAGAGACTCTTTATGCTGATCTTTTTGAAGATTGTATACATTCAAATCTAACGCCTAAATCTAATTTTAACCCACCCAATGCAGGTTTAAATATTGAATTATTTCAAAAACTAGTATTGGAAGATTTTGGAAAACTACCAAGAGCTAGAACCAAAGATTCCAATTTGAACATTTATGAAGTTAAGGCCCTATCCAGACTAGCTTCTAATAATAACATAATAATCAGAGAAGCGGATAAGGGTGGAGGAATTATCATACAGAATCGTGTAGACTACATAAGAGAAGCCGATAGGATCCTGTATGATAAACAGTATTACAAAATCCTTACTTTCAATCCCACGAACAAATTTCTGGCCAGTCTGGTCAAAATGGTTGACCGTGGCTGGTTAGAAGGTATTTTAACTAAAAAAGAAAGGGATTTTTTAATCCCTACTAATCCGAATCTGGCCTATTATTACCACCTCCCGAAGATCCACAAAAATTTGGTGGATCCTCCTGGGAGGCCTATCATTTCGGGTATTGGCAATCTCACATGTAGTCTATCCGAATATGTAGATCAATTCCTAAAAAAATCAGTAGTCACTCTAACTTCATATATTCAAGACACTCCGGATCTCATTTATAAGATATCTAAAATTAAGAAGGAAAACAGGAAACTTTTATGGCTTACTTGTGATGTCTCGGCTTTGTATTCAAATATAGCCCATGATTTAGGCATAAATGCCATTGAATACTACTTAAAACAAGACATGTATATGCCAGAGAAACAAAGGAAATTTCTTTTGGAATGTATCCTATTTGTCCTTAAGAACAATTATTTTGTCTATCAAGAAAAATTCTTTTTGCAGATCAAGGGAACGGCCATGGGGACCAGATTCGCCCCGAGTTTTGCCAATTTATTTATGGGCATGTTTGAGGACAGATACATCTATTCCTCCGACTCGGTGGCGAATCTGGTCTTCTATGGCCGTTTCATTGATGACCTCCTGTTCATTTGGGAAGGCAGCACTATAGAAGCCCAAAATTTTGTTGACAAATTAAATGATAACGATATGGGGCTGCAGTTTTCATCCAAAATGGATGAAACAAGTATAGACTTTTTGGATTTGATATTAGAATGGGACAATTTGGGCAACATCATTACCAAAACTTTTTTCAAACCAGTGGATGCAAACAGCTATCTTAATTTTAAAAGCAACCACCACCTACCGTGGAAAAAGAATATACCATACAATCAGTTCTGTAGGTTGCGCAGAAACTGCACTGATTTGAAAACTTTTGATATACAGGCTAACCTTTTAAAAGAAAGGTTTTTGGAAAAGAATTTTCCGAGTAGTCTAATTGAGACCAGCTTCCTTGAGGCCAGAAGGAAATGTAGAGAAGATTTTTTCTTTAAATACACAAGGGACAACCATGTGACCGATAAAGAAGATAAGTCCAAAAATCCCAGGGAGTTTAATAATACTGGGGTTAGATTTGTAACACAATTTAATAACAACCACAAAAAGATCAAAGGCATTTTAGAAAAATATTGGTACATCCTAGAGAATGATCCATTTCTTACCAACACTTTGAGTAAGCAACCAATATGTACTTATAGAAGAGCTCCCACCTTAAAAAATAAGCTGGCACCCAGCAAGGTAGTCATGAAAGTACATCAGCCTACAAACAAAGCAAATGGTTATACCCTTAAAAATAGGGATTCTACACTACTAGGAAAACCAGGTTTCTATAAATGTAATCGTGCACACTGTGGCCTATGTGTTTTCACAAATCCAAATAGAATTGAATTTAGTTCATTTATCACAAAAGAAAAATTTAACATTAATTCACATTTTACGTGTGATTCTCCCTTTGTTGTCTACCTCTTAGAATGTGTATGTGGGCTCCAATACGTGGGGAGGACCTCCAGGCCCCTAAAAAAGAGGTGGGGGGAACACAAAAGAAACATAGAAAACAATATCAAAAACCATAGTATTCCCAAACATGCCAGTCTTTGCCACTCTTCACCTACTGATTGTTTTTCTATATTCCCATTAGAACAGATCCTACCCAAGTGGGGCAGGAACAGGTTTTTACATTTGAGACAAAGGGAGACCTTTTGGATTTGGAAACTCAAAAGTCTGTCCCCTGGTGGTCTCAATGCCAATATCGATATGGCAGCTTTTAACTAGTTTTTTAATATATTTTAACATATATTTTGCTGATGGTATCTTTATGGTGACTTCTACTACCATTGCCTTATGTGAAAATAAATATAGATACAACATTATTGGCGATGGATAGATATATCGTATTCCATGTTTGATGCCTTATGGGTTGTGGTTTCAGCCATACTCATGAGATATGAGACGTGTATAGGTGCATATATGCATGTATAGCTAGATATTATATTTGCATATTATATATGTTTTATAAGTAGGTTTTATCTGCACTTTATGTGAAAACAAATATAGATATAACATGATTGTTATACCTATATAGATAGGGATGGATATATCGTATTTCATGTGGGTTGCCTTATGGGTTGTGGTTTCAGCCATACTCATGAGATATGAGACGTGCATAGGTGCATATATGCATGTATAGCTAGATATTTTACTTGCATACTATTTATAAATATGTTTTATTAGTAGGTTTTATCTGCACCATTTATTTATTCATTTAGTTTCATAATTTATTTGTGTGTACACCTTCGTATTTATTTACGTTCTATGCTATAGATATCTTTAACTTTAGGTCTCTCATATGAGGCTAATGTATACAGTATTGTGATGTATTATCCTGCAAATATTATATTATTTGTTATCCAGATTGATAGATATTCTAGTTTTACCTGCTTTATGTTTGTTTTTAGTGCGCGCGATTGGTGTCACCACTAAGAGCCTCCCATTGAAAAAAATATATATATATATTACTAATTATTTTCATTCTCGTATTCATACTACATATATGGACATAGACTTATTTCATCTATGTGTATTTTATATACCCCTTATAAAAGTGCTTGTTTAATATAATCCTGCACGATTTTGCATATATGACACGAGTGGCAGTTTTTTACTCATGCTGTTCACATCGCATAGAGGCTTGAACATTATTTCCTCTAACATTGGACAATGATAACCAATGGTAGCTCTTGTAGTGGTCACACCTCCACGCATGCGCTGTTCACTTTAGAAGACGCCGAAAACTCGGCAATAAAAGTTCGTGGTTTTAATCATTTTGTATATTGCACCTGAGGAAACGGTCAGGAAAGACCGAGAAACGTTGTGCTGCTATACTCTAAATAAAGTCTGTTTGTTTTTACTAGACTTTTGCCACGAATCATCATCTTTATTCAATCATATAATCTACAATTTTATTCAACATTTGGATTCATTTTGATACATTGTATCCAATAGTGTATCTACTTTTACTGGTGTATCCATTAACACCAGTGGACGATCCGGCTTGGCGCTAAGCTTGTGGCTGGTCACTGCTTGCTGTTTGCCTGTCGCCGCTCCCACGCTTCAGAGCTGCTCTGACATCCATCAGTGTGAGTTAGCTGGACGACTCCCAACAGTCCAGAAGGCATTTGTGACACTTCTCAAGTGTCATACAGCTTGTAAGTACGGTCTTACTTGTACATTTGGCGTGTTTGAATCATCTGATTGTGCACTATGGTGGCGCCTTCTTTTTTTATCTTTCAAACCTAACACTAAGCCCCTGAAGATCTTCCTACCTTGAGTCGTCTTCACCCAGCCGAGCCAAATTCTTCATCCAAGCGGAGCAAGAAGAGGTCCTCCATCCGGTAGAAGTCTTCATCCAAGCGGGGCAAGAAGAGGTCCTCCATCCAGTAGAAGTCTTCATCCAAGTGGGGCAGAAGAGGTCTTCCATCTGATTGAAGTCTTCATCCATGCGGCATCTTCTATCGTCATCCATCCGGAGCGGAGCGGCAGCATCCTGAAGATCTCCGACGCGGAACATCCATCCTGGCCGACGACTGAACGACGAATGACGGTTCCTTTAAATGACGTCATCCAAGATGGCGTCCCTCGAATTCCGATTGGCTGATAGGATTCTATCAGCCAATCGGAATTAAGGTAGGAATTTTCTGATTGGCTGATGGAGTCAGCCAATCAGAATAAAGTTCAATCCGATTGGCTGATCCAATCAGCCAATCAGATTGAGCTCGCATTCTATTGGCTGATCGGAACAGCCAATAGAATGCGAGCTCAATCTGATTGGCTGATTGGATCAGCCAATCGGATTGAACTTGATTCTGATTGGCTGATTCCATCAGCCAATCAGAATATTCCTTGCTTAATTCCGATTGGCTGATAGAATCCTATCAGCCAATCGGAATTCGAGGGACGCCATCTTGGATGACGTCATTTAAAGGAACCGTCATTCGTCGTTCAGTCGTCGGCCAGGATGGATGTTCCGCGTCGGAGGTCTTCAGGATGCTGCCGCTCCGCTCCGGATGGATGACGATAGAAGATGCCGCTTGGATGAAGACTTCAATCGGATGGAAGACCTCTTCTGCCCCGCTTGGATGAAGACTTCTACTGGATGGAGGACCTCTTCTTGCCCCGCTTGGATGAAGACTTCTACCGGATGGAGGACCTCTTCTTGCTCCGCTTGGATGAAGAATTTGTCTCGGCTGGGTGAAGACGACTCAAGGTAGGAAGATCTTCAGGGGCTTAGTGTTAGGTTTATTTAAGGGGGGTTTGGATTAGATTAGGGGTATGTGGGTGGTGGGTTGTAATGTTGGGGGGGCGTATTGTATGTTTTTTTTTACAGGCAAAAGAGCTGAACTTCTTGGGGCATGCCCCGCAAAGGGCCCTGTTCAGGGCTGGTAAGGTAAAAGAGCTTTGAACTTTAGTAATTTAGAATAGGGTAGGGCATTTTTTTATTTTGGGGGTCTTTGTTATTTTATTAGGGGGCTTAGAGTAGGTGTAATTAGTTTAAAATTGTTGTAATATTTTTCTAATGTTTGTAAAAAAATTTTTATTTTTTGTAACTTAGTTCTTTTTTATTTTTTGTACTTTAGTTAGTTTATTTCATTGTATTTATTTGTAGGAATTGTATTTAATTTATTTATTGATAGTGTAGTGTTAGGTTTAATTGTAGATAATTATAGGTATTTTATTTAATTAATTTATTGATAGTGTAGTGTTAGGTTTAATTGTAACTTAGGTTAGGATTTATTTTACAGGTAAATTTGTAATTATTTTAACTATTTTAGCTATTAAATAGTTATTAACTATTTAATAGCTATTGTACCTGGTTAAAATAAATACAAAGTTACCTGTAAAATAAATATAAATCCTAAAATAGCTATAATATAAATATAATTTATATTGTAGCTATATTAGGATTTATTTTACAGGTAAGTATTTAGTTTTAAATAGGAATAATTTATTTAAGAAGAGTTAATTAATTTCGTTAGATTAAAATTATATTTAATTTAGGGGGATGTTAGTGTTAGGGTTAGACTTAGCTTTAGGGGTTAATACATTTATTAGAATAGCGGTGAGCTCCAGTCGGCAGATTAGGGGTTAATAATTGAAGTTAGGTGTCGGCGATGTTAGGGAGGGCAGATTAGGGGTTAATACTATTTATTATAGGGTTATTGAGGTGGGAGTGAGGCGGATTAGGGGTTAATAACTTTATTATAGTAGCGGTGCGGTCCGCTGGGCAGATTAGGGGTTAATAAGTGTAGGCAGGTGGAGGCGACGTTGAGGTGGGCAGATTAGGGGTTAATAAATATAATATAGGGTTGGCGGTGTTAGGGGTAGCAGATTAGGGGTACATAAGTATAACGTAGGTGGCGGTCGGCAGATTAGGGGTTAATTATTGTAGGTAGCTGGCGGCGACGTTGTGGGGGGCAGATTAGGGGTTAATAAATATAATATAGGGGTCGGCGGTGTTAGGGGCAGCAGATTAGGGGTACATAAGGATAACGTAGGTGGCGGTCGGCAGATTAAGGGTTAAAAAAATTTAATCGAGTGGCAGCGATGTGGGGCGACCTCGGTTTAGGGGTATATAGGTAGTTTATGGGTGTTAGTGTACTTTAGAGCACAGTAGTTAAGAGCTTTATAAACCGGCGTTAGCCAAGAAAGCTCTTAACTACTGACTTTTTTCTGCAGCTGGAGTTTTGTCGTTAGAATTCTAACGCTCACTTCAGACACGACTCTAAATACCGGAGTTAGAAAGATCCCATTGAAAAGATAGGATACGCAATTGACGTAAGGGGATCTGCGGTATGGAAAAGTCGCGGCTGTAAAGTGAGCGTTAGACCCTTTAATGACTGACTCCAAATACCAGAGGGAGGTAAAAACCAGCGTTAGGAGCCTCTAACGCTGGTTTTGACGGCTACCGCCAAACTCTAAATCTAGGCCTAAGATAAGTAAAGACGCACACACATGAGACTTGAATAACAAATATGTACAGATTTTAGTTTTATTTTATTTCTTTATTTCTAAAATGGCCTGCTCCCAAAGTGTAATGCATGGTCTAATCATTTTACAGATTCACCTGAAGGTCACAATCTCATATAAAATTGACTAATTGATCAAAGTCTGATTCAAGATCTGTTAAGACTTCCAAACTAATATATGTTAAATACATAAAATGCCTGTTCTCTGTGTTCAATTCATGGTTAACTGTTCAAAAGACTCCTGCTGTGTTACAAAAGATAAGACTCTGAGAGTGAAAAAGGAATTAATAGGAAAATTCTGTATAGAGGTTACTTGCACACAAGTCTGAGCTCATTACAGATTAGAATAAAAAAAATTACATACTAAAAAAAGGTGAGAATTCTAGGTGATGGTGAAAAGGGGTAGGATTTATTTATTTATTCTATTCTACAATTGTTTTTGTTAGTCTCTCTTTAGCTGAATTACATTATCGACTTTTTTATTATACTAGTATCTTCCTTCCTGCTTCACATTAGCACCACTATTTATTGAGATCTGTTACCTCATTATCGATTTATTAATTGAATTCTTTAACCTATTATTTTAATGTCACTTCTGTGATCTTTCAAAGTTCATTTATCAGAATTCTACAGTTCACAAATATAGTTTTAATATTTTATGAAGTTTATTTATTAGTAATAGTTTAAAGGAACATTAGCAATTTTTTTTAATAATACTAGTATCGTCTTTTCTGCTTCACATGGTCACCTCTATTTATCGAGATCTGTTAAAGGGATAATAAACACTAAATAAATGCTAGAGAGAAAGATGCATTCAAAGAAAATATTAGTCTGAGAATAAAATGTAGATGAGTATCATTAGCTGTTTAAATTTTGACAAAATAAGTGTAAAGTTTTAGTGTTTATAAAACAATGGGAGCTGTCATGTTGTAACTTAGGTTACCTTCTCTGCTGTGGCCAATTAGATACAGCTAAAAATATGTCACTGGGGTGTGCAGCCAATGGCTGTGTGGGATATAACAGTGTTCTGCTCTTCCATTTCTAACTGGAACTGAAAATCTCACAATTTCATTCATCAGCATTCTACAGTTCACAAATATATTTTTAATATTTTATGGAGTTTATTCATTAGATAAAAGTTTAAAGGAACATTAAACTTAACACTTTCTTTTATTCTTACCATTCATATACAAAGGACTGTTTAAACATGTTACTATTTTGTTTATTTATGTATTTGCAAAGATTAAGTTAAAACTGTTTAAACCAATTTTGAAACTAAGAGAAAGGACGTTTTGTAACTCATTACAGTTCCAAAAGTTCTATTGGTGAACTGTGTTATGTCCCACAAGCAAAAGGAAGAAATATTTTCAGTATTCCAACATCCATTTCTCACAAAATAAAATAAATACATTTTTTTTTGCACGGAAGAAAAGTGGCAAGACCATTCGTGACAAAGGCAATGTGTGTTGAAATTGTTCTGTAAAGGTTGTGGACAGACACATATTTTTTTTTTGTCATCTGAAAAGTTCTTTATTTTAAGACAAACACATAATACAGATGGTGTGTAATGTAGAAAAAACTGTCATGCTTACCAGCCGTTTTCAACACAATGACCCAATGTCTCTTCAGCATGGGCACATTCCGTTGCTTGGATGAGATCTTTATGAATAATTTTCAATAAATAAGGAAGTTTTAGGTTGGCTTCTTCTATTGTTACATCACTATATCATTCAGGAAGTAGGTGGAATACAGATGCCATCGATTGTGGACATATTACAGATGGCATTGGCTGGTCTATTTGATTTTTCTTTATATTATTATTATTAGAATTATTATTATTTTATGAGAATTAATATATTTTATGTTTTGCCCAAAGTGTTTCCTATTTAAAGGGATATAAAACAGCCTGTTTCATTGTTGTAATAAACAAAGTAGCAGTAGATTATTGTTAATATAAATAATTTAATCATTTTAAAATTATTTTAAATTTTCTTTTAAACTTCATTTGAGCAGGGTCTATTACAAGCTGTGGTCTCTACAGGAAGGCAAAGAAAGAGCTTCCCCTTTTCTAAGTGGTTGCTAGGAGACATAAACACTAGCTCCAGTCAGTTTCTTGCTCATGCTAACTAGAGGACATAATGCAATTTGTGAGCTTAAAGACAGAGTCTACTTGAATTTTATTGTTGTGTAAAAAAAAAGATAATCCCTTTATTACCCATTCCCTAGTTTTGCATAATCAACGCTGTTATAATTATACACTTTTTACCTCTGTATCTCTTGTATCTAAGCTTCTGCAGACTGCCCCAATATTTCAGTTCTTTTGACAGACTTGCATTTTAGCCAATTAGTGCTGACTCATAAATAACTTCACGGGAGTGAGCACAATGTCATCTATATGACACACATAAACTAGCACTGTTCTAACTGTTAACAAATTATTAAAATGCACTGAGATAAGAGGCGGTTTTCATTGGTTTAGAAATCACTTTGAGCCTACCTAGGTTTAGTTTTAAAAAAAAAGAATACCAAGAGGACAAAGCAAATTTTATGATAAAAGTAAATTGGAAAGTTGTATACAATTGCATGCCCTATCTGAATCATGAAAGTTTAATTTTGACTTGACTGTCACTTTAAATTATATACATGTCGGCTCCCTCTTTTAAAGGCAGTGGCTACACTGAGCATTTCTAAGTGCTAATTTTGCGAGAAAACAAGTTTGTTTACTTTAACATTTGTTTTGTAACTAAAGGAGCTCTGTTTCCCATCAATGTAACTGTTTTAATAGGTAACAGAGTTCTTGTGGTCCCTACCCTCTCCATGAAGATTTCATGTATATTTCATGATGTATGATAAAAGCGACACTGCTATTTGCCTTACTTAATACTGAAATCTCCTACTATATTAAGTTTATCCTTTGAGCAGATTTTATTTTTACCAATTTGTTAAAAAATGTAATGTCCTGTTTGTTGGGTCCATACTGATTACATATTAGGGGGTCGATCCGATAAAAATCGTCGCCTGCAAAAGCCGGCGACGCCAATATTTGCGCGGGTTTGGTATCCTATATACGGCGTAACCTAGAAGTTACGCGCGTATATTTCTGCCGTCGCCCGTAGTTTTTTGGGCCATAGGCAGGTATACCAAACCCGCGCAGTTTGGTATCCAATATGCAGCGTAAGGACTTACGTGGCGAAAATGGAGAAAACTTACTCCATTTTCACCTCGCCACAAAAAGCAGCCGTAAGAAGCCTTACGCTGACTATTGGAGACCCGTAACTCCCTAAACTGGCTGCTAAATAAACCTAACACCTAACGCATGCGCAATGTCTATCTCCCTGTCAACCGCGATCCCCCCCCCCGAAATCCCTAATAAAGTTATTAACCCCTAAACCGCCGCTCCCGGACCCCGCCGCCATCTACATAAACTAACCCCCTACTGTGAGCCCCTAAAACCGCCGCCATCTACCTTATCTATCCCCTAATCTGACCCCTTACACCGCCGCCACCTATATAAAAATTATTAACCCCTAATCTAATCCCCCTATACCGCCGCCAGCTATATTAATATTATTAACCCCTAATGTAAGCCCCTTACACCGCCGCCATCTCTATTAAAATGATTAACCCCTAATTTAATCTACCTACCCCGCCGCCAGCTATATTATCTATATTAACCCTAAGTATATTATAGTTAATATAGGTATTACATTATATATATTAACTATATTAACCCTAATTATATTAGGGTTAATATAGTTAATATAGTTACTATAGTATTTATATTAACTATATTAACTCTATCTAACCCTAACACCCCTAACTAAATTTATATTAAATTAATCTAATTCATTTATAAACTAAAATATTCCTATTTAAATCTAAATACTTACCTATAAAATAAACCCTAAGATAGCTACAATATAATTAATAATTACATTGTAGCTATGTTAGGGTTAATATTTATTTTACAGGTAAATTGTTAATTATTTTAACTAGGTGTAATAGATATTAAATAGTTATTAACTATTTAATATCTACCTAGTTAAAATAATTACCCAATTACCTGTAAAATAAATCCTAACCTAAGTTACAAATACACCTACACTATCAATAAATTAAATAAACTACAAACATCTATCTAAAAAAACAATTAAATTAACTAAACTAAATTACAAAAAAAAACAAACACTAAATTACAAAAAATAAAAAAAAGATTACAAGATTTTTAAGCTAATTACACCTATTCTAAGCCCCCTAATAAAATAATAAACCCCCAAAATAAAAAAAATTCCCTGCCCTATTCTAAATTAAACAAATTTCAAAGCTCTTTACCTTACCAGCCCTTAAAAGGGCCTTTTGTGGGGCATGCCCCAAAGAATTCAGCTCTTTTGCATACAACAAATACAATCCCCCCCCATTACAACCCACCACCCACATACCCCTATTCTAAAACCACCCAAACCCCCCTTAAAAAAGCCTAACACTACCCCCCTGAAGATCTCCCTACCTTGTCTTCACCACACCGGGCCGAACTCCTGATCCGATCCGGGCGATGTCTTCCTCCAAGCGGCAAAGAAGAATTCTTCCTCCGGCGACGTCTTCCTCCAAGCGCCGAATTCCGATTGGCTGATAGGATTCTATCAGCCAATCGGAATTAAGTTAGAAAAATCTGAATAGAATGCGAGCTCAATCTGATTGGCTGATTGGATCAGCCAATCGGATTGAACTTGAATCTGATTGGCTGATTCAATCAGCCAATCAGATTTTTCTAACTTAATTCCGATTGGCTGATAGAATCCTATCAGCCAATCGGAATTCGGCGGACGCCATCTTGGATGACGTCATTTAAAGGTACCTCATTCGTAGTACAGCAGTCGGCCGGGATGGATGCTCCGTGGCGGCGGAGCGAAGAAAGAAGATTGAAGATGCCGCCGGAAGAATGAAGACTTTGCTGCCGCTTGGAGGAAGACGTCGCCGGAGGAAGAATTCTTCTTTGCCGCTTGGAGGAAGACATCGCCGGAGGAAGAATTCTTCTTTGCCGCTTGGAGGAAGACATCGCCTGGATCGGATCAGGAGTTCGGCCCGGTGTGGTGAAGACAAGGTAGGGAGATCTTCAGGGGGGTAGTGTTAGGCTTTTTTAAGGGGGGTTTGGGTGGTTTTAGAATAGGGGTATGTGGGTGGTGGGTTGTAATGGGGGGGGGGGATTGTATTTGTTGTATGCAAAAGAGCTGAATTCTTTGGGGCATGCCCCTCAAAAGGCCCTTTTAAGGGCTGGTAAGGTAAAGAGCTTTGAAATTTGTTTAATTTAGAATAGGGCAGGGAATTTTTTTTATTTTGGGGGTTTATTATTTTATTAGGGGGCTTAGAATAGGTGTAATTAGCTTAAAAATCTTGTAATCTTTTTTTTATTTTTTGTAATTTAGTGTTTGTTTTTTTTTGTAATTTAGTTTAGTTAATTTAATTGTATTTTTAGATAGATATTTGTAGTTTATTTAATTTATTGATAGTGTAGGTGTATTTGTAACTTAGGTTAGGATTTATTTTACAGGTAATTGGGTAATTATTTTAACTAGGTAGATATTAAATAGTTAATAACTATTTAATATCTATTATACCTAGTTAAAATAATTAACAATTTACCTGTAAAATAAATATTAACCCTAACATAGCTACAATGTAATTATTAATTATATTGTAGCTATCTTAGGGTTTATTTTATAGGTAAGTATTTAGATTTAAATAGGAATATTTTAGTTTATAAATGAATTAGATTAATTTAATATAAATTTAGTTAGGGGTGTTAGGGTTAGATAGAGTTAATATAGTTAATATAAATACTATAGTAACTATATTAACCCTAATATAATTAGGGTTAATATAGTTAATATATATAATGTAATACCTATATTAACTATAATATACTTAGGGTTAATATAGATAATATAGCTGGCGGCGGGGTAGGTAGATTAAATTAGGGGTTAATCATTTTAATAGAGATGGCGGCGGTGTAAGGGGCTTACATTAGGGGTTAATAATTTTAATATAGATGGCGGCGGTGTTAGGGGCTCACTTTAGGGGGTTATAGATATAATATAGCTGGCGGCGGGGTACGGGAGCGGCGGTTTAGGGGTTAATAACTTTATTAGGTTGCGGCGGGGTACGGGAGTGGCGGTTTAGGGGTTAATAGCTTTTTTATTGTTAGGCTAGTGAGGGGGGATAGCGGATAGAGGGTTAGACGTGTCGGGCTATGTTAGGGAGGCGTGTTAGACTTGTCGGGCTATGTTAGGGAGGCGTGTTAGACAGTGCGGGTGTTTTAGACTTTAGTCAGGTTTTATAGGCGCCGGCAGTTTCTAACGTGCCGTAAGTCACTGGCGATGCCAGAAATTTGTACTTACGCAGATTTCTGGACATCGCTGGTTTGTCAGACTTACGGCACGTTAGCATCTGACGGCGACTTATATAGGATAGCTCGAGTTGCGAGCTGAAACTGCGGGCGACGCCGGTTCCCTCGCTTGCGCCGCAAACTGCGATCTATATCGGATCGCGCCCCTTATTGTTAACCCCTTCAGTACACAGTATACCATTATAAATGTGCCTTCTGCTAAAAAATAGCTGTCCCTCTAGAACAATATTTATAAGAATAGAAAAATACTTCTTTTATCCACAGTTCTCTAAATTTTGTATGCTGAAGGTCATTTGAGTGAGTTTCTCGATGCCATGTCATTTTCACGTTATTTATTTTTATATAAGTTCAACTAACTTTCCTTTTGGTTGGTGCATATAGATACCCCCACGTTCCACTACATAAATGTAATGATAGTTCAGATTTCATAAGACACAGTTTAATGTATAATTTCTTTATAACAAAACAATAACAACAACAAAAAACCCTTCTCTTGTAGAACTGAAAGTACTTCTGACTTTTGTGGAAATTAAAGTTATCCTAATTCTAAATTTTCCCCACAAATTTTCCCCACATTTCAATACATCAATAAAATAATTTGAAAAGCAAAATACAACATCCCTGATTACAAACGAATGCATAAAAAACCCTCTTGTACAAGTAAGAATAATTTTGTATACTTATGACTTTTGTGTAACAAATTATCTTAATTTTGACTCTTCCCCACAATTTCAGTACAACATTTTAAAACATGTAAGTACCAATTGCATATAACAATAAAAAAACAAACAAAAACAAACAAACAAATGGTGTGTTTTTATTTTAATATTTGAATTTAATTCACACTTGCATTGCCGTGATTGTCACTATTCATTTCAGCAGCTGTGGTTCATATCTAACCTTATTTTTCAGGCTTGCAACTAAGGCCTCACAGAGAGAGAGAGTGCAAAATAGAGGGGGGGGGGGAAGAGAGTGCAAAAGAGAGGGGGTAGAGAGAGAGCAAAAGACAGGGGGGAGAGAGAGAGGGGGAGAGAGTGCAAAAGAGAGGGGGTAGAGAGAGAGAGTAAAAGAGAGGGAGGAGAGAGCGCAAAAGAGAGGGGGGAGAGAGCGCAAAAGAGAGGGGGGAGAGAGAGAGCACACAAAAGAGAGGGGAGAGAAAGAGAGCGTGCAAAAGAGAGGGGGGAGAGAGAGAGCGCAAAAGAGAGGTGGGAGAGAGAGAGCGCAAAAGAGAGGGGGAGAAAGAGCAAAAGAGAGGGATGGGGAGAGAGACAGAGCAAAAGAGAGGGATGGGGAGAGAGACAGAACAAAAGAGAGGGATGGGAAGAGAGACAGAGCAAAAGAGAGGGGTGGGAAGAGAGGCATAGCAAAAGAGAGGGGGAGAGAGAGAGAGCGCAAAAGAGAGGGGGAAGAGAGAGAGCGCAAAAGAGAGGGGGAGAGAGAGAATACAAAAGAGAGGGGGGAGAGAGAGCGCAAAAGAGAGGGGGAGAGAGAGAGAGTGCAAAAGAGAGTGGAGAGAGATCACAAAAGAGAGGGGGGATAGAGAGTGCAAAAAAGAGGGGGAGAGAGAGAGCACAAAAGAGAGGGGGGAAAGAGTGCAAAAGAGAAGGGGAAAGAGAGAGAGAAGGGGAAAGAGAGAGCACAAAAGAGAGGGGGGAGAGAGAGAGCACAAAAGAGAGGGGAGAGAGAGTGCAAAAGAGAAGGCGAGAGAGAGAGCGCAAAAGAGAGAGGGGGAGAGAGCGCAAAAGAGGACTAGTTTATACATAATTCACTTTCATTTCTACTTCTGTCTGATTTATTTTGCATATATTCTGTATTTTATTTTTATTTCATTCAAATTATGAAAAATACAATTATTTACATTTTTTACTTATTTTTTTTTTTAGCGTTAGTGTATAGAAAATATTAACTAAATACATGCTTATTTATGAGTTGTCTTAAACTCATGTGATTTAATTACCCCGGCTTTCATGGTATGGTAACCTTTTTTCATTTAGTGTGAGAATATTGTTTTAATTTTTTTTTGTCTAGTATAAAACATATTGGGTGGAACGATAATTTTTTTTTTTGCTTGCATTCTAACTGCGCTCAAAGTAGGGCTGGCATTACAAGTTGAAAGCAAAAATTTAGCGTACGAGTGAAAGACTCATGCACACTTACTTCAGTATTTCGGATATTGTGACCACCCTAACTCATTCTCCCCATAGACTTTTATGGCACGTGCTACAAAAAAAACTATTCCTTGCATGCTACCCCGACACTGTGCTAGATCAACTGTGCTAAATGACAAATGTGCTTAAGGAATTCTTTACATTCCTATGTTCTACACATATACTTTTTATTTATAAATATATATTTCAATATATATATATATATTTTTTGTAAAATATATATCTATACCTAATATATATATATATATATATATATATATATATATATATATATATATATATATATATATATATATATATATATATAAAATGTATAAAATAAAACACAAGGGGTTGACCACTTTATATCAAAAGAAAGTAATTTTTAAAGATTGGTTAATAATGTATAGTCAAAAATCTGTTACACATGCATTCTGAATTCACAATAAAGATAGGCAATAAAGATTTTACTAAGCATATTTTTAAAATTTAATGAGTGAAACTTAGGTTTTCCTTTTTTTTGGGGCCTTTTGTTATGTGACTATATTCAGATTACTGTATTAGATTTTTTTTCTACATGGATTTGCATAACTTTGTCCATGATTTGACACCTCTGAAATTTCAACACAAAAATTGTTTGGATTATTGCTCCCTCCCCCAAACTATTACAAAGAGATTCAAAAGATATACATAAATGCACACAATGATTCAGTAAGTACATGTACATATGGGCCAAGCAATATTCAAGTTTTACTGATCATTTAAAAATAAATAAAAAAACAGAATTTAGTTTGTATTTTGTTCATATTGATGTGTATTTTATTTTGTCACTCAAATCATATGCAAAATTCAGAATTACAACAAATAGGGTTTCACATATCTCTGTCTAGTAGACAGCATCACAAAACGTTATAAAAAAAAGTATTGCATAGGGAAGGTTTGAAATTCCACACAAAGGCATAGATTACAAGTGGAGCGATACATTTTTTATTGCTTGTGAGCGTTAACTACACTCAAGGAAAAAGAATAGCACTTCCATGTTACAGCTGGTATTATAAGTTGAAAGTAAAAATTTAGAGTGCAAACAAAAGACTCAGGTTTGCTAACATTTGGACATTTGGATATCGCTTCTGCTTTAATTACTTCTTCCCATAGACTTTTATGAGGCTCGCTAAAAAACCCTTTCCTTTTTATAGCATGTGCGCTATCCTAAAAATTTACTAGACTAACTGAGCCAAAGGTGAGTTAGGAATACTTTACATTCCTGTTCTTCACTTAGAAGAAAATATTATTTTTAAATAAAAATAAAATATATATATATATAGCTATATATCTTTAGCTATATATCTATATGAAAATATACAAGGATATTGACAGAAATGCTATCATTTTGGAATCCAGTCTGGGACACAGATATTTATAGCGTGGTGATATTGATCAATACTGATACCTCATAATTAATTGGGGTTTTGAAATGTGAGCAGTTTGTATATAAAATGTGATATTTTGTTTAAGAAATAAAACTGTGAATACAATGTTGCACTATTTGATATTTTCTCTATTCCTCTTTTCTTGCACACTGTGGAATGAGAACACTACCAAAACCAAGGAAGGACGGAAGGTAAACAACCTCATAGGATTGAGGTAGGGATTTGTAAGTAGATACCCCTGAAGGGCATCCCTTTATTGTGTGTGTATACAACATCGTTATAAAGGCGCAAATATATGAGGTTTAAGGTGTTAGAAAAATAAAGGCAGACAAAGGGCTTTAGCATAAACATACATGCATACACATGTCTAAATATGTACTGAATATGTATGTATATGTGTGTAAATGTGTATTCATGTATTTATATGTATGTATATATATATATATATATATATATATATGGATTTACAGACATACAGTATATACACATATAAACCTATAAATATATATGTATACATATATAGACATATATATATATGTGTATATATATATATATATATATATATATATATATATGCATTGGAACTCTTTGCAGTCAAGTAGATGAAAACATGTAAAATCATATTTATGCAATATTCATATTTAATAAGGCATGTATGTATTCGCACACGTCATCTTTTAGCATCACAACACACACTTTAAATATACAAGCCCTTAATCTTGGGATGTAATTGCTAAACCACAAATTTGTTATATTATTTGGCCTTAATCATTTCAATCGATTTTTTAGATTATGAAATCAGAAGATTAACAAATCAGATAACCATGTTGTGCTGTTTTGTGAGTTAAAGGGGCAGTATACTATAACATTGTGTTTAATGTGTTTCCAATGGCTTGTTATGCCAGTAGTAGAGTATAATATAAATGAGAAAGTGCTTATTGAGGTTTAATATTGTATATGAAATAGCTGTTTTTGTTATTTGTCACCACAACCCATCAAAGGGCTAGTTTCTATTGAGCCGTTAAAAATGGAGTCGTAAACTACCAAAGTTTCCGGCAGCTAAAAGTAATTTATGGCTCCATTTTAGTACCAGGTTTCCATTAAAATAGTTTGCGGAATGCATGCAGTCGCCCTTTTTAAGTAGATGTAAGTTAGCGATTTGTTAACGCTTCCATCCGATGCCGTTTTAAAAAAAAAAAAATTAATTGGTTACTATGATAACCCGACTTTACACTACACTTACATTCGATCACATATATGGCACCGCATACAAGTGCGGCACATATATTTTACCCGCCGCTTGCTGTTATGATAAAGCAAAACCTAACGTATGTGCAATATCTACCTCTCAACCACCATCCCCCACTGCAATAACTAATAAATGTATACACCCCTAATCTACCAACCCCCATATCTCAAAGTATCTATAAAAGTTATTAACCCCTAAACCGTCATCCCCCCACATCTCAACTAACAATTTTTTTTATTAACCACTAAACCGCCATCCCCCCACATTGCACAGTACATATGTAAACTATTAACCCCTAATTCACCATCCCCCCACACTGCAATCTACCTATTTAACCTATTAACCCCTAATCCGCTATCCCCCCACAACACAATCAACCTATTTAAACTATTAACCGCTAATCCGCCATCCCCCACAACACAATCTAGCTATTTGACCTATTAACCACTAATTAGCCACCCCCCACAACGCAATATACCTATTAAACTATTAACCCCTAAACCGCCATCCCCCCACAACACAAAGTATTAATCTAATCATTTATCCCCCTAACCTAACACCCCCTAAGTTAACCCCATTACATAAAATAAAAACAACTATTAAACTAATAAATTAATTAAAATACCAAAAAAAAATTCCTAATCTAAAATTAAAATAAAAAATCCTAAATTTCCATAAAATATAAAACCTAAGATTTAATTTAAAGGGACAGTCTAGGCCAAAACAAACTTTCATGATTCAGATAGAGCATGTCATTTTAAACAATTTTCCAATTTACTTTTATCACCAATTTTGCTTTGTTCTCTTGGTATTCTTAGTTGAAAGCTTAACCTAGGAGGTTCATATGCTAATTTCTTAGACCTTGAAGGCCACCTCTTTTCAGAATGCATTTTAACAGTTTTTCACCACTAGAGGGTGTTAGTTCACGTATTTCATATAGATAACACTGTGCTTGTGCACGTGAAGTTATCTGGGAGCAGGCACTGATTGGCTAAACTGCAAGTCTGTCAAAAGAACTGAAATAAAGGGGAAGTTTGCAGAGGCTTAGATACAAGATAATCACAGAGGTTAAAAGTATATTATTATAACTGTGTTGGTTATGCAAAACTGGGGAATGGGTAATAAAGGGATTATCTATATTTTAAAACAATAAAAATTCTGGTGTAGACTGTCCCTTTAAATACTAAATCTAAGATTTCATAAAATAAAACAAATCTAAGATAACAAAAAAAAATATAATAATAGAAATCGTAGCCTTTAAATAGAACATTAAAGCATGCAAAACATCCAGATTGTGCAATAACCTTTCCTTCTTAGAGGAAGGATTAAGACAAAATGACGGAACAACATTTTCTTGGTTAATATTGCGTTCCAAAACCACCTAGGTAGGAATCCTAATTTAGTGCGAGAACCGCCTTATCCGCATAAAGAATAAGATAAGGAGAATCACACTGTAAAGACGAAAGCTCCAAAACTCTACGGGCAGAGGAAATTTCCAGCAGAAACAAAACCTTCCAGGACAATAACTTGATATCAACAGAATGCATAGGCTCAAATGGAGCCTGCTGCAAAACTTTAAGAACCAGATTAAGATTCCAAGTAGGAGCAATTGACCTAAACACAGGCCTGATTCTAACCAAACCTGGACAAAAGATTGAACATTTGGCAAAATTGCCAGACGATTCTGCATAAGAATCGACTGACCCTTTAGGTCACTAACTGATAAACCCTTCTCCAGGCCCTCTTGAAGAAAAGACAGAATACAAGGAATTCTCACCTGACTCCAAGAAAAACCCATAGATCTGCACCAATGAAGGTATTTATGCCATACCTTATAATAAATCTTGCGAGTAACAGGCTTACGAGCATGAATCATAGTCTCAATAATTTTCACAGAAAAACCTCGTCTGGACAAGACAAAGCATTCCATCTCCAAGCAGTCGGTTTCAGAGAGACTAAGTTCGGATGGAGGAAGGGGAAAATAATGACAGCCTCACTAGGTCCGCAAACCAAGTTCTGTGAGACCACGCTGGAGCTATTAGAATCACTGAAGCCTGCTGCTGTTTGATACGAGCCCGAGGAAGGGGGGCAACCGGAGGAAACAGAGACATCCTTGTCTCAGAGTCTAAAAAAATCCTCTGAGAGAGATTCAAGTGGTTTCCGTTTAATTGATTGAGCATACATAACTGTAGAGGTCTCAGATAGAAGCAAGCAAATCGAATAATGTCCATGGATGCCACCATGAGACCAATTACTTCCATGCATACAGACACGGATGGACGAACAGAGGACTGAAGAGAACAACAGGCTTCCAGAAGCTTGAGTTTTCAGACCTACGTCAAAAAAATTTTCATGGATGCTGAGACTATGATTGTCCCCAGAAAACATACCCTGATACTTGGCACCAAGGAACTTTTCCCTAGATTCACCTCCCACCCATGAGAGCAGAGAATAGCTAACAGAGAATCTGTATGGGATCTTGCTAACTGAAAAGATGGTGCCTGGACCAAGATATCATCCAGGTAAGGAGCCACCACAATCCCTAGAGATCTGACCACAGCCAAAAGAGCCCCTAGAACATTCAGAAAGATTTGAGGAGCAGTGTTGAGGCTGAAAGGCAGGGCTACAAATTGGAAATGTTGATCCAAAATAAGCAGACCTCAGGAACTTAAAATGTTCCCTGTGGATAGGCACACAAAGATATGCATCCTTTAGGTCTATAAAGGTCATAATCCCCCTGAACTAGAGGGAGAATAGAATGAATAGTCTCCATTTTGAAGGACGGGACCTTGAGAAACTTGTTGAGAGACTTTAAAGGGCCAGTAAACCCATGAAATAATGTTATATAATTCTGCACATGGTGCAGAATTATATAATATCAGCTTAGCGCCATCTTTCTACCTGAAAGGATTGGTGCTAAGCTGATGTTATATACTTCTGCACTATGTGCAGAATTATATAACATTATTTTGTGGGTTTACTGGCCCTTTAAGTCTAGAATGGGTCGAAAAGTTCCCTCCATTGTGGGAACTACAAAAAAGATTTGAATAAAATCCCTGACCCTGTTCTGCTAGAGGAACTGGGATAATCACTCCCAGAGAGGACAAATACCTTATGCAATTTAAGAATGCCTCTCCCTTTACCTGGTTTACAGATAATCTTGGAAAATAGAAATCTGTTCCTGGGGAGGGAGGGAGGGACAAGACTTGAATTCTTCCCTGTATCCCTGGGAGACTACCTGCACTGCCCAAGGATCTGGAACATTGTGAATCCAAGCCTGCTGAAAAAAGGAAAGCATGCCCCCTACCTGATCTAGAACTGTATTGGGGTGGTCCCTTCATGCTGACTTAGCCTCAGTGGAAGGCTTTCTGGATTGCTTACCCTTGTTCTAGGGCTGGCTAGCTCTCCAAGAAGTCTTGGCTTGCTCAGATTTAGAAGACAAGGAAGATCTCTGTCCCTTGAAGTTATGAAAGGAACGAAAATTAGAAATCTGATGACCCTTGGGTCTATTCTTCTTATTGTGTGGAAAAAAAAACTTCTTTTCAACCAGTAACCGTGGAAAGGATCTCTGCCAGACCAGGACCAAATAAAGTCTTATCCCTAAAAGGTAGAGATAGAAGCTTGGATTTAGAAGTCACATCCGCAGACCAAGATTTTAACCAAAGGGCTCTGCGGGCTAGTATCACAAAACTAGTAATCTTGGCTCCCATCCTAACAACTTGCAAACTGGCATCACAGATAAAAGTATTAGCAAGCTTTAGAGCCTTGATTCTGTCCTGGATCTCCTCTATAGTAATCTCCTCTGAAATTAGATAAGACAAAGAGTCACACCAATAAGAGGTTGCACCAGCAACTGTTGCAATATTAGCAACTGGTTGCCACTGCAAACCTTGATGAAGAAATATCTTTCTTAAATAATCCTCCGGTTTCTTAACCATAGTGTCTCTAAAAGAGGAACTATCCTCGAAACAAATAGCAGTTCTCTTGGCAAAGGTAGATATAGCACCCTCTACTCTAAGAACGGTGCTCCACAGATCTCGCACTGAATCAGCCGCAGGAAACATCCTTTTAAACACAGGAGAAGGGATAAAAGGAACACCCGGCTTCTCCCATTCCTGAGACGTAATGTCAGACATGCGATCTGGAACAGGAAAAACCTCCACAGATTTAGGTTTGACATCAAAAACTCTATTCTGTTTATTAACCTTTTTAGGAGCCTCTGCAACTGTTTCAGAGTCATCCAAAATAGCTAAAACCTCCTTTAAAAAGTAAACGGAGATGCTCCAGTTTAAATCTAAAATTAACCTCCTCAGAATCTATTGTACTAGGAACTGTAGATTCGGAGTTTGAGATCTCGCCCTCAGAAGCTGCAGAGGAATGATCCTCGCTAGATAACTGAAAAAGACTAACCAAATCAGTCTTGGTGGAATCAGAACCCATAGAAATGTTCTTAGATTACCTCTTCCCTTTACAAGAACTTGATAAAGCACTTAGGGCTCCAGAAACTGCAGAAGTCAACTGTGCAGCAAAATCTTTAGGCAAACAAACACTCACAGAGACTGACTGAGAGGAACTGCAGGGCACTGCACGTGAATCTGTTAAAGACTGGGACATGTTAACAGAAGGCTGAGACAACCCCTGAACAGCATTATTCTCAGAAAAAGACGGCTCAGATAAGGAATCCTTATCCTTAGATAATAAAACCTTATTTAAGGCAAGGGGAACAAAATTGCACAGGAGGTATAACCTGGGCATCTGCACAATAAAGACATTTATTAAATGACAGAGAAAGCTTGGGATTGGCTTCCATAGTAAATATAATAGCCCTTTATTTCCCTTATACTCTAATTTCAATACAAAAAATTAAAATAAAATTCTAAGCATAGATAAATCATTATTAAAACCGGCACCTCTACACCCCAGCCATGCTGGAGAGACTCACCCAACCGGTAACCAGGAATCCAATCCACACCAGCAGATAAATCTTGTTCAAACTGCTGATCCTAGAAAGCTGCAAACATCAGGGAAAATCGACGATCAGGAAAACGATCTAATGCTATAAAATCCAGTCTGTCTTCTTGAAAATCCGGCTTCCAAACAGCCGGCTAAAAACAAACTGTTTAGCACTCAGGAAGTAACAGAGCGGTAACATGATCGCAAATTCAAAAGTAAGGTGCAGTCCAACAACTTTCTTAAAGAGATATTACCCAAACTAAATAAAAGGTAAACTTCTGCAAACAAATCCCCATAGCCAAAATAAAAAACCCTTCACATGACAGAACAGTGACCTGAACTGCTGCCCAATAAATCCCCAACCTTTAAAAGGGATATTCAGTCCCATAAGGTTCCACCTTGTTCTCTAAGTATCCTTTTTTTATTTATTTTATTTAAAACAAGGAACTCCTAGGTGCTTTATCCTTCTCATCTAGAAGGTAAAAGCACTTATCTGTGGATCCGCTGTAGGGCAGGTACAGCAAACAGGTGTGACTGCATCCTCACTAACATAGACCTGCAAATAAAGAAAAAACAGAGTAACCAACCCTGGATTTCTATATAGGGATAGCAAAAATGTTGGAAGGTAAGCAAAGACCACCTCACCGTCTTCCAACTGCTAAAAGTCACCATTACTCTTACTAAAGAAAATTAAATGGACACAGCATAACCCCAATCCTTGGGAAAAGTACCCATTAAATGATTAGCAACTTGATTTCTTCAGACACCTTCGCATATCACCTATAATGTTACACAGGCAAAGAATGACTGGGAATTGTGGGTAATGGGAGGATACTTGAAGCTTTGCTGGGGTGTTCTTTGCCTTCACCTGGTGGCCAGGACTTGAATTCCTACTAGTAATTGAATGGATTTGTGGACTCTCCATGCCATTGGAAATAAATTGGAATTTGTATAAACACTAGTACTTTGTTATATTATTTATCCTTCTACAGAGTACAGGATGTGCAGAAAATAAGAAAAATATGCTATTACCAAAAAAATCTTTTCCAACAAGGAAAGATTTGAATTCATTAGTAGATTGATTGTTTTAGTTTTAAAAAAGAGATCAATTGTGACAGTCTAGGCATATTTATGCAATGATTATTTTTATTATTTATATAGCTATGATTTATTTATTACTTCAAATACAGGTTTTCTTTGAATATCTGACAGTTTAAAAAAGTGCTATTAGAATATTTATCTATATTTTGTAATATAGATACTAAAATGTCTTAATAAATATCTACTACTAAATATTTTTACACTACAGTTTAAATATGTATTTATTTATTAGACGTGGAGAATGTAAATGGATTTATAATACTACGTGGATTGTGGAATTATTATCATTTTTAACAAGTGTGTATTGCTTGAATGCCTCTAGAGAATATGTATTTCCATGTTACTAGCCATTCACTTTATGAGACAGTTTGTGGTGGTGGCGAACTCATGCTCTTAAAACCGTTGTGTCCTAATCTTTCTGCCATTTCAGAGGTGGCATGGATAAGTCATCCAAGACTGATTTGTCTGAGATGATTGACAAGCCTCCCTTGTGTAAGAGAAGGGTGGGGCTGCACAAGTAATTCCTTGTGCAATGTTAATTGTGGGCTGGCCCTGCAAGCCTCAAACCCAGGTGGACATGTTCTCTGGTTTTAAAACTTGTCTGCTTGCTGCTTGTTAAATGGGACTGTATATATTCTGCAGAAGCACCACTATTACATCTGTAGTTCTTTGGATGCAGATTTTAAAAAAAACAACAACCTGAATCCACATAAATATTTAAAGGGACAGTCTAGTCCAAAATAAACTTTCATGATTCAAATAGGGCATGTAATTTTAAACAATTTTAAATCTACTTTTATCACCAATTTTGCTTTGTTCTCTTGGTATTCTTAGTTGAAAGCTTAACCTAGGAGATTCATATGCTAATTTCTTAGACCTTGAAGGCCGTCTCTTTTCAGAATGCATTTTAACATTTTTCACCACTAGAGGGTGTTAGTTCATGTGTTTCATATAGATAACACTGTGCTCATGCACGTAAAGTTACCTGGGAGCCAGCACTGATTGGCTAAACTGCAAGTCTGTCAAAAGAACTGAAATAAGGGGGCAGTCTGCAGAGGCTTAGATACAAGATAATCACAGAGGTAAAAAGTATATAAATATAACTGTGTTGGTTGTGCAAAACTGCGGAATGGGTAATAAAGGGATTATCTATCTTTTAAAACAATAAAAATTCTGGTGTAGACTGTCCCTTTAACTAAGCAACTTTAAAGTGTTTGGAAGCCTATAATTTACATTTCTGGCATGTTATATGTGTACTCCTAAGATTTTTTTTTATCAACTGACACCACCACTATCATGCACTCACCATTACTAGCAGAGTGTTTAAATATCTTTAAGTAAAGTTTTAGTTAAATTTATTGTGAGGCAATTATCACACCTGTGTTGAAGCTGGTTTTAGTATTTTACCTTCATTCTATTTACACAGCAGATTTATATCTTAAATGAGGCAGTCATAGCCGCCTCTAAATAAAGCAAATTTCTCAGGGTAATCACCAGCATTCTAGGAACCCCTCAAATTAAAGACTTTTCCTCTTTATAATGAGTGGTCCCTTGTAGGCCAAGTGGGAAAGAGATGGGTACCTTTAGAGACCTCCTCCTTGGTGAGTAGATTTTAACCACCATTTTAACAGCTATCATCTGCATTTTAGTAGGGCGAGCAGCATTTTTTTTCCATAGGCAGTACCCCATCTTGCAAATTAAGGGTTTAATGTCCCTCTATGTGAAGCAAAGTATGAGATATGTACTATATAAGGGCTGCTTGTTCCCTGCAAGCAACAAGAAAGTGTCTCTTCCTGTGGATATTTTCTCAGTGTGTGTCACATTATAACACAGCATGATGGAGTTGTCACATCAAAGAAAATGTGTGAATACTAAAAATGAGGATGAACCTCTTATCTTGACACGTTCTGCCACTAACATATTAATATATTTGTTTCATATAATTCAGTCCCCAAGCATTTTCTGATTGTTATTTATTTATTTCATGTATTAAAAAAGGAAAAGTGTATAATTAGAGACCAGTGGACTCTTTAAAGCTTACAGAATGCATCATGTTTGTGTAAAGGTAGCAGAATCCACTAAAAAACTATTTGGAGTTTTTAGAACATAGGATGTAAATTATAGGGATTCTGTTGCAAAAGTCTCATCACATGAATGGCAAGTTAACTTCCCTTCTGAACAAAACTAATCTCGGACAGTTACCTAAATGACCAAGTATTAAATCATTCCCAACCTTTTTTATTTAGTGTAAAAGTGTCTGTTTTTTCTTGGAATAATAGATTTTTAAAACATTCTTACCTGGTCTAAATAGTGCATCTATACAAGTATATTTCATTGAAAAGGTAAAAAAGATACCTAACCAAGAAAGAAAAATACTGAATTTCATGAAAAAAATCCATAGCTGTAAGTTTAAACAAACATTCTCTTATTTGTTTATTATTATTATGATTATTGATAATAATAATAAGAACTAATAATTCATTATTTATTTATTTATCTTGATGATTACATACAACATAGTGAAGGGACAGCAATGTCTTACTAACTGGCAAGATCTATAATGACTAAGAGGAGTTAAAAGCTGAAGTGTCGATTAATATCACCGAAAAAAGTAATATCCTGGTATCTATTTTCTATATTCACTTTGCACAATATTAAAAAGCCTGATTCAAATACTATATTTGAAATGTTAATGTTTTCAAAATAAATGTTTGATAAAAAAAGAAAAACGGAGTCTCCTTGATATAAGCAATATGAAGGAATATTGCAAATAAATTGTTTTCTTTTCTTGAATCAATAATGAAATGAGTTCCTTTTGCAGAAACATATATATCTCTGGCTTCAACCAAAATACCTAAAATGTAAAAATGCCTTCTGAGGATATGAGTTTTATTGAATTTCTTTACTTTACTGTTTCATAGCCTATATCCTAAGCAGATGGGATAACCTAATTGTAGTAATAAAGTAGAATATAGGATTTTATTTTAATGCTAAAAAGGTCAATAGCTCTGCTGTTTAAACTCTTTACTGTCTTCAATATTGCACAAGAGAATCACTAGAAATCTATAATAAAATGAATTGGAATGTTATAAACTCAAATTCACTTACTCATCATCTATTACATATTCTTTAAAGTTATAGTTTACTGCTTAAAAAGTGTCTCAGTGTTAGAGAAAAGATTATTTTATTTGCATTTAAGATTTACATATATCATTTCAATGCTAGCTAAAATAAAAAAAAAATGCATTCTTCAATTCAATCATATATTGGTTCTCAAAGTGTGTATAAAAAGAAATATATATTTTTTTTATTTGATCACGCAGATTTGTTGCTTTATTTGCAGTTACCTTAAACAAACATTTTTGGGGCTTCATGTACTAACCAGTGAATGCTGCTTTTAAGCCCTTCCTGGGCAGGCTCTCTAATGCAAGGTGATTGACAGGCCCTGCTCTCAAGCAATGCTTGTACAATAGTACATGTGATAAGCGGGTGTACAGTGTCTGCTGCCCACTTACAGAAAAGACAGGCAGATGGGTACCCAAGTCAGAAACCTTATCTGTCCGCACATGAACATAAAACTAAGAGAAAAAACAGTACAAAATTGTAGAAATATAGGTTTTCATCTGTATGTAAATGTATTACTTTTTATATATAATTTATATTTATTCACAACACCCACATTTTTAACTATAAAAAATTAAACAGACTTGTAATCGGATATTAAAAAAATACAAATATTAGGTTTTGCTAACTTTTAAAATAGCAGATGTATTCATTTTCATTATTTTCTGTCTTTCATTATGTCTTTAGCAAAGCTACTGTTCTATATTTAGGGTCATAGGTAGCTTTGCTGTTAGGAGTATCATTATATAAGAGCTTTGCCTGAAGGACATGTTAACATTTTGGGGAGTTTTGTAGCACTGGGGAATCTAAATGTATTGGATAAGTAAAGTAAAAAATGTTTCATAGCCAAGAAAAATGAAATTGAAGATAATTTTACATAATATAAACGGTCTCACAATCATTCTGTAATAATAATAATGCTTCTATTATAATGCCATTTCAGTAATAATAGCACTTCTGTTATAGAAACACTATTATTATAGAAATGCTATTATAATACAAGCGCCGTTACTTAGAATTGCTTCTGGAAAAAAAAGTGCTAAATAAGCCAGCTTATATTATAGAAAATTATTGTAAATTTTGTTCCTTGGTAACAAAAACTTTTAGTATAAAGTTTTTCCTATAATTTTTTAGCTGACTTAATTTATGGATATGATGTTATAAAAATATGTTTATATAAAATTAATAAAAGAAAATGGAAATAAAATGTAATATGCATTATTGTATTCAGTACAGCTTAGTGTGGTAGAAACGTTGGTTGTCAAATTTTGTTTTTCATTCTCTTTGCAGTTGTTGGATAGTAACTAACAGAGCTGATTGGACTGTGAGTGGACAGAGTATATTTGGCTTTTTTTAGGTATTAAAACATAAGGTGAATTAAATACAAAACCTAGCATATTGTACAAAATAGGCACATTTTATTTATAACTGTTACAGACACAAATGGTGTAGTGCTTGCTTGGATAAGTGGCGTCATGTAAAAAGAGACAGGGAATAGGGAGCAGGAGCTATTTGGACTGACACAACAAACATAATATTAAAAGTTTTATGTTTGATTCAAAATTATGTTTGTTGTTTTGTTAAGGATTATAAACATGGATAGGCAAGGTGTCCGTACACGGACACTCGTGTCTGTGACTAGCCCTTGCAGTGTCTGCCACAACCTTAGTATATCTTTTCTTTCTGATTAAATAATAGGAATAAAAAAAAATGTAGTGTGAATAAAGTTAGTGGCTTGTCAAGAGACTGCTAGCAATATTGGGTGATAAGTTATGGAATAAATAAAGCCTGAGTGAAATACTGGATGTGTATCTGCATCTGTATAATAAAACCCAGCTCTGTACAAAGACACAGTAGTGACACTGGCACATGGGTATAGCCAGACAAGGGCTGGTTATAGGGTCAGTGGTATCTGCATCAGTATAATAACACCCAGTGCTATATAATCACACAGTAGGGACACTGGCTCATGGGTATAGCCAGAGGAGGGCTGGTTATAGGATCAGTGGTATCTGCATCAGTATAATAACACCAAGCATTATAAAATGTTTTTAATTTCAAATTTACCTTGGTGTCCTTCACTTAGGTCTGTACTTTGGAAAATGTCCGCCACAGCATTTGTCTGTGCCTATCCCTGATTATAAATGTATATACAAGTCTAAAAAAAACATAGGAAATTGATTTTTTTTTTTTAAACAAAAAAGATACAGTTTTCACAAAGGGCCCTGCAATAGTTTATGTGGAGTTTTCGAATTTGAAAAATGGCAATCCATTATAAAACCATTACAATCTATTAGAAATCCCAGTTATCATGAGGTTTTTGAGTCTATTCACACCTCATATATTTCATCAGTAATTTGCATTGATAATATTCAACAGTGGTTTTACAGTCTATCGCAAAATTCAATTATGTGGCAGCCTTGACATCCTGGAAACCCATTTTGGCATATCTTGGTTGTTCTCAAAACATTTTATCAATGTTTACGTTTTCATATTCATGTTCAATTAAAATATTAACATACACTATTGTTTCACAGTTTAATACACAAGTGAAAATATATTTGGAATCATGTTTTAACTATTAAACTGAGACACAAATAAAATAGGATAATCAACATTAAAAAAAGCATCTGAACATTTTTAAATGTTAATTTGAAAACCGTAACGGATTAAAATAGAGGGGGATTGATGTTAAATGGTTTTTTTTTTTAATATTATGTTTATAGTTATTTTAGAGACATATAACAAATTAATAATTTTTTTTTTTGCTCAGACACATTAAATAAACAGAAAATAAAACAAAACAAAAAAAAAAGGTTAATCTGCATATACAGTAACAATTTACACGGATGTACTTTAAAGCCAGGTAGAACCTGAAGATTGAGCTAGATTGTACAGGAGACCTATCTAGGACATTTATTCTTTGAGTACAGCAAACTATAGTAGGATAAAGGCAATACATGAGAAACCAGAGGGCTTACAGTATAATCCCAAATTCAAATTAGGGCCAAGGATTGGTAGCAGAGGTTCTGTCCAAAACAGCAAAGTACCAAAAGGAAAAGACAAGCCAGGAACAGTACAAAGGTCAGCAGTACATATTCGGTAGTCAGTTATCCAGGAAAAAGGAAGAGTAGTTAGTTGGACACTCCCTTGATCTGATCTTCAGGTATCAATGTACTCTCTCACACTTTGCAAAGTTCCCTTTTCCTCTTTATTACCATAATCTGCTCACATGAAGCATTTCTCCGTACTCTCCCATCAACTATACAAACCAAATTCCACAGAAGCATAACGTCATTAGATGTAAGTAATGAAAAGATTTGGTGGAGCAAGATGAATAAACATGTTTAAACTTCTATTGGAAGCACATAATAGAAGTTTAAACATGTTTATTCATCTTGCTCCACTCTTTTAAGAGGAATAGTAGTATGGGATAATGCGTTTCGGCTCACACTTTCATCAGAGACCTGCTATTTCTTCCTTTAAGTAGCATATTTCCTCTTGTGATTAGTCTATGACATCATGAAGGCACACCTATACCCTTAATTAACAAGACAAAGAAAATACAAAAGTATATTGTTCAAAATATAAAAGAGAACATGATCCTTTAAGTAACCCCCAACAGTTCCCTTATTTTGCTGCTACAACCAATTGAAGACCCCCCCCTGCATATTATAAAAAAATGTAAATAATATTGCCACACATACACAATGTCAGATTCTATATTAAAGCCCAATGGGACTCTAGTTCTTAATGTGAAAATCCAATATGCTTCTTTTTGTGAACAATATTTTTTCTATTCTCCAAAGTTGCCTCAATTAGGGGACAGTGTGGCTAGATTAAACCCTCAAGATCAACAATTTGAAAGTTTCTACATTACAATCATGTATTTCTAAAAAATCCTCTTCCAAAGCAGAACATGGATTTATAGACGTAAAACCATTCAAATGTTCCTTTGTGCATGCTCAAACTTCTATCATAGTCATAACAACATACTGGAGGTTACAAAGTATACAGATGATCCAATAAATAACATGACATGATCTACAGTATGAACTAAGTCATAAAATTTCTGTGTAATCTTAGATTAGAACTGTGTGGCCACCATTGCATGGCCACATGTCCTGCAGTTGGAAGAACCACATTTGTAGTGCCATTTACCTTGCAACCAATTGCTCTCCCATTTCTTGGAGTGCACCATGATAGGTCCTAAACTGTTTCCCAATGTACAGTTACGTCTTGGCACAAAATGAGAATCTTTCCTAATTGATGTAACAGATCATCATCTGCACATAATATGGATAAATTCCTTCTCACAATCATTACCACATCATTGTATTGGTTACTATAGGTTGTACTGAATGCAATTCTATTAGCTCTTTGTTTACAAATTAAACAATCTGGTAAAAGTGTCTGTCTATCTATCAATATCCACTGTGTCCAAATATGCTCATCAGAAATGCTTGTGCTATGCCACTACTGCTCACTGCTCACTCCCAATTGGGTGCTAGCAGTGGCTGTCAATCACCCTGATCATATCGGATCAGGAAAATTGTAGATGGCAGACAGTCTTATGGGCCTCTGAAGCAGCAACCACTGCTTGATAAATGGAACCCTACATAGTTACAATTATGTTTAAGTCTGATAAATTCACCTTTCATTAAACCAAATCTAGTGTTACTTAGTAATGAATTTTTGGCATATAATAATGTATTAGCAATAAGAGGCTTACTAAAGAGCCCACTATAAGCAATTTCAAAAGGGTCAACTCCAAGCTCTTATCATAATTATTTAGATACATTACAAATTCTTCACCCTTTTTCTGAATACCAGTGCTAATAAATATCAAGTGATCAATATATTGTTTATAAAAATGTATTTTATGTGAATGAATGTATGTTTCTCAAAAGACGTGGGACAGCTCCCACCAACCCATAAAGAGACTGTTGCAAGATAGAGCAAATATTGCACATATTTATGTCCCACACTTTTGGAAATAAAACAAAAAAGTAATTATAACTTAACAAAAAATCAATAACCCGGATGATGTAATCTTTAAACTTAACAATGATATCTGGTAAGCCTGTCAAAGACAGATGTAATCGACTGTAGACCTAAATAGTGGGGAATGGTAGAATATAAACCTACTACATCAATGGTTAACCAGATATAATTGGTCTGCCATTTTCCTTTTTTTCCAAGAGTCATAATAAATGCTTAGTATCTCTTATATAACCTGGAAGTGAATGAACAAGGGGCTGCAAAAGTGTGCCAATCCAGTTGGATAAATGATCAAAGAGAGACCCATTTCCTGAAATGCTGAAATGTTTGATCTTCCCTTAATATGTTCCAATCACTTTGGTAGGTGATGGAAGATTGGAATTATAGGATCATTAACAAACAAATAGTTGTATGTATCAGCATGAAAAAAAAGAGTCTCTGTCTTCAATCACCCACAGATGAAGTTTAAATCCAATGTGATGAGTTATGGTACCCTCCTCTACTTTTAAAGATTCTATTTCCAGTTCTAGTACATTAAATAATCCTTTACCTAATCAAATGTTAACTAGAGGGTATTTATTTTGGGGAAACTCATTTACCAGCTCAGATAATCCATCTGTTTCTTTTTTAGAGATTTTTTAAATCAATTTACATACAAAATTAATCAAGTCAATAAAAGTCTCAAATAAGTTGAAGTTCTTTGTGGGTCAAAACCCAAACCCAAATTAAGAACTTCCATTTCCTACTCTGAGAAAACCTCATCTGAAACATTAATCACTGAGTAATTTTGTACTTGTTCCTTTGTCTTTGTGTTCTCAACCCATATTGCTTTGTTGTTTCTTTCCCCCTCATTTTCCTTTGTCTCTTCATGCCCCCTGTTTGTATGCAGTTTGGGGAAAAACCTGTTCTTGTTGGTTAGGAATCACTGCATAACATGTCATACTGCCGCCATGAGAGGCCTCACCGAAGGAGTCCATAGAGGGTGCTGGCTGATCTCTCTTTCCTGAGCTAAGGGTAGTAGATTCAGTCAACATTTGGCAATTCTCTAGTTGTCTGACTCCTGAAAAGGGACTTACACTGTCTATAACTACTTTTTTCCTAGTAATGGGGCCCAGTTGTAAATTATCCAACCCCATAGGATTCTCTATGTGAAAGCTTAAGATGGGAGCTTTATTAGCTAAAATTACACTCAGTTGATCATATTGCGTGGAATCTTCCTGTGCCTGTTGGAGTATGGCAATATCGCTTTCCTCTATATCTATAGACGAAAAGGCAGTATCTGAGAAATTGACATGTATAGATGTATTATTTTTTGGTCTATTTCTATTATCTTGCCTATTCCATCTTTTATTAGTCCATAATCAACCCTTTTTATAGTCCAAACTGTCTTAGTCAAATTTCTTTGCTTTTAGTGAATCTTTTTTTTTTTTACTGAGGTCACTGTTTCACTCAGAACATTATCCTGTCTTGTATAATCCTTATGAGTCATAAATTAATTCAATTTACTCTGTAACTTTTTATAAATAATTAATAGTTGCATCAGTCCCTAATAAAATCCTGGTCTGTCAACATAAATGTAGAAACTAGTATATTCTAAGGGGAATATTTATCGAGCTCTGTAAGGAGCTTGATGCTCTGTGTTTCTGGCGAGCCTTCAGGCTCGCCGGAAACACATATTATTAAGCAGCGGTCTAAAGACCGCTGCTTCATAACCTGTTCGCCTGCTCTGAGGCGGCGGACAGAAATCAACCCGATCGAATACGATTGGGTTGATTGACATCCCCTGCTTGCGGCTGATTAGCTGCGAATCTGCAGGGTGCAGTATTGCACCAGCAGTTCAGAAGAATTGCTGGTGCAATGATAAATGCAGAGAGCGTATGCTGTCCACATTTATTGATGTACAGCGGACATGATCCGCAATATTGGATCATGTCCACTCGCACAATGATAATTCGGCCCCTCTGACTCACGGGCACCATGTTTATTGACAAATATTTTCTATTAGATTGATATCCAACCATACTTCATGTTCTTTAATAAGTAATATTTCCCTTTTTCTAAAGACATTACTGATATTAATTTATGTGTCTTGTCAGTAAAAGGTCTCATGTGATCTAGCTCATTAACTGCTCTGAGGAAAAAGGTATATGTGCTTCCATATTTATATCCATACAAAAAAAATGACTATTCTGACCAGAGTAAAACTACATAAGTTAATAATATAGGGTAGAGTGGAGAATGGTTCTGGGGAAAAAAACGTAACTTAACAGTCCAACTGAATTAAAAAAGGAAGCAAATCACTGCTATACATGCTGTCGTTGGGTGCCAGAATAAAGGTTGTATAGAGTAGCATCTCTCTGGATCTCCTCAGACTCATGAGTTTCCAGAGTCACCTTCAGTTTGCTCCTGGCGTCCGGACTAATGCTCATGTGTTTAAAAAAAAAAAGCTAGCATATCTCACATATCCGGTACCGTGAGCTCCATAAGCCAACCACTGCTTAGTCCCCAACTCAGGATCACATGTAAGCAATGAAAAGATTTGGCGGAGCACAATGAATCAGTTTATTTTTAGAACTTTTATTGGAAGCTCAAATAACATATAATAACACAAACTCTCTCAAACCTCTGCTCTCTTCCATCTTCTCCTTTTCTGCCCTGACCAATTAATTAATTAATCTGTCATTTTCATATCAGTCCTTGACAATTATACAGTTATACTCAGCCATAATATATTGCTCTGATGCATGGGAAAATTATCACTGTTCAGCTGACTTTCTTCACTACAAGTACATATTGCACTCCTACCACACTGTCATTAACCTCTTTAAGAAGTATTTTCTAATCTTATCTCTGCACTTTCTTTAAACCCAAAACATTTGTCCTCCACTTTAAATTTCCTTCTCTGCCCACATCTTTCTGAGCTCAAGATTTTGCTAGCCACTAAAAAAATCCATTATAAATGAAGTAATCTCTCAACACACTAGCAATCTCAACCCACCACAACTCATAACAGACATCCAAAACCAGCATATCCACAAATTCAGCTTCTTTGCCCCCTTTACTGAGGATTAAGTTTCTGTTCTTTATCCTCCCACCTTGCTACCTGTCCTCTTGATACCATCCCCTCACAATTACAGGGTTCAGTCCAGTATAGGACACCCAATGCCTTGGAAAAAGACAAAGAATACAATGGTAAAAACACAATGCATATATAGGTGTTTGCTTTGTTGCTTGGGTCAGCTCACAAAGTGGATTCCGTAAACAGCTACATAACCAATTCTATTCTTAGAGTTTGCTTTATTGTGGAGTGGTTGATGGTCTTGGAAGAAAATTGTTTGATTTCCCCTTTAGTTCATTGAATAGCCATTTATCTTGTAAAATGATGATGGTCCACAGTCATCATAGCATATGGGATATGTTTCCTGCCACAAGTAGGAGGTTAAGAACCCATATCAGAGCTTAAAATCACTCCCACCAGCCATCTCTCTGTTAGTTTTGTTCTTGGCCTCATAGGAGTTGGTTGAGACTAGATGTTGTTCCAGTTACTTGCTTATAGATTACTTGATACCTGCACGGGATGGGCTCTCTGCTGGATACTGCTGCAGCTGCATTGACATAGATTGACATGCCTGGTAAGCCAGTGGAGGGGTGCTGTGTAAGGTAATTGACTTTGCACAACACACACACAGCCCAGAGGCTATTGACAGGTACTCTTACACAAGTACAGCATGGCCAGGGGACGTAACCTGTGCTCTTCATGACACATTTTTTTCTCCCTTTCAGGTCCCTTACAGTTCTATCATTATTGGAAACATTATCAGGGACACCTCTTACCTTTTTCAGCCCTCTGGCAACTCTGGGGTACTTTTGGGGGACACTTTTAGTAATTAGGTTTATGGCCCTTTAAGAAAACCGCCATCTGCTTTGTGCAATGTGAGGTTCTATAGAGGAGGCTTCATTTAGGCTGGGGACCAATGTTTTATCACTTGTATGTGTTTTCTCTGCTTGGTGAACTAATATTTGATGAAAGAGAATCAAAAGTGTTTATTTCATTATGACAGCACCGGCCTTTCTCCGGGTGGTACTGTATAAAATATGCATTTATGCTAATTCAGTATGTCATATATACTAGATATGTAATAAATATAAAGATATAGACATTATATATATATATATATATATATATATATATATATATATATATATATATATAAAACAATGCATGTTACAACAATTTTTTCTGTAGGAAAGGCATTAGTTATATCTTGAAATTTAAATTGCCATGTCAGCTGATCCCAATTACACAAATAATGTCCAGTATGGTTAATGCAGTAAAAGCTCTATATTTGTAAAAATCACTAGATAGGGTTCTCTCTGTTCTAAAAGACCTAAATGCAACCAAGAACATAAAGCACATATGTTATATTACTTTAATTACTTCACAATTTAAAAACACCACAGTTTGAGCAGCTTATGTCATTATTAGATTTACATCACAGACTCCCTGTTGCACGGATAACTATCCCTTTATTGTTGTACCGGACTTTGTAACTTTAAACTACAGCAGCCCTCCTCCCCACACTAGACAGCTGTAAATCAAACCTCCATGTTACGGCTAGGGCTAGATTTATCAAAGGCTAGGCAAACTCTGTATGTGCTTCGCCTCCAGAGAATCACATATGTGCACCAGAATTTATTAAAAAAATAGACGTAGCCACCTTGTCATCCATGAACCTGGGGGATACATTTATTGGGAACATTTTTTCTCTCTATTCATGCCCCACAGCCAGAGTTAAAGTTAATAACCTCCTGTCAGACCCATTCTAAATTTGTAATGGCACACGCCAGGGATGCCCCTTGTCTCCTTTACTATTTGCTCTTTCCATTGAAGTACTGGCACACAAAATTAGATGCAATCAACAGATAAAGGGCATCAAAGTATCCAATACTGAATATAAAACAGGTCTTTATGCCAATGTATTATTGACGTTGACTGATATAGACAAATCCATCCCAGCTTTACTCAATGAATTCCAAACTTATGGCAAATTTTAAAATTTTCACCTTAACCTTATCAAGTCTGAACTTCTCAGTGTGACTATCCCCCAGGACGCAGTGGGAAAAATAGCATCCTATTGCCCCCTGAGGATCCAGCCCCAAAAACTTAAATATCTAGGTATTTACCTTTTGGCAAATCCTTTAGAGATGGTTGAGGCCAATTACGCTCTCATACAAAACGAGATTGTAAGTGACCTCTCTAGGTGGAATGGCAAACTCTTTTCCTGGTTTGGCAGGATACAAATATTAAAAATGAATGTCCTACCCCGCATTCTTTATCTTCTCCAGACGGTACCCTTACCATTACCTTATCAATACCTCACTAAATTGCAATCCACAGTGGAAGTATTCATTTGGAATAAAACTAGGCCTAGGGTCCAAAGGAAAACACTATACCTGCCTAGGGAGAGGGGAGGATTGGGCGTCCCAGACTTAACACATTATAGGGCGGCTTCCCTTTAACAACGAATCCCATAATGGTGTTCCCAATCCAATCAGAAGCAATGAATCCACTTGGATTCGGACATCCTGAAGGAGGAAAATGTGGGAGCTCTCGCTTGGCTTCCCCCACAAAGTAGACCCTCATTAATCAAAATGTATCCACTTCTTGGTGAATTATTTAATCAGTGGGACAAGTTACTGTACACTTCATCGCACATATCATCTATTCCCTCTCCCCTTACACCCTTTAAAGGGAACCCCGAGATTCCTATATCTGGACGTTATCACTCTGACATAATACCCACACACATGCGGAACAGAGCAATTGGCTCTCTGATTAGGGAGGGCAAACTGATACCGCAAGGTGAGTTGAGGGAAATGGAGGACTCCGTGTTTACCTCCTGGTTTGCGTATGCCCAGGTTGCCCATTTCATACAATCACACACCAGAAGATCCTCCTTGGCCAGGCAACTTACACCATTTGAGAGTTTATGTGTGCAGGAATGCTCTGCATGTCACATGCTGTCCAAAATATATAAACTGATGACACCCACAGATACTTTGCCCTCTTTTGTATATAAATGGAACTTCGATTTGAACACACATATAGACCCAAAGGGCTGGGGGGCAATATTTTATAAGCATAAGACATCGTCAATCTCTGCCAACACACAAGAGATGAATTTCAAATTAATTTTGCGTTGGTATCTGACTCCCACTAGATTAAGACAAATATACAGAAAAACGGATGGAAGGTGCTGGAGGGGTTGCGGGGAGGAAGCTGATCTTTTGCATATATGGTGGAATTGTGACAGAATTATCCCATTCTGGACTGAGGTTTTCACCTTTATTGAACACAAATTTTCAATATTACTGCCCCTGAGACCAGAAACATTGCTTTTCCATTACTTACCCAAAGTCGATGAGGCTCCACTCATGTCGCTTCTCATGATCCTTCTAAACAGTGCCAAAGCACTTATCCCCCAGAGGTGGAAATCGACGTTGATCCCCACACTGGACCATTGGATAACTCAGGTTACACATACCTTAAAAACCTAGATAGGAAACATTACTGGGAAATGGGCAAAGCTATGACACACGAGTTGATTCTGGCAAAATGGGACGCAGCTCTACATAGGTGATTGTCAGGGTTCAGCCTGGAATTGAACCTGGGACCTGTCTCTATTTCTGCAGTTATTTCCCAGCCTGTTGTTTTACCACTGTGCCACCAGATGGCTTGATCACAGGATAGTAATATTGTGTTTTTCTGTTTGCTGCAACTTTGGCTCTCTGGCTCCACCTGCTTGCCAGCTGAAAGAAATCATTTAATCAGCAGCCTGCTTTATCTGGGAGGTTTGTTTGCAATTCTGTACTTTCACATTAAGAGTGATACTCTGAAAGACTTTCTGCTTCTGTATCCTGTGTGAAATACGGACTTCCTGGTTCCTGATTTCTGCTACAATTACTGACTACTCTTCTGGATAATCCCTTGGCACTGTGTTTCATTTTGGGACTGATTTCCTGGCAATTGATCTTGCCTAAAACTCTATCTACTAAAGACTGACTCAGGTATTGCTCCAACTAAGAAAATTCAACTTCAGAGACTTGCTACTAAGTTGCTGTTGATTTCCAACTACTGCTTATAACATCCTGAAAGCTACAAACTGCAATGTTTATTTGTATCAAGGTATTGTGCTCTGAATCTTTATTTCTCACAAGACTTATTTTCCTCTCAATAACTAGCAGCACCACATTTCTTTATAAAACACCGGTCTTGTGAAAACACAGTGTGAAGACTTTAAACATTGTAACAAGCTGAAAAGGCTTTAGAGGAAAACTCCTCCCCTTTCTTACTTTTATTTTTTGCAGCCTGCTAGTTTGTTTGCTTGTTTCCTGATACTACAAGGTTCCAGTCTATGCAAATATCCTGTTTGTTATTACAAAGCTCTGCATTCCTGCTTGTTATTACAAAGCTCTGCCTTCCTGAGTGCTATTATACAGTTCTACAGCATATGCAAGTATCCTGCTTGTTATTACAAATCTCTGCATTCCAGCCTGTTATTTCACTGTTCCAGTCTACAGCATATGCAAGTATCCTGTCTGTTATTACAAAGAACTGTATTCCTGCCTAATACTACAGCCTATAGACATTTTCTTATCTAATAGCATATCTCTACATTGCTTTATCCTATGAATAAAACCATCTCCTTTATTTCCTAAAACCTTGTACCTGTTTAATTATGCCTAAAAGGAAAGACTCACGCAGACAAAACACAACATTAACCCCAAAACCTGACACCTCTGCACAACAGCTCCTTACTCCTGAACCTGCTCCCTTGCAGAGTATGACAGTGATTGACTTAAATTAAATTATTTTTTTAATTTTTTCCCTTTCTTTCCTCCCTCTCTGCTTTACCCACTCTGTTGATTCTCAGAGATGTACAACTGCTACATGTCACGACTCAGAAGGTTGTGCTTTGATGAATATGACGATCAGTTTGTTTGCGCTATTTTGGATGGAATTAAAGTAGAATGGCTTTGATAAATCTACCCCTAAGGGCAGAGATGCAGCTGGTTTACAGCTGCCAAACAGCAGCAGACATTTAACTCCATGGTAACTGCATGGACACATATACTGTTGTGCTTTAGAATGAGCACTTGAAAAACAGCGGAAAGAGGAGCACAGGAAGAATGAGCACTGTTACTTTAACTTTTATGCATAAAGTGGCTTTTGAACCTACCTAACAGCTTCTTAGACATTGTTAGCCCCGTTTCCTGCTTCTTCCTTTTCCTTTCTGCCACCAGTGATCCACAAACATTTCCTGCGGCACCATTGGTTAATAGGGCACCATTCTGATTGGATGAGGGAGGTACCTGGTAGCAGCTAAGGTATCTCTGCCCAGCCTACTTAAAATATTTAACTTTTGAGTAAGTTTGTGTTTAAAAAAAAGTTTAATATCTTAAGACATAAATTGGCTGAGCTGCTTGATAGGCCCCCTGCACTCGAGCCCCGGTGCCACCGCACCACCTGCACAGCTAGTAGTTCCGCCCCTGCATAAGGGCTGTAGGGATTACTGCTCTGTGAGATATTTTAAGTGTCTGAGGGAATGTTAACATAGTGTAGAGGGCTCTCTATCAGGTTTTCTCTTTACTGCTTCTTATATAGGGTGTCATTGGTTACTTTATTATAAGTAATACAATGGAACAAAATGACTCTGTTCCCGCTGCTATCTCTATAGGGGAGTCAGTTTCTGATATCCCTTTGTCTACACACATATGTTTACATTGCAAATACGTTCCAGTATGCCAGGTTACTCAAATCTGTGAGAATTGTATACCTCACATTTTGCATACACACCAGCCACAACTGTCCATTTATTTATTAGTCAATAAAGCATTGTGCTCCCATCATTGCCAGGGGATGTAAACTGGTAGTTTTTTGTATGTGAGTACAGCCACAACTGTCCATTTATTTATTAGCCAATAAAGCATTGTGCTCCCATCATTGCCAGGGGATGTAAACTGGTAGTTTTTTGTATGTTGTACATTTTATGCTATTTGGAATATTATTTGCAGCATTGTACCTCATGCAGGTTCTGTACACTATTATGATATACAAATCTCTAAACACTGCTTATGTTTATTGCATGTTTAGCAGCACACATAATATTTTTTACATAGGCAGAACTTCTGCCTCTCTAGATATGCAAGACATTATATGTCCTATGCTATTAGTGTATACAATTCTATAGTATATGCCTCTTTAGGTATATACCTTTATGCATTGTACTCTGCATGTTTAATTCCAAAGGCAGTCTTGCAGGATTTATCTGTATTTTTATACAACAGTGGAGATCCTTTAGAGATAAAATCTTTTAGAATCTCTTTTATACCTATGCACAAATGTTCTTTCATGCAGGTACTAAACATTGATCATGGATATTTTTACTATCAATAGATATCCTTTAGAGATAAGAACTATTGGTATCACTTTTATACCATTGTATGAGTGATTTATATGTATGCACATACATTTATCATGCAGAACTGAGCATTAATCATGAGCATTTTCATGAAATATGCATATTTATGTATTTAATTTGTAATTATACAGTCTCTGCTTATTTTGGATATGGATATGAGTATCTAATATGTACCTGTTGGTCTATACGTGCTGCTCATCTAGTCTGTAAGACCACATAACAGTCTAAATAAAGCTACTAAGGTAGCGTTGGCCTTTTGGCTCAAATAAGTGATTTGCAAGGCTTACTTGAAGGCGGGAAAATCGCCTTCTAAGAGTAGTCAGCTCATCTACAAGAGCAGTTGCAACATTGTGGGTCTTTAAAAATTATGCATCCTTGGAGCAGATTTGCAAAGCTGCAACATGTCTTCTCTACATACTTTTTTCAGAGTTTATCACTTTAAGGTTTTGCTTTCCGCAAGCAGCTTTTGGCAGAAAAGTCCTTTAAGCTGCAGTGTTAGCTAAATAAGAACTGCCAGAAAAATTGTCCCACCCTTTCTGTAACATAGACCATCTGCTTGGGTATTAATCCCATATGTTATGTAGAACTGTGGACCATCATCATTTTACAAAAGAAAACAAAATTTATGCTTACCTGATAAATTATTTTCATTTGGAATGATGATGGTCCACAGGCCCCGCTCGTTTCAGATTTTGGGTGACAGTTCTTATGTCACCTCTGAAAAACAATCTTTGTCTTTACTACCTACACTATATTTTTCATATAATCTTCTCAGCTATACGTTAAACTAAGAGAGAGATGGGAGGTGATAGGGATTTTAAGCTCTGATATGGGTTTCTAACCTCCTCCTAGTGGTGGGAAATATATCCTATATGTTATGAAGGACAGTGGACCATCATATTTCCGAAAGAAAATAATTTATTAGGTAAGCATCATTTTTTTTTTTTTCATTGGGGAGCTAAGCGTCATTTAAATCAGCCTGTTACTAAAATTTTGAAAGCTCAGAACTTTGCTTTATGTTATTTCCTAAGTATAGGTACAGATTGATAAACTTTGCTATTAACCGGCTGCATTTGAGCTATTGTTTTTGTACTTTGAGTATTTATTATACTTTTTTACACTTTCTTTGTGTGTATAAGCACCTCATATCCAAGTTTAGCTTTTTTTTTTGTATTATGTATATTTTATAGATAATATATTTTAGTATTGGTCATATATACAGTGTATTTATATTAAAGTAATATATATTTCAGAGAAAAAGGAACACCTTGGTGTGTTTTCTTTAATCACTATTGCTCTCTTTCATCGGCCACAATGTATACGGTGAAAAAAAGCATACCAAGCAAATTAGTGTAAACTGTCACATTGCATCTCAATTCCTTGCATCGCTTTTTGTCAATGTTGCATCAATATATTATTGCAAGTTTGGCGCAAATGTTTTCTCGTGTTTGGTGCTATTCAATGATGCAACAAACATTTTTGCCCATTGTTTGGATTCCATTCCTGGGTGTACTTTACTCTGGGAATTGTGTTTGACTATTGGCTTGTTCTCTGACCATTCTTCTTGATTATCCTCTTGTGCCTTGTCTGCAAGCCTACTTGTTAACATCTGCCTGGACCTCACTCCTGATTATTATGATTTGGTACTTCTGCCTGCACGCTACAAACATTTATGTCTGTTGAAGACCACAGATCATCTTTCAAACTTGGTAGTAATGCCCTGGGTCTTATCCATGGAGTTGAGACAGTGTTTATAGAGTCACTTATCGGCCACTGGGTCCTTACCTGGACAGACGCTAAACATATTTTGGAGTTTGACATCAACAGAAATTACATGAGCATCATGCCCATGGAAACAAGTTCAGAAAAATGACGCAACAGTAAACAAAGTGTTAACCGAAACATTTACAATACCAATTCATTACATCTATTCTTAAAATTTACCAATGCCTAAATTAAATTGTTACATTTTATACTTTTACAGTCATTTTTAAGTTAACAACATCATAACTACAGAGAATATGCAATAATATAATAATAAGAGGCAATTTCAATATTTTTCATAGTCCATTAGCCAAGATTCAAAGATTACTGACTAAACACAGTATATTATAGTAAGCATTTTGAACAATTCTATAACATTTGCTTAAAATAAAGGAAATATAAATTTTACAACTACCATAAATAATTGGTTCTATTGACTGATGCTTCAGATTAATTTTCAAAAAATAAAAATCAAGGAAGATTATCTATATAGATCAAATTTTAACATATTTCATCTGCTGTGGAAGCTGTTAAAATAATACCTTTCTACTTTGACCAATAATTAAATAAACTAATGCTATGAAAATTTAAAATAAATATGTGACATAACATAAGATGCATGACTTGTCTTGGTAGGGCTGTGACATCAAATCATATTAAATAGATAGTAAAGTATAAGGGGTTAAGAAATTTAATATAGTGTTTGCAATGCGGGAGGGTCTCGGTTTAGGAGTTAATAGGTAGTTTATGGGTGAAAGTGTACTTTTTAACACTTTAGTTATGAGTTTTATGTTACAGCTTTTTCAGACCATGTTACCACTTTGTAGCGTAAAACTCATAACTACTGACTATAGATGGCGTTACAGATCTTGTCGTTTTAGGCTGTAACGCTTGCTTTTTAGCCAGAACGCAAAACTCGTAATACCGGCGCTGTGGGAATCCCATTAAAAAACTTAATTTTTACAAGTGCGGTACTGACGTTGTGTTACAGGCTAAAATTCTTGAGGTACAGCTATACCGACAAGACTCACAATGGCTGCGTTAGTGAAAATAATGCGTTATGGACCATAATGCTGCTATTTAACTCATAACGCACAACTTGTAATCTAGGTGATATATATTTATGTGTTAATATGTGTATATACGCATATTAACATATAAATATATACAGTATGTATATAAGCATATACATATATAGTTACTGGGAACACACAGTTACCATAAACCTCAATGTAAAGGCACTTTTCAGTGCTGTTTGTTTTCAAACACCCCACAGCCAGAACTTTGGCTCCCCAAAACTACCTGGTGCAGTTATTTTATTAAAAAAGAAAAACACTAGGCTACATTGCTAGCATAATGCTTTTAGCGCTTCTTGGGTTCCGCTCATATTACAAGTTGAGAAATTCATTATTTTGAACTAGCAGTAACCAAAAAATTAATAAATCAGTAGCAGAGTTTTCGTGTGCGCTTGCATGTGTTCCCCTATAGAAATCAATGGAGAAAAAAAAGTTGAAAAAAAACCTAACACTCTACTCAGGAAAAAGAAGAAAAAATTGAAAAAACACACCCTACCATAAGCCCCTAGCTTAATAACCCTTAATCCGCCATCCCCCTACATTGCAAAGTATATAAATAATCTATTATCGCCTAAACCGCCATCCCCACACAGCACGAAGATGGAGCACTGCCCATCATCATCGGGGAGTAAAAAACTTTGGGGTTAGTTATTTATTTATTTTTAATTAGTAGGGGGTTTAGGCAGCAAAAGAGCTGAATGCCCTTTTAAGGGCAATGCCCATCCAAATGCCCTATTCGGGGCTATGTGTAGTTTAGGATCTTTTAGTTAGTTTTTATTTTTGGGGGTATGGGGGGGTTTAATGTTAGGGGGTTAGTGTTTGTTTTAAACAAAAGAGCTTACCACTTTAGGCAAAATGCCCTAAAAAAGGCCCTTTTAAGGACTATTGGTAGTTTGTCTTTAGAATAGTTTATTTTTTGGGGGGTGTTTTTTTTAATAGGTATTAGAGTTGGATATTTTTTGGTAATTTAATTTGTTATTTTTTTGTAATGGTAGGTCTTTAATTTTTTGTAATGTAGGTTTTTTTATTTTTTGGAATTTTTTTTCTTTCCCTTTTAGGTAAGATAGGTTTTAATTTAATTTACAGGTAAGTTTTTTATTTTAAGGTAGTTAGGATTTTCTTTAGTTAATTTGTTTTTTTCATTTGGGTTGTTAGGGGGTGTTAGGTTAGGGGGATTAGATGATAGTTTATTATTTTGCACTGTGGGGAATGGTGGTTTAGGGGTTAATATTTTATTTAGGCAGTTTGCGGGGGTATGGTGGTTTAGGGGTTTATAGGTTATTTAGATACTTTGTGATACATTGTGAGGGGATGGCGGTTTAGGGGTGGATGGTATTATTTAGTGTTTGCGTTGTGGGGGGTATGGTGGTTTAGGGGTAAATAGTGTAGTTTATGGGTGTAAGTGTACTTTGTTTTCTATTTCTGTTATGTTTTGTGCAACGTTTTAATTTCAGAACATAGCTCTTTGATTGCGGTAAGGATTGAAGCGCGATTTCTCCCGACTTGTAATATCAGCGGTAGAAAAATAGATTGCAAATTTGCGATTGTGCTAGTGCAAAACCATTTGCACTTCACTTGTAATCTACCCCACTGTATTTTGGGGCATTTGGGGCACATTTATAAAAATTAACCAGAGATCGCGGTAGCAATAACCAGCCACTTGTAAATTTGCCCATTTCCCGGCCCTCGATAAATTAGCGCTCCACTTGTAATCTAGCCCTAAACTGACTATCTCTAGTCCTCACCTGGAATTAGTACTGCATAGTTATTATTAAACCTTTGGTCTCCATGCTTTCTTCCCACTGATCAAAATGGTAATTCCGTATTATTTGTCATTTAATTTTGCATTTCAAAATCTCTTTCCTTAAACTCAGCGATGCCACCAGTCCCTTAGTAGTAATATTTGTGCAGTCATTTTCAAATATCTTTTTTTATCCACAATATTGTAAACATCAGCAACTCCATTTCATGCTGTCACAGATGACAGGCGTGCTGTACTGCAAGTCTTTCTTAGTATCCATAGCCAAAGTATTCACTAAACTATCACACACATGTTTTTTGCATTACATTTAGTTTTCATCACATTTCCCTTACATCCATAGCTCTTGTGTACTGCTATCAACTTTCAATTTCAAGCAACCATGCAAAATGTTGCATTTTCTATATCAGTTTGCTTTTTCCTGTTTTACTTATATATATTACTGTACAGTATATACTCTATTCCTGGAATTGTCCCCTATGCTCTGAATTTGCCTAAACGAACACAGGGAGTGTCACCTGGGCTGATTTATTTCCTTTTGTGTCCTTTGCTAAATGAATCTCCCACTTAACAAGTGGAATAGCAAATACTTCAAATCTCTTCAGCATTCCATCTCTTCACCTACATTGAGCCTAGCATATGATCTAGAAAATGTATGACCTTGATCTATATTGCAGCATCACATAAACAGTCACTTAAATACGTACTTTACTTTGTTTATTCTGACACTGTCTATGAATGAAATTAAAATGGCATCATTTATGAAATTCCATACATTAGCATTGCGCATTAATAAAAAGACAAAACCAGCAACTCACATTTTTAGGAGTGCACAAAATTAACCACTCACCAATACATAGTTTTGAACTGACATTTCCTATTATTCTTAAATGAATATATAAATGTTATTTATCACATCTCAAACTTCAAAGAACAAAAATACTTCTGACATTAAAATAACTATAAAAAGAACAATTCTTATGTATTTTTAAAGTACTTAAGATTTTAGATTTTTCCATTGTTGTCCAGTGCCTGTAACTGTAGATATATAACTTAACAATCTGCCATTATGTCATTTATCATATGTGTTGCTGATTGCAGATGTGACAGAATTTTCTCCATTTGATGATAAATTATGCAGTACTTCTAGGTCACATTTTCTTTTCTCTTGGTTTATTGTGCATAGTTTTTTCCATTTACATAATCCTGAATTCCCAAGATGCGCAAACAAGGATGATGTTGATGAAGTTACTGGTAATAATTATGCCCCTCTATGACACACACACACAAAAAGATAAAAATATGTTTTAGAGAATTATTTTTTAATGTTAAAGGCAAGAAACGGTTAAATAAAGGTAACTAAAAATCAATCACTTAGATACATTAATCCTAATTTTTACTTTTTTTCTATAGCCTTCATACCTTTCTTTTATGACAAAGTCATAATTTAGGTTTTGTTCATTTCTTACGGCAGACAGCAATTGTTTGGAGGGGATAAAGTGTGCACTGATTGTGATTTTTTTTTTTTTTACCATATAATTCCCTGGCAGTCATCCAAGAAGCCTTGAAGGAAAATGGATAATGAAGGAAGGGCATATAATCTGGATAGTGTTGCTGGTAATGTTGAGTTCATTTAATTGGGAGTGTAGTATTGGGACTATATATTGGTGCAAACTTCTCTAATTGCAATAAGAAAAGGATTGTTAAGAAATAAGGAAAATGCCTAAGCTTTTCTAGCTAAGGAACCATATCTAGCACTGTACGTGCCAAGAAAAGAGCTCAATTTAGGGCAATTTGCTCTGCAAGCTTGTCTGCAAGTCTCTCAAGGGAAAAGGGATGAGGAAGAAAATGAAACCAAAAGAAAGCTTGATAAAATCACATTGCACATGCAATCTCAGTAGAATAAGTTTTAGTGAGTTAAATCTGACCCAATCAATATGATTCTTTTCCTATAAGTTACAATGTAAAAATACAATTGAAATCTGAATTGTTGTACTGCTGATGTTGCCCGTGGGAACTGCTTAGAAGTACTGGTATGAGATATGAGATGATCTCTTGCAATAGTATTATGTTTTTTTTTTTATTATTTACCCTATCCTGGAACAAAGCAGGCAAACTGCAAACATATCAAAACATGTTCTAATTACTCTGCATGGCACAATTCAATTTGAAACTATTCATACGAAGATTCTATTATAAATTGTGATCATTGTAGACAGTATCTAATACTTTATTAGGCAACAGGATGAAATTCGGTAGTCAAATACACCTGAATATCACCACAAACCCATGGAAGTTCAGGAAAACCAGCTTTATATTTTCTTAATGATTTGAATACTAAAAAATGGGTAAGGTTCAAATTTGACAGGAAGATGGTTAGTGAGTTGGCCTTATGTATTTTTTAAGATAACACATTACTTTTTTAGTTTTGTTTTTTAACTAATAATCTTTAATAATTTTTCTTAAAAATACAAGATAGATAATCCCACATTGGGTAACATAGTCATGAAAACTATACAAACATTAATAAAAAAACAGTCATCACGATATTATCAAATAATCAAACAAACTTACATTTCCTCTTGCAAGAGGGATGTTTTTAATATTTTATATATTATGTCTCCAATAATATAATAAGGTCTGAGCTGGGGACACAGTGGTGGTTGGCCTTTGTACTTTTTTTGCAGTAGATGGAGAATTAGTGCTTGCTTCCAATGCAAGAGTCATTGATGTATCAGAGGAGTGAGTTACTTCCGGTGCGCCGCCATACAGCATGTTTCCAGAAGTGCTGAGGTTGGCATGCAGGGTGGTGTAACTAAGAAATCACAAGCACTGTCTTTTGAAATAATTCCTATTAGATGACTGCACTTCATAATAATATCGGCATAGGAGACCTTAAGACGGGATATCAGATTTAGCTTTTATGAATCCAGTTAGCCCATATGGATTGGTGGAGGTATATCCAACTTAATTGTATCATTCCTGAATCTCACTAATCCATATTGTGTAAGTTAAGTTAAGTTAATATGAGGGTAGGCAAGCACTCATAGGCATAATAGAGCTTGGTTGGTTTGATTTCTTTTTTATTGGAGTGTGTAGTTATCTTTTCCCCATATCATTCTCCACTCTATTACTTACCTTATCTTACCAACACAGTATAGTAAAAATTCTCTCTATCATAAAGACATATCTGCTGTATATTTTATTCAACAAAACTAACAAAACATGGAAACACCAATTCCCTTTTCACTCAGGGCAGTTGCTAAATTAAACAAAATTAGACTATACCTAGATGCTCATTTCTCAGAGAAGTTTGCAAAGTTAATATCAAAGATGTATTTCAGAAGATGGAAATATTACTTATGAAAGAACATAAAATATGGTGGGACATCAGTCTTATGGAAAAGTATTTGTCTCAAAACATTATTCCAAGGAGTCTAAGGGTGAATAACTATCCTTCATGTATAGTCACAGGCCAGCACTTCATTAGGTATTGGAATATGATTCTTCCTGAATGTTTAATATGATTTAAGCAGTTGCTGATTTCTTACAAAAGACAACAATTAAGCCAATTATGCTCAAGACCTTCAAGCTGAAATTAATGGATTTGTTTTCCATAATGATCACTTGGATCTTTAGTCAATTAGATCTTTTTTGGATCGATATAGTAAATATAGTGATGAATTCAAGGATTACATAATTTGTGTGATATAATTTTTGTTAACAATAAGCAAATCAAGGTGTATACCCTTTTATAGGGATGAAACTTTCAATAATTGCAGCTTTTGTTGCTTGTAATCCAGCTGGGACATATGATTCTAAATATACAGTCTTGATACTGTTATTTATTATAAGCACCTCGGGCAGTTGCTGTCCCCAAACATTGTGTGTCTCCCGCACACTTTCAATAATCCTAAACAAAAGCAGTCCAACTCCAGTCCATAGAGAGTGATATATGTAAATAAATAAAGGACACCTCTCCTCCTCAGGGTAGACCGCTTTGAATGGCGACCTCTTTGCTCCTATGGAGTGCGCAATTCTTCTTTCCAGCTGGGCGGTGCTTTCCTAGACTCCACCCGGTATCAGGCAATAATCCTCCAACATAAAATAATGAAATCTGGGGAGTCTGTTTCAATAAAAACTATACCTTTATTTCATCTTCATTTAAAAACCTTCTCCATCCTACACACTGATCCCAGACCTTTTTCCTATCATCCTTATACATACTGATACCAGCTCAGTCTCATCCTCTAACTGTCTCTTAGCTTCATCGAGTAACCAACTCCGGTCCATAACTACCACCCAACCCCGTTTGTCCACTGGTCTTATGGTTATGTCATGATTCGATTTCAATTTATTGAAAGCCTGTCTCTCTTTCCAGCTTAAATTATTTTTACGTCCTTCCCTGGCTTGATTAGACAGTCCTGTTAGCTCTTTTTCTATCCTTCTCTAAAAGGGCATTAGGATATTCCCCCTATCTTGTATGGGATATAATTTAGAGGGTTTTCACAATGTGGGTTGGACTTGTGTGTGATTCTTTTCCTCTGTGTCTAAGAATAAACCTTCCTGTTGTAATTCTTCTAAATAAACCAAATCACAGTGTTCATCAAATTCTAGGGACTGATTTGACTGATCATCCGCAATAGGTCCCCCACCTAGGTCCGTATCCCTTCAGTTAAGGTCTCTATTCTTTACTTTAGAGACATATTTCTTAAGAGTGAGATTCCTAATTAAACCATTTATATCAAAGTCTGAAACAGATTGAAGGAGGCTGTGGGGGCAAAGTTAAGACCCAGGGATAATATCTTTTGTTCTACTTCAGATAAGGTGTAAGATGATAAATGTATAACACTCATGAATAGTATTTCATCTTTCCCTGGCTCCTGCCTCTGCGTAACTGGTACCTTTTCTGTGGGGGAATACTTTGAGACTGGTACACATCCGTACCCCTCCCTCCCCTTCCTCTTCTCTGTGTATATCCCCCTCTTCTTCCTCCTCCCCTGAAACCTCCCTGTGCCAAGGGAAAAACCTGTTCAAGTTCACTCTCATCTCTAGTTCAGGGTATGGGTGGATCTTCCCTAGTATTTTCCTCACTATACTTATCCAAATAGCCTCTGTCTGCATATTTCAGAATCAGGGTAATGTGTGTACTACCCTGTTTTGGTCTTACACTATCTCAAGTTTCATTATATGAAGACTCTTGCCCATGGGTTTTGTCTTCCTCCCCCCCAGATACTAATTCTTCCCCTACAGACTCAGCCTCGCTCTCCGAGAAGGTCACTACTTTTTCTCTCTGATAGTTATTCCTGTTTTTTTATCTCCTATTGGACCCTCTGAAACTCCTGACACCCTCTCTCTTATTGGCTTGATGTTTATTATAATCTGTCTGTTTATTATTCCAGACATACACCGTGCCATTATCGCCATTATCAGCCTGGTCTCTAAGATATTTCCTATGTTTTACTTGCATTAATAATGTTTTTGCTTCAGCTACAGATTTCAACAAAATAGCATCAAACCTGGGGTAATCCTTATTCTCCCTCCTTCTGTTCAATTCCTGCTGTATTAAGCTAATCTGTTTTTTAATGTTAGTTAGCAAAACAGACTTAAATGCAGTGATACATTTAATCAATTTAAGAGAACAGTCTGTGAGAGTGTCATTCCAGTCCTTAATAAATTCCCTGTCTTCCGTAATGAAAGTTGGGAATTTATTCAGCCTTAATCCCGTGGGGACCATCCCCAAAGAATGGTTGACACTCATACTCATACTCCACCACACTCATATTATCAGTTACATTCTCCATAGTCACGGCTAAAGTTTCCTTAACTTAAAAAGGGTAAAGAGCAGGTGTGCCGGTACACCTGTTGTAAAAAATAAGCAAATCAAGGTGTATACCCTTTTATAGGGATGACATTTTCAATAATTGCAGCTTTTGCTGCTTGTAATCCAGCTGGGACATATGATCCAAAATATACAGTCTTAATACTTTTATTTATAATAAGCACCTTGGGCTGTTGCTGACTGTCCCCAAACACTGTGTGTCTCCCGCACACTTTCAATAATCCTAAACAAAAGCAGTCCAATTCCGGTCCATAGAGAGTGAGATAAGTAAATAAATAAAGGTCACTTATACGTCCGCTGCTCACCTCTACTCCTCAGGGTAGACCGCTGTGAATGGAGACCTCTTTGCTCCTATGGCGTGCGCAATTCTTCTTTCCAGCTGGGCCGTGCTCTCCTAGACTCCAACAGGTATCAGGCAATAATCCTCCGAAATAAATAATGACATCCAGTGAGTCTGTTTCAATAAAAAATATACCTTTATTTCCTCTTCATTTCAAAACTGTTAAACAGCTTCTCCATCCTACACACTGATCCCAATCACATCCGGATTGTGCTGGCAGCGTCACAGGCCAGCTGACGCATTTCTGCCAATGGCCTTAGTCATAGCTGTATGACCTGCCTATCCGGACGGACTAGAACATAAATCCCACGCCTGTTGGCCCAGCCCCTTTTCCTATCGTTCTTATACATACTGATTCCAGCTTATCCATACAGATCAAAATACAATTTTCTAGATAAGCGAATCTGTGTATTACATTCATAAGTGGGCTGGTTACATATTTTGACAGTGTGTAAATACATAATCATACATTGATAATCACTTACACATTGAGAAAAAATATAGCTTTTCTTTATAGTGTATATAAGTATATATATATATATATATATATATATATATATATATATATATATCCACCCATATACATATAAACTAATTCCATTGTAAAGTCCCTTTAAGCAGCCAGTCAGGATGACTGCCCCAAGAATTGCAAGGGAGCATCCATCGGTCAAGTGCAGTGCACTCATTTTATTTCCCTACACATTTTAAGGATGTTTTACCATGAAATCTCATGACATTTCTGTGAAATCCCATGAGCTCACACTAAAGCACTAATGATACTGATTGCTGATTGCAAGATCCCTCTGCTGACAGACTCCTGCCCAGCAACTACATTGATAATGTGCTGAAGAAGAGACCATCAAATGAGTGTTTTAGGTAGCTACATACCTGACCAACTGGACTGTGGACTGTTGCAAAATAAAAGATAATTTATATGAACTTCAAACTACTAATGGGCATTAGATCAAGTTTTATGAAAATACTTTCAACCATTTCCAATTATAGGTCAATTAATTTTTTCTGAAAAACACTTTTTTTCTGCATTAAATAACTTTACAATGGATTGACCAATCCTCACTCTTGTCTCTCTTGTCTTTCTCTCTTTTAACTCTTTCACTATTTACTTTTTCCTGCAATGTAGTGCTCCAGACACATACCTAGGTATCTCTTTCATAAAGAATACCTCAAAATGTAATAGAAGTACATTGGAAAGGTGACAGCATTGCTCATTAGCTGTAGTGTGCAATGGTAAATGTGGGCAGCTAGACTCTGCGAAGTCTGGAGAACAAGGGTGAAGATGTAAGCACTTGTCTGCCTTACTTTTAAATTTGACTCTTAGAGGCCCATTTATCAAGCTCCGTATGGAGCTTGTGGGCCCGTGTTTCTGGCGAGTCAGACTCGCCAGAAACAGCAGTTATGAAGCAGCGGTCTAAAGATCGCTGCTCCATAACCCTGTCCGTCTGCTCTGATGAGGCGGACAGGAATTGCCACAATTCAACCCGATCGAGTACGATCGGGTTGATTGACACCTCCCTGCTGGCGGCCCATTGGCCGCGAGTCTGCAGGGGGTGGTGTTGCACCAGCAGCTCTTGTGAGCTGCTGGTGCAATGCTGGATATGAAGAGCGTATTGCTCTCCGCATTCAGCGAGGTCCTTTCAATTGAACAGACAATAGCAAACATGTAATATACATTATACAAATACACTGCACTGTGATATTATCCTATGGATTGTGCTCGCTGATGGTTTTGGTGCCCATGCATTGTATTGGTTATTTTTCAGATTTCCGATCAGATATTTTTCCAGTAAAAAAAAAAAGTGTTATCATTTGCATTGTGCTCTTTACAATTTTAAAAAGGCCAATCAAGAGCTGAAAAACACAGTTGACTAGGTTGGAACGTACCCCCAAGGTAATTTCGTAGTTTTACTGAGCTGTTAAAATAGTGATCAAATTGTGACTCATTAACTTCCAGAATGAACATTGACATGGCATTGCTTGCATTAACCACAAAATACAAATGGTGGCAATGTAATGTGTCATAATTCTGGGGCTACTATAATATTAAGTATTGTAATTAGCTTGCCCTTTCTTTTTAGCTTTTCAATAGGCCTTCCAAGCCTCTGTCACCATGCTACAAGAGTTAGAAGCATTGTCAAAATCAGTTGTGCCCCTTCATGGAAATCAAAATTGTGGTTAGTTTTTTATATTTTATTCCTAGTAATTTTCTTCATAAATTATAAAATAGTACAAGGCAGGGCTCACGTCCAGCAGGAATGCATGGGAACAGAGTTTCTGCATTATTTTTGCAGGTGGAACAAAGTTCCCCCTGGACAGAAAACAGAAACGCTTCAGTAAGCACTGCTGCTGCTGGTGGGAGGAGCTGGAGCACAGTCTGTTTAGAGGGAAAGTGAGATCTTTTAGTAATGGGCAGTAACACTTCCTACAATACACTAAATACAGGCCTGTCAGCGGCCCTGCTGTGTGATCACTTGGCACCGTGTGGAGCACATGGTGCTTTCATTTCTGTGTGGTTTGCTCTGGGGTGAGACTCTGTGACAAAGGAGGTTGCTGTCAGATACTGAGGTCTCAGTCTGCCCTGGGAAGGAAGGAATGAGGAGGGTGTAAGGAACTGAAGCTAAGTTGGCTATGCACCATGTGAGTTAAAAACAAAGTATGGACACCATGGATCTTGACATTAAACAATAGGCATTCATGTGTATCTAGTTCACTTATTTTAAAGTTGCTTTAAAAATGTTCAGTGTTTCACCAAAGAAAAATGTGCTCATCAAGCAGGGAAGAGTCATGTCCTTCCAGTTTGCTGCTTTCTATCTGATTGGAATTCCTTTTAGTTTTTCCAGAAATAGCTGGGATGAGGTTTGCAAGGGAAATACATGTGTACATACAAAGGAAAATAATACTTGCAATTAAAGGTGTTTGTGAAACATCTTTTAGTAGTATAAGCCTAATTACTTTATTTTATACACCAATAGTATGTGCAGTTTATTTATCTATGATGGTGTCTGTATGTCTATCAATGTATGGTCAGCAGGCCAGATTCTCTGCAGAATGTTGACCTGTGCAATATAATGTATTTGCTGCAGATTCAACCTTACCAGTTTCATCCCAAAGTCCAAGGTGACATGATTTGCTTTAAATGTCACTGTGCCCTGATGTCTCCTGATTCCTCTGCCAGTGTTACTTGCTTCCCATTTACTTGGTATACGTGTTAATGGTAAAATAAAATGACACTCAGACGTCTTGTGATCATAATTTTACTTTAAATTACATTATCATTGTTTCTTACTGCAGAGTGAGTGCACACACAAACCTTATCAAGATCATGATATTAGATGTTTACATTACAGTGCCTTACACATCCTGAGAACCAGGGAGTAACATCTGCTAAAAGTTTACTAAGGCTCTCAGCTTTTTGGATTTTTCAACATCATCTATATACAAATTTCCCTTTATATGTTCTAAAAAGTTTGCATCTGGCTTCTCAGCATTTACTATCTGTTCAATACTAAATTACAAAATGAAAATTTTACTCCTTCCATGTAAAAATTTAACCATGGGTGTCCATCCTCAAACCCAAAGGCAACCATTCAGCCCTTCATTATTTTTAATTTGCTTTCATTAACCAGAATGTATAGATTATGTACATAGAAATACAGTGTGTGTGTGTGTAAAACAATATTAATTGTGAGGAGGGTGAGTTTCCACACTTGTTTTTGTAGGACTTGACCTCTGGTACAAGGTAGCAACATCATTATTTTTTCTAATTTTCAGCTATTACTAGCAATTTGAATGAATAATATAGATACAGAATCCTAAATTTTATTATTTTGTGAAGTTGAACTGATGCTTAATGTGGAATTGTAAAGTGTGTGTTTGAAAGTTTAGGAAATAATGATTTCCACTAGAGATGTGTATTTGGCTTTGTACAAATACAATTTTGTCCAAATCTATGTAAATTTGGGGATTCTTCTAATAAACGAGCAACCAAATGCGTTATGGGATAAAACAGACAAAGAACAAATGCTTGCTTGACCACGTCAATTTATTCTTTCATATAATTTGCCACCAGAAAGTGCTGTAAGGTGCAGAAAAGAAATTTAGTAATACAGGATTGTTCAATTAAGCATGATGTCCCCTAGTCTCGGGAGGTGGAAGATTAGGGGACATTCTGCTATTTTCGATCACTTTGACTATAAAGGATCAGAGGCAAATCAAAAAGTAAGGAGGTCCAGAGAGATCAAGCTAGGGTGTAAACAGGGGCGTATTAAGGCATAGGCCAACAAGGCCAGTGCCTAGGGCGACAAATTTTGGGCACTTGCCGCGGCTGCACTGAATATGTGGCTAATCATTTGTAGAAAAAAAAAATTCAACTTGAAAGTGCCGCTTGGTGGACTCAGCCAATTGGATTTATTTGTGTTTTACCACTGGTGCATGGCTTGAGGTAGCTACAGGGATTTGGAGAAGAAAGAGGCCAGTCAGTGGTGACAGAGATGGCCAGAGACTGATGTGGAGGACTGGAGATGGAGTGAAGGCAGCAGAAGGGAATTAATCAGTGGATGCCATGCTCTGGAGTCACTTAACACAGGTAGGGCTGAGTCCTGACAGTAGGTAGGCATTATCTCATTAGTGTGCACTGTCCCAGCAACACTTAATGGGGTATATCTATCAAGCTCCGTATGGAGCTTGAAGCCCTGTGTTTCTGGTGAGCCTTCAGGCTTGCCAGAAATACTGGTTATAAAGCAGCGGTCTAAAGACTGCTGCTCCATAACCTGTCCCCCTGATCTGAGGAGGCGGACAGACATCGCCGCAATTCAACCCAATCGAATATGATCGGGTTGATTGACACCCCCCTTCTAGTGGCCGATTGGCTGCGAATTTGCAGGTGGTGGCAATGCACCAGCAGTTCACAAGAGCTGCTGCTGCAATGCTGAATGCGGAGAGTGTATTGCTCTCCGCATTCAGCGAGGACTGTCGGACATGATCCACAATGTTGGATTATGTCCGACAGGCCTTTCATAATTAGGCCCCAATGCCTCCTCTGCTATCAACTTTAACATTTTATTGCCTACTCATTAGCTGGTAGGCTAATATAGAGGACTGACAAGGAGCGAGGACTGGAGATTTACTGTCTGTGTAAATGTAGGGCGGTGTAATGCATGTTGAGCCAGCAGTCCCGCTTCCTTCTGCTTAATAATATATCCCAGCATATCCGTTTCCTTCCCTCCCCCTTCTTGGCCCCCGAGCGCGGTGCTGACAGCATCTGTATGCAGCTGAAGACAGGGCATAGGAAAATGTAGCAGTGAACAGCATGCTGAAGTCAGGGCATCAGAGAATATAGCAGTGAACAAGTTAAGAGGGGGATGTTCCATCCCTTGTAAATCATGTGTGCTGCTGTAGGACAGATCATAAATACCCCCACCCTCCTGCTCACAGCAGAACACAGGTTTTTTAACCTCTTTGCTCACAGAGGTGATTGGCTGCTGCTGGATATATTAGTTATGCTGTGTGCGTGTAGGTATATGTGCTGTGTGTATGTGTGTGTGTGTATATATATATATATATATATATATATATATATATATATATATATATATATATACACACACACACTATATATATATATATATATATATATATATATATATATAAGCATCAAAATATGGTAAAGCACTCCAGGTATCCCTTTTCTTATGTCTCCATGCCCAGGGTGCTCAACAATTATATCAATATTCATCAAAAGAAGACGGCACTCACTGGGTCTTAATCCAAAATAATTTTATGTATATAACGTTTCGGGGTCTCCCCCTTTCTCAAATAAACAGACAGATAACCCCTGTCTGTTTATTTGAGAAAGGGGGAGACCCCGAAACGTTATATGCATAAAATTATTTTGGATTAAGACCCAGTGAGTGCCGTCTTCTTTTGATGAATATATATATATATATATATATATATATATATATTAATATAACACACAGAAAAAGTCCAGCACTCACTCACAAGCTCTCAACTAAGATAAAAAGCAGCAATGGAAGAGTTAGTTACCGCATCTGGCCAAATGGGAAAAGACCAGATACCTCGTCAAGGTCTCTTCCAAAATAAACCTGGGTCCCTAAACAGCCACACAATGCAGGCTCACAATCAAACAACTGTGAAAAAAAGCAACCGTGAAAAAATGGAGGATACACAGGCTTATGTAATCTCCCCAAACATATACAAAACACGGGTGGGGTCAGCACTCTCAGGCCGGACTGGGTACTCTTGTTGCAGGGTCATAGGATGTGTACCCGGTCTGGCCTGAGAGTGCTGACCCCACCCGTGTTTTGTATGTGTATGTGTGTGTGTATATATATATATATATATATATATATATATATATATATATATATATATATATATATATATATATATACACACATACACACATACACACACACACACACACACATGCATGTCTTGGTGAACATTTCCTAAAGAAAAGTCAAAATATACCCTGACCAAAAAATATTATGGTGGGGGGGGGCAGTAGAATTTTGAGTCCCTAGGGCAGCACAAAACCTAAATACGCCACTGGGTGCAACAAATTAGCAAATTATAGGGTCCATCAAAATCCTTTAGATTAACTAACTACAAAAATCACCATAGACTTAATGGTGAATTTTGTATTATATACACTTTTCTACATTTGCTGTTCCCATTGGAAATAACGGTAATAAATCAAAATCCAATATTCGGCAAGACCAAACACCCAAACGAACGAAATTTGGTCAAACTGAATCTTTTAAAAAAAAATTTTTTTGCATGTGCACATGTGTAATATACATACTGGTCTACTATTGTACAGGTGTTTGCAGAGGAATCAGAGATATTCTTATTATTATTAGTTATTATTATTATTATTATCATCAGTTCCATCAAGTTGCACCTGTACCATCAGAAAAAATAAAATAAAAGTGAATCTAAATATTTAGAATAATGCAAAATGCACCCAAAGTAATTATAACAATCACCAAAACACACCTTGTAAGATAATCACATATTACCATTGCTTTAATTTAAATATATGCCTTAAAGGGGCATTAAACACTAAATAAATGCTAGAAAGAATGATGCATTCAAACAAAGATTAGTCTAAGAATATTATGTAGATGTATTTTTTAAAGTTTTTTTAGCTGTTTAAATATTGACAAAATAAGTGTAAAGTTTAAGTGTCTATAAAAAATGGGAGCTTCCATGTTGTAACTTAGGTTACCTTCTCTGTTGTGGCCAATTAGGGACAGTTATAAATAGCTCACTAGAGTGTGCAGCCAATAGCTGTGTGTAATATAACAGTGTACTGAACTTCCATTTCTAACAGCAACTGAAAAGCTCACAATTTCAGAATGGAATTACAGGAAAAGGGAACAAGATAAATAAAGTATATTGCAAAGTTTTTTGTATTTATTTATACAATTTATCATTTTATATTACCATCTCAAAATGTTTAATGTCCCTTTAATAGAGATATTTTTAAGGGCTTTGAATCATGACTCTTAGAGGTCAAACTATTAAAGTCTGGCGGACGCTGTCTGTATTTTGCATTGCATAAGCAGTTCTAGTGAACTGCTTGTGCAATACCGCCCCCTGCAGATTTACGGCCAAACGGCCGCTAGTAGGGGGTGTCAATCAGCCCAATCATATAGGATCGGGCAAATTGCTGTACGCAGCCTCAGAGGTGGCATATGAGTTAAGGAGCAGCGGTCTATAGACAGTGGCTTCTTAACTCCTGTTTCCGGCGGGCCTAAAGGCTCGCACGGAAACAGGGTAATTTGGCAAATAATAAATTGACCCCTTGCTAACTATGGCCTAGATTAAGGTCTTATAGAGATGGCTGTGTAACAATTTTAAACCAATCTGTTTGAATGAGTTATCTGAGTTTCCTTTCAAATAAATTTGAAACATTTTGAATCCCTTATGATCATATTTTAAAAGATAGTTCAATTATATAATTGTTAAAAAATTATGTGAAATATGATTAAAAAATAGTTTTTGTTATTGTTTGTAAACACCACTAGTGCGGATTCTCAATACAAAGAATGTGACTTTTTACACTGCAGTCATTAATGAACCTTGCAAAAGTCAGATTTTCTTGTAAAATGGAATAGCTTCAGTTTACGATGTTAACTACTAAGAAAACCCATTCAAAGATCTCTTGCAATAGAACCCTATGTTTATACAGTAAGTAATTCAGCAGGCCTATTGCATATTAGAAATGCCTCGGCAATGAAAATACAATGTCAGCCAAAATTTGACTAAAATAATACCCCTGAGTGAAGCATTCTCTATTAATTTCTACACATGCAAGTAATACAGGATGAGATTGATAAACCCTTTGTGTCTAAACACCTTGTTAATAGACTGTCAGAGAGCAAGTGTTTTTGCTTAAAATGCCTTGAAATATTCAATCAGTTTGTTATTCTAATTGGAAATATCTACAAAGGCTTATTTGAAATTAGGTGTATTTTGCAGGATTGCACTGCATAATGCATTCACTTAACAGCTATGAGGTGGAGCCAGTCAACACAGCACATACAATCCCTTTTAAGTGCTTTAAGTTCAGGCATCAAAAATGAGTTTATGGCAAATCAGTAACAAGAACACAGTGTTTGCTTTCATAAGGGCTGATTTTTTTTTTACAAATATGCATTTGCCTAACTGAAACTTAGAAATGAAACCTTATCATGCTTTTTATTGTGTGGGTGTGTCTCAAGATTTTTACATGACACTTTGTTGTTCATAAATAATCTTATTATTATCAGGTATTTGTAAGGCGCTAACAGGTTCTGCAGCGCTAAACGAAACAGAATAAAAAAAATAAATTATGAGTGTAGTGGTAATTTGCACTCCCGCTCGCACATTAAGTATGCTGGACGGAGGCTTTTTGCACATGTGGGGTAGTGGGCTTATTACTAGTTGAAAGTAAAAAGTTTTTGCACAATCGCTAACCTGTTGTGCATAAAAAATTAGAAGTTACAATATCACAACCACACTAGCTTACTCCCCAATAGATTTCGATAGAGAGTAGAAAGAGAACCTTACACCCTGTCTCATGCGCAAACCCGATCACGTTTAACCAAGTGAGCTAACCCGACATGAAATATTAATATTTCACATTCTAATGTTCACATAGCAGAATATGTTCTATTTATTCTTAAATACATATTTCTCTATATATGATGTTTTTTTGGTAAAATGTATATCTATACCTATATATATATACACCTATACACATATATATATATATATATATATATATATATATATATATATATATATATATATATATGTAAATATAAACATTATAATCCTAATAACATATACAAAATTCTGTCTATGGGTATACTACTGTACATTTGCATGCTTTCAGGTCTGTCAAATGGTAAAGATAAAGATCATTCCTAACCATAACTGTGTGAAACTTTGAATGATAGCTCTGATTTTTTTGGCCTAATTTTTCATTTAATTGTGATCAATAATGAGAAAAATTAGTGATATAGGCGTTGATTAACATAATTTAATTGTTTTGGTCAATAATGATTATTGCACTTCCGTCAGACTTGGTATTGTCAGTTTGTTATTTCAAGTGATCACAATTCTAAAATGCTTTTTCCATTAAAGGGTTAGAAAACCCCAATTTTTTCTTTCATGATTCAGATAGAGCATACAATTTTAAACAGCCTTCTAATTTATTTCTATTATTGTATTTTCTTGTTTTCCTTTGTTGAAAAGCAGTGATGTAAGTTCAAGAGTGTGCGCGTGTCTGCAGCACTATATAGCAGCAGTATTGCAACAATGTTATTCATGAACAAGAGCACTAGATGGCAGCACTACTTCCTGTTATGTAGCTCTTCAGGTATGTGCATGCTACTTACCTAGGTACCTCTTCAACAAAGAACAACACGAGAATTAAGAAAATTTGATAATAGAAGTGCATTGAATATTTTTTTTAATTCTATTCTCAATCTGAATAATGAAATAAAAATTATTGGTTTCATGTCCCTTTAACACCTCTGAAGCTTGACACCTTTACCACCCAAACATCTTTATCTTCCTGGTTATTCTCCTGATTTCATAATATAAAAACCAAATGTGCACATTTAAAGAATAATATGGAAATGTTTGGTGTTTAGTGACTACAATACAGGTTGAAAGGTGACTAATCTAATTTAAGTGTGGTGTTGTGATTCTTATAGGTAAAGTGTACACTCAGTTAGACATTTTAATAGGGTCATGATCAGCATAGTGGGCATCTGTGTTTGTTGGGTTATTAATCTAGCTGTTTTTTATTAGTGTTTAAGTACTTATTATTCCACCACCTAATATGGAGGTGGTGGGTAATGTTAGTGTGTCTGTCCATTATAAAACGTTGTCATATAGGGTTTATCTAGTACTTATAGCTGTTGAATTTGATAAGCGAAAAATTGGCACATAAATGTGACGTTAAGTTACAAGAATTTATCATTTTTCAGCAAAATGATAATGAAAAAAATGCTGCCAATAAACAATGAAAATGTTTGACTGTGATCACGCCAATATCAAAACTATTCATCTGCAGCATTAACATGTCAACAAACAATAGATTATGGTTAACCCCTAAATTGGCTTTTCAACTAGGCTTTCACCAGAATTTTCACAAACCTTCATGAAAACAAAACTAAACGTACAGCAAGATTACTAATTAATTTTACTATTAAGTATTATACTGTTGATGAAACTGATATAAATGTAGCTTTTTCACATATTTTTAAATGCAAGTCCTTGGTAATGAAGAATGTCTTGTAGTTTAGAGCAAATTTCAATTTAACGTCTGTTAACATCTAATCCCTTAATTGCAATTATAAATAAAAATTAAAAAGATCACATTTTAGTCCTTTTCTAGTTTTTTTTTAGCATTTTATGAAACCACAAAACATGAATGTTTATGTATATGTAAAATGAGCATGCACAAACATTTTTACAATCAAGCTTTATCAACAGCTAAGCTATAAAACCTGCCAAAATGGAGTTTCAAAAGATCCATTCAGATGTTTTAGAAAAGTAAAAAATTATGCAAATCAGCTTAAAAAGTGTTTTCTGATGCATTGAAATAATGCAGCTTGATGAAAAGGAATTGTGAAGTTAAAGGGATATGAAACCCAAAATTGTTCTTTCATGATTCAGATAGAGAATACAAATTTAAACAACTTCCCGATTTACTTCTATTATCAAATTTGCTTCATTCTCTTGGTATCCTTTGTTGAAGGAGCAGTAATGCACTAATTGGAGCTATCTGAAAGCCAATGACAAAGGTATATATGTGCAGCCACCAATCAGCAGTTTCTGAGCCTACCCAGGTATAATTTTCAGTAGAGGATAGAAAGAGAATGAAACAAATTAGATCCTAGAAATATATTGGAAAGTTATTTAAAATTACATGCTCTATCTGTATCATGAAAGAAAAATATAGGTTTAATGTCCCTTTAATGACCGTTTAATGCAGTCAAAAACCAATGGCAAACCACACAATCACTTGGTTCTCTAATAGTTTGCATCCACCTTGAATTTGAAAACTTAAAAAGACATATCACATGACTTAGTAATAGATTATTATATTTTTTTTTATCCTTCTCCATGTTCTCCATTATGACCTCTTAAATCTGGAGCGCTACAGAAACAGTCCTGCTATCACAGAAGTCCAGCCCAGCTATGGCTTACTTGTCATAGCGGAATATAAGTGTAATCAAAAGAGCATGAAGGCAAACTCTGATTGATGGATCTACAGTGACCAACACAGAAGATCTTTTAGGAGGTGTCTCCGGTTGACAATAAGGTCTCATATAACCACTCAATGAGCTGTAACTTTTCAGGCCTCTTTGAAGCTGCAGGCTTCAGAGAGTGCAGCCTTCTTGCTGCCAGTTATCACCTTGCTAAAGAGATCTCAGAACTGCTTCATGAAGCCTGCATTGATGGTTAACCTACAAAGGCTGTAATACGTGTACCTAATCCATCTCGGGTGCTAAGAGAAGTGGCATTGTGAGGTGCCTGCACCCGGTGTGTCTTGAGCTACTGCATATGGTGAGATGAATCTAAAGGGGGGTTTGGATGTGGAAAACAAAAGAAGCTAAACTGGTGTCTTTGTAAAAGCACAAAATAAATTCTGATTTTCAGTTATCAATGCTCTATCACAAACTCACCTTTTCCTCTTTCTGACCACCACCTCCTCACTTGTACCATCACCTCCCTCCCTACACACTAAACTTCACAGAAAAATCAAGTCATTAGATCAGCACCAGCTCGCTAGCTCTCTCGAACCTCTTTTCTCTTCCATCCACTCCTTTTCCTGTCCTGATGAATCCATCTGCCACTATAACTCCACCCTTACATCGGTCCTCGATAACCTGGCCCCACCTACCATAACTCGGAAAACATACACTCATCTTCAGCCCTGGCATACTCCTCTGACATGGTACCTACACAGATGTTCCTGTACTGCTGAGCGACACTGGAGGAAATCTCGGAGTTCTACTGATTTTCTTCACTATAAGTTCATCTTGAACTCTTGCTATTCTGCCCTTAATCTATATAAGAAACATTACTTCTCTACTCTTATCTCTATTCTTTCTTCAAACCCAAAACGTCTGTTCTCCACATTCAATACTCTTCTCTGCCCACCCCCACCTCCCACCACAACTTTTCTCTCAGCCCAAGATTTTGCCAGCTACTTCAACAACAAAATCGACTCCATCAGAAATGAAATCAGCTCTCAACATAGTTCCGGTCTCCCACCCCCTCAAAAGCTCACAATCATCCAAAACCCACATAGCCATAAATTTAGCTCTTTTGCCCCTGTTACGGAGGATGAAGTTTCTGCCCTTATACTATCCTCTCACCTCACTACCTGTCCCCTCGACCTCATCCCCTCACAACTACTCCTCTCCCTCTCTTCTACCCTTACCCCTATACTCACACACATCTTCAACATCTCCCTCAGCACTAGTATATTTCCCACATCTCTTAAACATGCATTAGTCACACCTATCCTCAAAAAAACCTTCTCTCGATCCAATCTCCCCATCCAACTACCGCCCTATTTCCCTACTACCTCTTGCCTCAAAGCTTCTTGAAAAGCTAGTATATGCACGTCTATCCCATTTCCTTACATTAAACTCCCTCCTTGACCCACTGCAAACTGGATTTCGCCCCCTTCACTCAACAGAGACAGCAATTGTTAAGGTTACCAACGACCTACTTACACCTAAATCAAAAGGCCACTTCTCTCTACTTATCCTCCTTGATCTGTCTGCAGCCTTTGATACTGTCGACCACCCTCTTTTGCTCCATACCCTCCAATCCTTCAGCATCTGTGGCACAGCTCTCTCATGGTTCTCTTCCTATCTGTCTAACCGTACCTTTAGTGTAGCCTTCTCTGGGGCAACCTCTTTCTGTTGGGGTACCGCAAGGCTCTGTCCTCAGTCCCCCTCTCTTCTCAATCTACACGTCCTCACTAGGTTCCTTAATAAAGTGCTATGGGTTTCATTATCATTTGTATGCCAACGATACCCAAATCTACCTCTCTGCACCAGAACTATCTCCTTCCTTGCTAACCCGTCTCACTAACTGTCTCTCTCATATCTCATCTTGGATGTCCTCTCACCTCAAGCTAAATCTCTCCAAAACTGAGCTCCTTATTTTCCCTCCTTCTTCCAAAATCTCCACCCCCATGTCTCTATAACTGTTGATAACTCCATTACCCCAACCTCACATGCCCAATGTCTTGGGGTAACACTTGACTCAGATCTTTCTTTCACTCCTCACATTCAGTCCTTGGCTAAAGCCTGCCGCTTCCACCTTAAAACCATAGCTAAAACATGACACAGCAAAGATTTGAATCCACTCTCTCATTCTTTCCCGCCTCGACTACTGCAACTCTATCCTCTCTGGTCTCCCTAGCTGCCGCCTAGCTCCTTTACAATCCATAATGAATGCCTCTGCCAGGCTCATTTTCCATGCACGTTGCTGTTCATCTGCTGCACCTCTCTGCCAATCCCTTCACTGGCTTTCTCTTGCCTCCAGGATTAAACACAAAATTCTCACTCTGACACACAAAGCCCTCAATTGCATTGCTCCCCCCTACATCTCAGACCTTGTCTCCAGATACTCTCCCTCCAGCCCCCTTCGCTCCGCTCATGATCTCCTACTCTCCTCCTCTCTTGTTACCTCCTCACATTCCCGTCTACAAGATTTCTCCAGACTGGCTCCCATGTTGTGGAACTCTCTGCCTCGCTCCACAAGAATCTCCCCTAGTTTTAAAAGCTTCAAGTGCTCCCTGAAGACTCTACTATTCAGGGACGCTTACAACCTACACTAACCTTCCTATCTCCACTGCTATCCCCTAAAACCCCATAGCATGTAAGCCTATGAGCCCAGCTGTTTGTAGTTCACCTTCATAAGAGTCGACTCAGATAAGGGGGCAGCCTACAGAGGCTTAGATATAAGGTAATCAGAAATGTAAAAAGTATACTAATATAACAGTGTTTGTTATCTAAATGAGTAATAAATGGATTATCTATCTTTTTTTAAAAATACAAATTTTTAAGTAGATTGTTTCTTAAAAACTGTCTACTGGAACTGCTTAAATACACAATATATCTTTTGTAGGTAGTGTATCTTTTGCCTCAAGTAGGATTTAGAACACTATGGCAAATCAAACCTGAAATAACATGTTCTAGACCGTGTAAGGCGATGGCAATAAAGCAATACACCAATCATGATGCAAAAAACTTTCCATTAGTTTCTCAATATATTTTTATGTCAAACTAACATGGTAATAACTGGCAAAATGTAAGCACTGTATGCACCCAAAATTGTTTTAAAACATAGATTTATCTTTACTTAAAGGGACAGTGTACACCCAGGATATGTTTTTTTAACTTACTGTTAAATGGCATTCAAGCATTGTTTAACATGTCCCTCATCTCTCTACTTCTATTAAGTGAAGGAAAACTTTAAATATCCACTTATAGTTTTCAGTTAAAAATGGAAGTTAAGCTCCGCCCACTACTTGGTGTATAGTTGGATATGTGTAGTCTGACCAATAATGATCGACTCGTAAATAAGTTTTGCATGTCGACTTGTGCATGAGCAGTTGATACAGAGGAGTGCCACTGCCAAATCATTCCCCAGAAACTGTGTGCTAAAAATTTTGTTCCAGCTCTACATAGCGCTATACCAGCTGGCATCAGCTGTGGGTAGTGTGAGCAGAGGGAGGCCACTCTACTGCAGGTAGCAAATTGTAAGGAGGGGTGTGGGTAAATGTCCTGGGAGTCAGAATGTTTGGATTATCGGCTCATGCTGTCTCACCATATAGCAGTACATCAATCACAGTGAGAAGAGACGCAGCAGCTCTGCACATGGGGGCAGCTGGCTCTGTATGGTTTAACTGGGAGTCTCCCTCCCTCACTCCCCTGGTGTTTATTTTTTACCTCAAGTTACGGTGGTCTCAGACAAAGCTCAAGTGGTGGCACTGAATCTAGATGCTGAGCTGCACTTTGTAATAGCACTTATGCTTAATCTAAATAAAATGATGTTCTGCATTGATTCAATATAAATATGTTTATGCAGCATATTTAATTTAGATTAAGTGTAGGTGAAGGGAGGAGTTTAAACAGACTGTAGTAACTGAGTGGAGTAGCATGGGACATGTGAGTTTTCCACCTTCTGGGACCTGTGTTCTAAAATAAATTGTCTACCATAGGAATGTGTCCACCACGTCACTTACGGTGGACACATTCAGCTGCTGGAGGTTTGTAGCGCTCACTGTGCATGCGCTAGAGGCCCAACCTCCTACAAACAGCTGATCGAGGAAATACTGTATATGCCACCACATTCCTGAGCGCACGTTACTGGTTGCAAAATCAGTTGGAACAAGCTGTCTGTCATCGGATTTTGTAACCAGAAAGTGCGCCAGACATGTCGCAAAATCTGTACACCACCACACAACAACTTCAATGACTTGCACAGCTATTAACCCCTTATACTCAGTCAACAAATTCAGCCAGTCCCTTCACTGTGTAACAATCTGAGGGGGGGGAGTATTTGAAACAAGTTATCTCTTTTTGCGAGTCTGTAAATGTATGACAGAATGTAAAGCCTAAATATTTCTGACTTTGCAAATAAGAAGAGATGATTGACAGAGGGTGACTGAGACTTACAAAAAGAGATAACTTGTTTCAAACACTCCCCCCTCAGATTGTTACACAGTGAAGGGACTGGCTGAACTTGTTGACTGAGTATAAGGGGTTAATAGCTAAGCAGTTTTCAACACTGTATGCTGCTAGAGCACAAGTAGAAATCGTGCTACTGTGGTGCTCTGCTGCATTCTATGGTTTCCCTGTGTTTTTTGTGTGTTTCCTGGGCTATTTTGCAATAGTGATATGAACAGAGGCAGAGTAGACAGTCCCCTCACCCTACACTCTGACCAAAACAAACAGCGGCACATGTAAGAGAGAGACAACCCATCTCCACTCTCTAATAATTCTTCCTTAACCCTTTGACCCCAGGATAGCAGCAACATGGAGAACTGACAGGCTTTAGGCTAACTCCCCTGAGAACTGTGAGTAGTTTTAAAGTTCTGAACAAATTGCATGCAAAAAAAAAAAAAAAAAGAGGTATGAAAAATTACAGAAATGTGTAAAACCCCTGCAGCTATTTTTGTTTAAAGCTTTGCATATGGATAGTTAAAGGGACAGTCTAGTCCAAAATAAACTGTCATGATTCAGATAGGGCATGTAATTTTAAACCATTTTCCAATTTACTTTTATCACCAAATTTGCTTTGTTCTCTTGGTAATCTTAGTTGAAAGCTTAACCTAGGAAGTTCATATGCTAATTTCTTAGACCTTGAAGGCCACCTCTTTTCAGAATGCATTTTAACAGTTTTTCACCACTAGAGGGTGTTAGTTCATGTTTTTTATATAGATAACACTGTGCTCATGCACGTGAAGTTATCTGGGAGCAGGCACTGATTGGCTAAGCTGCAAATCTGTCAAAAGAACTGAAACAAAGGGGCAGTTTGCAGAGGCTTAGATACAAGATAATCACAGAGGTTAAAAGTATATTAATATAACTGTGTTGGTTATGCAAAACTGGGGAATGGGTTATAAAGGGATTATCTATCTTTTAAAACAATAAAAATTCTGGTGTAGACTGTCCCTTTAAAAAAACACTACTTGTTGTATATGACACTGATAGGAGGAACAAAAAAAATATTACCTGTACTAATTGCAAATAAAATTATATTTGTCATCTGTATATTGGTCACAATATAATGATGAAATAAAGCATAACTTTTTTATTGAAAAATAAAATGCTATTTTTTTGTTAGAGCATTTTATATTTAACCCCTTAAGGACAAGGCCATATTTTAGGGCTATTTTTACCTTTCTGTGGTGTTTGTGTTTAGCTGTAATTTTCCTCTTACTCATTTACTGTACCCACACATATTATATACCGTTTTTCTTGTCATTAAATGGACTTTTTAAAGATACCATTATTTTCATCATATCTTATAATTCACTATAAAAAATATAAAATATTATGAAGAAATGGAAATAAACACACTTTTTCTAGCTTTGATCCCCAAAATCTGTTACACATCTACAACCACCAAAAAACAACCATGCTAAATAGTTTCTAAATTTTTCTTGAATTTAGAAATACCCAATGTTTCCATGTTCTTTGCAAGTTATAGGGCAATAAATACAAGTAGCACTTTGATATTTCCAACCCATTTTTAAAAAACAATTTGCAATAGTTACGTTGTAACACTGATATCTGTCAGGAATCCCTGAATATCCCTTTACATGTATACATTTCTTTTTAGTAGACAACCCAAAGTATTGATCTAGGCCCATTTTGGTATATGTCATGCCACCATTTGACCGCCAAATGCGATCAAATAAAAAAAAATCGCTAACTTTTTCACAAACTTTTTCACAAACTTTAGGTTTCTCAATGAAATTATTTACAAACAGATTGTGCAAGTATGGCAAAAATGGCTGTAAATGCTTCTCTGGGATCCCCTTTCTTCAGAAATAGCAGACATATATGGCTTTGGTGTTGCTTTTTGGTAATTAGAAGGCCGCTAAATGCCGCTGCGCACCACACTTGTATTATGCCCTGCAGTGAAAGGGTTAATTAGGTAGCTTGTAGAGAGCTTGAAGGGTTAATTTTAACTTTAGCGTAGTGTAGTAGACAACCCAAAGTATTGATCTAGGCCCATTTTGGTATATTTCATGTCACCATTTCACCGTCAAATGCGAAATAAAAAAAATCATTAACTTGTTCACTAACTTTAGGTTTCTCACTGAAATTATTTACAAACAGCTTTCGCAATTATGGCACAAATGGTTGTAAATACTTCTCTGGGATCCCCTTTGTTCAGAAATAGCACACATATATGGCTTTGGTGTTGCTTTTTGATTATTAGAAGGCAGCTAAATGTCGCTGCACACCACACTTGTATTATGCCCAGCGGTAAAGGGGTTAATTAGGTAGCTTGTAGGGAGCTTGTAGGGTTAATTTTAGCTTTAGCGTAGAGATCAGTCTTCCACCTGGCACATCCCACCCCTGATCCCTCCCTGACCCCTCACAAACAGCTCTTTTCCCTCCCCCATCCCACAATTGTCACCGCCATCTTAAATACTAGCACAAAGTCTGCCAGTTCTAAAATAAAAGCCTATTTTTTTTTTAAAGGGACAGTAAACCTAAAAAATAATGTTATATAATTCTGCACATAGTGCAGAATTATATAACATTATTTTAGTGCTATCATTATTAAACCTTTTTTTCATTTTAATTTTTTAAAAATATGCCTGTTTTACAGACCCGCTCTCTGCTGAGCGGGTCTGTTTTTTTTTTACATAGCGCATCGGGCCAGCTGTATAGTCACAGCCCGGCCCGACCGCACCATAACATTAAGTGCAGCTCGCTCCTGCTGTCAGACAGAGCAGGAGCGAGCTGCACTTAGTGTTATGGCGCGGTTGGGCCGGGCTGTGACTATACAGCTGGCCGATGTGCTGTGTAAAAAAAAAACAGACCCGCTCAGCAGAGAGCAGAGAGCGGGTCTATAAAACAGGCATATTTTAAAAAAATTAAAATGGAAAAAAAGGTTTAATAGTGATAATACTAAAATAATGATATATAATTCTGCACTATGTGCAGAATTACAGGGAGTGCAGAATTATTAGGCAAATGAGTATTTTGACCACATCATCCTCTTTATGCATGTTGTCTTACTCCAAGCTGTATAGGCTCGAAAGCCTACTACCAATTAAGCATATTAGGTGATGTGCATCTCTGTAATGAGAAGGGGTGTGGTCTAATGACATCAACACCCTATATCAGGTGTGCATAATTATTAGGCAACTTCCTTTCCTTTGGCAAAATGGGTCAAAAGAAGGACTTGACAGGCTCAGAAATGTCAAAAATAGTGAGATATCTTGCAGAGGGATGCAGCACTCTTAAAATTGCAAAGCTTCTGAAGCGTGATCATCGAACAATCAAGCGTTTCATTCAAAATAGTCAACAGGGTCGCAAGAAGCGTGTGGAAAAACCAAGGCGCAAAATAACTGCCCATGAACTGAGAAAAGTAAAGCGTGCAGCTGCCAAGATGCCACTTGCCACCAGTTTGGCCATATTTCAGAGCTGCAACATCACTGGAGTGCCCAAAAGCACAAGGTGTGCAATACTCAGAGACATGGCCAAGGTAAGAAAGGCTGAAAGACGACCACCACTGAACAAGACACACAAGCTGAAACGTCAAGACTGGGCCAAGAAATATCTCAAGACTGATTTTTCTAAGGTTTTATGGACTGATGAAATGAGAGTGAGTCTTGATGGGCCAGATGGATGGGCCCGTGGCTGGATTGGTAAAGGGCAGAGAGCTCCAGTCCGACTCAGATGCCAGCAAGGTGGAGGTGGAGTACTGGTTTGGGCTGGTATCATCAAAGATGAGCTTGTGGGGCCTTTTCGGGTTGAGGATGGAGTCAAGCTCAACTCCCAGTCCTACTGCCAGTTTCTGGAAGACACCTTCTTCAAGCAGTGGTACAGGAAGAAGTCTGCATCCTTCAAGAAAAACATGATTTTCATGCAGGACAATGCTCCATCACACGCGTCCAAGTACTCCACAGCGTGGCTGGCAAGAAAGGGTATAAAAGAAGAAAATCTAATGACATGGCCTCCTTGTTCACCTGATCTGAACCCCATTGAGAACCTGTGGTCCATCATCAAATGTGAGATTTACAAGGAGGGAAAACAGTACACCTCTCTGAACAGTGTCTGGGAGGCTGTGGTTGCTGCTGCACGCAATGTTGATGGTGAACAGATCAAAACACTGACAGAATCCATGGATGGCAGGCTTTTGAGTGTCCTTGCAAAGAAAGGTGGCTATATTGGTCACTGGTTTGTTTTTGTTTTGTTTTTGAATGTCAGAAATGTATATTTGTGAATGTTGAGATGTTATATTGGTTTCACTGGTAAAAATAAATAATTGAAATTGGTATATATTTGTTTTTTGTTAAGTTGCCTAATTATGCACAGTAATAGTCACCTGCACACACAGATATCCCCCTAAAATAGCTATAACTAAAAACAAACTAAAAACTACTTCCAAAACTATTCAGCTTTGATATTAATGAGTTTTTTGGGTTCATTGAGAACATGGTTGTTGTTCAATAATAAAATTAATCCTCAAAAATACAACTTGCCTAATAATTCTGCACTCCCTGTATATAGCATTATTTTTTACGTTTACTGACACTTTAAGCATTTTTAAAAAAGAAATAAATAGTTTCTGCAGTGTAGGTTCCCCCCTAACCCCCCAACCTCCACGATCCCCCCCAAACAGCTCTCTTAACCTCCCTCCTCTTCCTATTTGTGGCCATTTTAGGTACTGGTAGCTGCCTGCCAGTACCCAATTTCTTAACAAATTTGCATTTCCCCCCCATTTTCCGTAGTGTAGCTACCCCCCTCAATATCCTCCCCCCTCCCCTTCCCAGATCCCATTCCCAACAACATTTCCCCTCTCACTCCTCCCTCTCTCCCACCAATCGGACAGTCGCCTGCGTGTGCGTGCCCGCCCCCCCTCGCAAGCTCAGAACAGTGGCTGGTGTCATCACCGGAACTTGTCCAGCGATTGGCCTCCCTCCCTTCCAGCTGCTCCCACCCACCAACGATTGGCACATCACTGGCCGATGCATCGGTGTGCCAAAAAAGGTATTGCAGTGATGCCTAAATATCGAGGCATCACGGCAATACCTTGAAAGCGGCAGGAAGCGATTAGGACCCCTTATACGTATAAAGATGTGAAGTCCAATATTTATATATATATATATATATATATATATATATATATATATATATATATATATATATATATATATATAATATATAATATATGATATATGATTCAGCCTATTAAAGGGACAGTCTACACCAGAATTGTTATTCTTTTAAAAGTTAGATAATCCCTTTATTACCCAGTTTTGCATAACTAACACAGTTATATTAATATACTTTTTACCTCTGTGATTACCTTCTATCTAAGCCTCTGCAGACTGCCCCCTTATTTCAGTTCTTTTGACAGACTTGCATTTTAGCCAATCAGTGCTGACTCCTAGGTAACTCCACGTGTGTGAGCTCAATGTTATCTACATGACACACATGAACTAACACCCTCTAGTGGTGAAAAACTGTAAACATGTATTCAGATAAGAGGCTGTCTTCAAGGTCTAAGACATTAGCATATGAACCTCCTAGATTTAGCTTTCAATTTAGAATACTAAGAGAACAAAGCAAAATTGTTGATAAAAGTAAATTGGAAAGTTGTTTAAAATTACACGCTCTATCTGAATCATGAAAGTTTATTTTTGACTAGACTGTCCCTTTAAGGAAAAGGACTGTAGTGTTAGGACCAGTCAATATTGGGACACCTTGTAAGTTGGTGAATGGATAAGCAGAATATGGCCATATTGTGTGACTAAGATCTCAATTTTATTAAAAAGAATAGATGTTTTTGCAAGCAATTTTTTGCAGCATTTTAAAATGTGTTGTGAATTTGCAAATGGATGTGCACCAATACCCTCTGTTTTGTGTGTGTGTATATATACACATGTGTATATATACGTACACACACACACACATATACATATACATATATATTTACTGGGAATACACAGTTCCCATTGACTGCTATGTAAAAACATTTTTCAGTGCTTTTTTTTCTAATACCCCACATCTGCCAACTTTAAACCTTCATAACTGCTTATTGAAGTTATTTTATTAAAAAATAAAGATGCTACTTTCTTTTTTTTAAATAAAGTAAATTACATTTGATTTTGGGGTCATTTGGTGGACATTTATAAAATTCACCAGAGATTTGATCTCTGATTAATTTTATAAGCATTAATTGCTACCGTGAGCTCGCCGTAGCAATAACCAGCCACTTGTAATGGCTGGTTATTTATCGAGCGAGTGATAAATTAGCTCTCCACTTGTAACCTAGCCCTAAATGAGCCATAGGTGCATAGTTGTGTATGCGTGCACAGATAGGGAAATCAATAAAAAAATGTTTTAATAAAATTCAAAAGTAATGAGTTCAACTTCATTAGACTTTATTAATAATATAAATCAATAATTTTTCTTGCCACAAGAATATAATGATTATTTATATAATAATCACTCACATTATAAGTAAAAAAGAAAACTGTCATTAAACAGCCACCATAACTATTAATAGTATCAATAGTTCTTAGAACTGATGCTGGTCCGCCTACAATAAATGTCCCCTGCATGCACAATATCTAACTGAAAAATATAAAACGTGCACTGCTTAACTGTCACACAAGACAAGGGCTAACTGGACAAGAAGAAAGCAGTGGGTGGAGGTTGGTGGCCATTTTCAGTTGCTAACAAACAATTATTTAAAAGTTTCATGTACTTCTTACAAGCTTATAAATGTTGAAACTGTTGCAAGATACTTGTCTGGTATGTAACAATAAGTAGTAAAGAATAAATATTGGGTCTAGACTGTCCCTTTAAAGGGACAGTCTAGGCCAAAATACACTTTCATGATTCAGATAGAGCATGTAATTTTAAACAATTTTCCAATTTACTTTTATCCCCAATTTTGCATTGTTCTCTTGGTATTCTTAGTTGAAAGCTTAACCTAGGAGGTTCATATTCTAATTTCTTAGACCTTGAAGCCCACCTCTTTTTTAGATTGCATTTTAACAGTTTTTCACCACTAGAGGGTGTTAGTTCACGTATTTCATATAGATAACACTGTGCTTGTGCACGAGAAGTTATCTGTGAGCAGGCACTCATTGGCTAGACTGCAAGTCCGTCAAAAGCACTGAAAAAAGGGGCAGTTTGCAGAGGCTTAGATACAAGATAATCACAGAGGTTAAAAGTATATTATTATAACTGTGTTGGTTATGCAAAACTGGGAAATGGGTAATAAAGGGATTATCTATCTTTTAAAACAATAAAAATTCTGGTCTAGACTGTCCCTTTAAAGGGATATAAGCCCTTTTTTTCTTATGTGGTTCCGATAGGGCATAAAATTGTTGGTTTTTTTTTTGTTTCGTTCTCTTGGCATCCTTTTTTAAAAGAATACCTAGGTAGGCCCAGGAGCTGGGAGCTAGCTGCTTATTGGTGACTTCATATATATGCCTGTTGTCATTGGCTTACAGATGTATTCAGCTAGCTTCCAGTAGTGCATAGCTGCTCCTTTAATAAAGGATACCAAAAAGTAAATTAGAAAGTAGTTTAAAATTGTATGCCATATATGAATCATGAAATAAAAATGTTGGGTTTTATATATCTTTAAAGGGACACTGAACCCAAATTTTTTCTTTTGTGATTCAGATAGAGCATGCGATTTTAAGCAACTTTCTATTTTACTCCTATTATCAATTCTGTTCTTTTACTATCTTTATTTGAAAAATAAGGCATCTAAGCTTTTTTTGGTACAGAATTCTGGACAGCATTTTTTTTTTTTATTGGTGGATGAATTTATCCACCAATCAGCAAGGACAACCCAGGTTGTTCACCAAAAATGGGCCGGCATCTAAACTTACATTCTTGCATTTCAAATAAAGATACCAAGATAATAAAGAAAATTTGATAATGGGAGTAAATTAGAAAGTTGCTTAAAATGTCATGCTCTATCTGAATCACGAAAGAAAACAAAATTGAGACCAGTGTCACTTTAATTATGATTTTCATCTACAATTACAATTTGAACATATTTTTTAAAATGATTAAATATAATGGATTTCTAACATTTGGCCTATTTAAACTGTTGACTCCAAACTCCTACATCAGCTCTAGAGTCTCAAAGTTAGTCAGTAATGTACTTTGTAATTGGGACAGTAATATAATAAGAGGTAATATAAAGGTAATCAAAGACCAAAAGGGAAAAAAATCAGACACCAGAGTAATCTCCCAAAAAAGTTGTAATCTAATTAAACCTTTTAAAATAAACCCAGTTGGTTTATCAAATTCTTGAAGTTTGTAAGGTAATATGGCAGCACGTTCCAAAGATATACAACATGGGAAGTATTATAACAGTGATAAATATATTTCTCTTTTAATCTCTGAGCAAACTTCTGGTAAAAATGCCATTCTCTTATAAATATAGTAATATGCATATTTATTTATCTTTGTTGTGTTTTCATTGTCTGTAAAATAATAGCTTACACAAGGAAGTTTATTTCGTATAAGTAGGGAATGTAAGCAAACCACTTCAATAAGCGCTTGCAATAGAAATATTAGCTATTCCCACAGCTATAGCTTTATAAAAGTGAATGCTGGACTCTGGCCAACCCGGCTGTAGATCAGCTGGTAAGACATTATTGTTAGTGTAATACACTGGTGGATTAACAGCAATGTTTTCAGCCAGCTGGAAGAATTGGTCCATCTAATTTGATGGTTGTTTTTATGAGTATGTTTAGTCCATTACAAAGATTACAAGCTATTCTTATATCTGACGTTGCTATTACACTTACAGTTCCTCAATTCTACTTTTATTAAATGTGTACATATACTGTTGGTATAATGTTAATAAATAACCCTTTTGGGTTTCATATACATTTTATAATGTCAATCTAGTAATACACAAAGAATAAAAGAATTGATGATATACAAATTGCTGTAGAGATGATATTTTATTTTCTCTGCAAAATACTTTGTTTAGGAATACTGGGCCGGATTACAAGTAGAGCGGTGTTTAATGTACCCGCTCGAGAGCTTACTTCGCTAGAAGTAAGGTTTTTGTGCATTGGTTTGCGCTCATATTACAAGTTGAAAGTAAAAAGTTTTCTCTCCCGAGCAGTGGAGCTTAGCCACGGATGGAGATGGCTGCTTGTTGAAGGAGCTCCGTAGTCCCTGATGTTTTTTACATTAAAATAAGTGCATTCTTACTTGCCATATTCCCTGCAAAAGCTACAGCTAACATGTTTAGATGAACTAGCCACCAGCAGAGTCAATTGATCTTCTTGGTGAAGACACGTTTGGGGTATCGATAGCCATCATAGACTTCACACGTAAAGGAGCTGTGGCGCGGCAAACATCCCTGAGCTCTGGGACAGATTGGGGGACACAAGCTGACTGTCCACTGAACAACTCACCACCCGCAGGTATCTTCTTCACACTGGAGCCCCTGGGAGCTGTGTAGGTTGAGAGGCGGGATATAGCCTAACCTGGTAATGCGCCTCGGCCACGATAGACCGCATATATGCAGCAGAGTAAAGGCAGGCCACAGCATATCATTGCAGGCACAGGATGACACAGAAACTCAGGCCAGAACCATGGCCATTAACCTTCAACATCCGGTATACCTTTGAGCCCTAGCAGAGAGAGGGTGGTGAGGGCTGAGCGAGCTGAGGTCAAAGCCCAGGTGTAAAGCCGCAGTAGGCTATGCTATATAAGTGGTGTTGTGGCTGGGTCTGTTCTAGCACTGAGGGTATAAAAAGGACTCTATTATTAAAGCAGCATCCCTGGGCTGAAGATTAGATCATAACCTAGCACCCAGTTCAAGCCTGTTAGCAAAGAGGGGTGAGGCGATAAGACTCTACAGGCTATATTTCACATCTGTGTGGTAATCTAAGAAAGACTGTAACAAGATAGACAGGAGAACGGCAAAGAACAGCACATTCTGTGGAACTCCTTTACTAACTTACCTATTTACGCAAGATTTACAAAAGAATCTAGAGCTCATTTTGTTTCTCCCCTCAATTACTGGTACTGTGCAAAGGTGCGTAGGAGGACACATCTGTCCTTCCAGGGGTAAAGAACCTTGGGATGTCAAGCAAAAGAAACACTAGACCAGCAAAGGGTACTAATTCCTCAGTCATGGAAAATTACTTGACAGCCGCAGACCCAGCAACATCAGCAGGGAGAACGGTTCCAGAGCCAAATATAACGGTCACCACGGCTCAGGTTCACTGTACTGAGAATGCAGCACAGCTCCAGAATTACGTTACAAAAGAGGACATCAAGCATTTGTCTGCTAAGGAGGACATAAAAGGAGCTATGCAGGACTTTAAATCAATGTTTGGAGAGCTGAAGAAAGATATAGTGACTGTAGACCAGAGGGTAGCTCAAATGGAGGAAAAGCACAAAGCTCTCAACTCGATCTTCAGCTCCAAGCCAGCTTTTTGCCAACCCAAGAAAGCACAGTACAAACCTTAATGGAACGTATTGAAGACTAGGAAAATAGAAGCAGGAGGAAAAACCTCAGGCTGAGAGGTGTTTTCCGGAAACAGTAGAACCCCCTGCTATAGAAAATTATATCCAGGAGTTTGTCAGATACCTGAAAAACAAAGAGTCTGCACCTGACATCCAAATAGAGAGAGTGCATAGGGCCCTGTGCCCCAAACCGCCAAACAGAGCCCCCCCCAGAGACATAATAATAAAACTACTTTCCTTTAAAGATAAGGAGGACATTTTGAAGCTAGCCAGAATAAAGCATCCATTGGAGTTCAGGGGTTTCGGAGGTGCAGGTGTACTCAAATCTTTGCCCAACAACCTTACAAAAAAGCAGAGACTTGAGGTTTATCACATCGGTCTTAAAGGACAAGAAGATACCATACAGGTGGGGTTTCCCCATGAGCCTCATTGTCACCAAGAATAATGCGACACATGTCTTTAGAACCATTGAGGATTTGCCTTCCCTCAACCAAGCTCTGTGACTCAATATAAGATCGCCTTTGAATGCAGAAACTGCTCCTGCAGGACCACCCGGGAATGATCTAAATGAGATCGAGCAACTTCCAGGATGAGAATTGAGGGTTCCAGAGGATATGGAGTCCTGATCCCTTTTTTGATAAGATTTGGGGGAGAGATTTATTAATCCCTAAGGGTTGTGTTCGAGTGGTTCAGCTTTAGATAAGTTAAAGTTTATAATTGACTAATGTTATTTGCACTGTTTTGTAACTCTATATTTCAGGTAGTACATTACTATGAAGGGGACATTTAAGATGACAAGAGGGTGGATATGAGATGGCCTCCTTGCAGACACATAATGCACACAGTCTATCATAATTGTTAGCTTGGGCTTGGAAAGGAGGGTTTGTCACACTAAGTTACTTCGGGCTCGGGCTGCCGGGGATAGTCTGTGGGGAGGTCTGATTAGGGGTAAAACCTAATCAGTGGTTATAAGATGATGTCTTTGGCTTAAATACAACTAGAGGCCTCCACAGTGTCAGTATAGATGCCTCTGCTCTAAACACATTTAAGACCCTTTTATATTAACATATATACATTACAGAAGAGACCTTAAGGGATAGAGGGTCAGCTGAGATTTTGACATAACACCAGTACCCTTTACCAGGATTCACTCTTCCTATTATGGCCAAAGTGAGGCTATAAGGAGACCAGTACTAGAATTAGCCTAAGACATTACCATATCAAATACTGTAATACACAAATAGCATTTTCTTTGGGGCCTTTGAGACTCGCTGGGAGAAGTGTGTACAGGATATGTTGACCCTCACAGGTTACATTAGTTTATCCGTTAAAGATATGATTTACCGTGTTACTGTTATATAATGTTCTAATTTTTATACTTGAAAGGGAGCCTATACCTCAAGAATGCAGTTGTTTACTTAGTTTTATTGAAAGTTTATATGATATGTAAAAAACTCAGAGAACACTACCCCTGATTTGTTATTTGTGATTCTAATTTTCACTTGCTGCTCTTATCTTGCGCTTATAAGAATAGAGCAGTGATTTGCAACTTTTTTTTTGCCGTGGCACACTTTTTTACATTAAAAAATCCTGTGGCACACCACTATCCCAAAATTTTACAAAATCACACATTGTACCCTGATACAGGATATATATATACACACACTGTACTGTGCTGTCATGTCATGCCTCCTACAAACTATACATGACATATTGACATTCATTCACAAACAATCATAATGATTGTCTGTGAATGAATGTCAATGTCATGGTTGTAAATGATGCCTGATGAGCCTGTCGCATACCTACCAATATTTCAAAATTTGAAAGAGGGACACCCCCGCACTGTTGTCAGTCTGCCGCGGCACACCTGAGGATCTCTCACGGCACACTAGTGTGCCACGGCACACTGGTTGAAAAACACTGGAATAGAGGATAGAATTTCACTATATTGTATGTAGCACAATATTTGTTCTGATCTGTTCTATTGACTTGTTAGCCAAGTCACCTCTTTCCCTTACGTTTCTTGATTTTTCTCTATTTCGTTTTCTTTCCCTTCTCCCTCTCTCCTCCTCCAAACTCCCCCCCCCTTTTTTTTTTCTCCCGCAGGATGGCTACACAACAAACCAGGATTAGATGCCTCCCCGTAGAACTGGTCACTATAAATGTTAAAGGCTTCAATGGCCCTGGTAAGCATTTAATAGTTATGAGAGATCTGCATAAACTAGGAGTGGATATAGTATGCTTAAAGGAAACTCACTTTTCTGTTGCTCACGAACCCAACTGGTTCAGCCATTGGTACCCCAACACTGACTTTGCGTCAGGGCCCACAAAAAAATGGGGTGGGCATTATCCTTAGAGCGAAAATGCCATTTCAGCTCATGCAAGCGCATCACGATCCAGAGGGTAGATACCTAATCCTCACGGGTTCCCTTTATGGTAGACCCATTACATTAGCAAACATTTATTGCCCTAATCAGTCCCAACACTCCTTCCTCCAAAACGTTATGCACAAAATTCTTGAACTACAAACAGGTATTTTATTTTTGAGGGGAAACCTTAATGCATCCCTGGATCCTGCCCTGGACACTTCGAAACGGTATTTCCAGCACTCCCCATAAGACTCTCAAGTGCATGGCTTCCTCCTTAAAAGAACTGGCACTACATGATATCTGACGCACTCAGCACCCCACCAATATGGACTTTACATTTTACTCTCACCCTCAGAGAAAATATTCGAGGATAGATAATTTGTTCATGGATCCGGCAGGGCTCACTATCACCACAAGCAGTAACATTCACACTATCACTTGGTCCGACCATGCACCAGTCAGTTGCTCTGTCCTTTGGCCCAATGTACCTATCATGCCCTATGTGTGGATGCTAGATGACACATTACTGGATAATCAAGTGTTTAGGTCAGACATTGGGGAGGCGCTGGAGGAATTCTTCCAACTAAATGCTGATGAAAACATTCAAAGCACAACCATCTGGGAGACTCACAAGTGCACCATCAGGGGTCTATTAATCAAATGGAAAGCTAGATTGGTTGGACAGAGAAAGGAGCGTTATCAGGTGCTCCTGTCCCGGGTCATGGATGCTGAGCAAAAGCATAAGATGCGTCTGGCTGATGAGGTGCTCCAAGCAGACTTGGCTCTGGCTAGGGCGGATCTGCTGCAGTTTCTGCAGGAAGATTACCAAAGGAGAGCCCTCTTTCTTAAACAGCAATTCTTTGAACAGGGAGATAAGGTGAGAAGGTTTTTAGCCATGGCAATAGTGCGCAAAAAGATGAAATATTATGTCTATCAGATGAAAAGTCAGGAGGGTACCATTAAGGCGAACAGGAAATCAGTAGCTGATATATTCAGCTCATATTACGAGTCTCTATATAACATACAACACGCTCGAGGGGATGCCGAATAGGAGGAGCAGAAGATTCAGGCATACCTATCTGATGTGGAATTACCAAAGCTCTCGACACAGGTTGCGGACTTGCTAGAATCCCCATTTTCGTTGGAGGAGATAAAAAAGGCTATCAAAGATCTCTCAGAGTCTAGGGCCTGACGGTTTGGGAGCCAAGTATTATAAACTATTCGTGGATATATTAGCCCCTGAAATGTTGAATATATTTAACTCATTGTCGACGTCCCCTTTCCTACCGAGTACTATGCTAGAGGCTCACATAACAGTGATTCCAAAGCCGGAAAAGCCACCGGATAGGCCAGAAAATTACCATATCTTTACAAAATTCAGATGTTAAGATACTAGCTAAAATTATAGCCAAATTTCTCCCCCACTTGGTCTCCATGGATCAGGTGGGATTTATTCAAGCGCGAGAGGCTAGGGATAACACCCTAAAAGTATTGCAATTAATTTCTTATGCTCACAACAGCGAGATCCCACTTGCTCTGGTCTCAACCGATGCTGAAAAAGCATTTGACCGGATTAACTGGTCCTTAATGCGACACACAATGTGCAAGTTTGGTTTCGGGCCCAAATTTATAAGCAGAGCAATGTCACTATATTCAGCACCAAATGCGAAAGTGAAGGTTAATGGCACTTTATCCAAAACCTTTCAAATTAAAAACGGGACCAGGCAGGGCTGCCCCCTTTCACCACTCTTATTTTCCCTTACTATTGAGGTGCTGGCGAGTAAGATTCCGACTAATGGGGGGCGTGTCTCTGGGCAGCACCTTAAATGGTAGCAATATTGGGGGCTCTGTGTGGATCACTGATAATTTGCCTATTACCAGTGAATTGTGTGATCATCTACTTATACCATCCTAATATACAGATTCTACAGATCAAGCGGATTCGAAAGATATATTTTTATTGATTATTCCACCTCAGCAAACCGATCCGGAGCGTTGAGGCCTAAGGCAAGCTCTTTACTGAGAGGCTCTCAACACCCCCCCCCGGTAACACTACAGACCGGGTAAGCAGTGCGCAGACACTGGAAAAAGGAGAAAAGACAAAGGCATCCTAATTTACAATCCATAACATCTATGCTGATACATCACCATACTGTTCTAGGCGACGGATAAAGGGAGGTTTGAGTGACTCTTTTGTTACATACGCACCTACTAATAATGGCGCCTGGTGCTAAGACACTACTCGAGACTGTGACCACCCTGCTAAACCAGCACCATGAAAAGATATTACAAACCTGGTCAGCAGAGTGGGGGAGCCTATGTGCACTCGCAAAGCAAATTGGCACTCGACATGTGGTTATAGGAGGCCTGCCAGAGAGACTCGACAAGCATATGGGTACCCGGGTTCTCACCCCAGGTCTACCGGCTCCCTTGACTGGGGCTCAGACTCCGGCTAAGATAGATCTGGACCGTCGCTCGAGTGTTCCTGTAAATAACCTCTCAGCTATGGACAACTGTACTGAAAACTTGCCAGACGTGAGAGCGCAGAAGATATCTCTCCTCGCAAGGCAACCGACCACAGGGAAGCTGATGTGTGCGGCCAAAATAGTTGCAGGTGCCTCGTTTCCCAGTCTGGGGGTGCTTCGCTGCATGCTGAAACTCGGAGACAGCTGTGGGCTGTCTCCGGAGCTATCGGAATACCGGAACTTAAAGGCAACAACATGTGAGCTGAGTCAAGCTGGGGTGAAGCCCGTTTACCGAGCGGTACACAAATTTAGAGAAGTACTCGAGATGGTTGAGTCGCCCCTTCTGGTTCACTGCAAGCCTGCTCTGAACAGAAGGAAACTGAATGACGGAGCATCAGTTATTATCAAGCCCGATGGAAACTTGTGCAAGCTTTTTGATCCTGGGGGCCCATCATGAACATCAGAACCGGGGTTTGCAGCCGCTGTCAGAGCGCACATTATAGAAAGCTCCAGGTTATTGTGTTATCCACGCTAGGAACGTTTGACATTTTTAAGTGTCCCCACATTTTAGATATGCTGCAAATTACGATGAATGTTTACCACCTATTATGTTAACCTTTTCCCACTGGGACAGACATGTGCCATGATATATTACACCTATTATACCCGTTCATGCAAGCCAGAGACTTGGGTAGAAGGGACTTTGCTATCACAGACTTTATAAACTTGCAGTCGACCACATCTGAGCAAACGGGACTTTAATATAATCATTACGACTCACTTTCTGTTTGGACCCTCTTTTTGCAGAGCTTAATGTCGACTACTGTATATATATGTGGCATAAGTAGGTTAGATGCATACTTCTGTCTAGTCACACATACCTAGAAATGTTCCGTTAATTAGCAATATGGAGGCTGGCAATCTGTGACCGAAACCTTAACTACTTTTTACTTTTTTTTTTTTTTTTTTTTACATGCAGCAGTTTTCTATGGTGGCTTAAGTGTTTTTTTTCAGTTATACAGCACCCATATCAGGGCCATAATACACTGTGAAGCAGCAGATAAACATAGAAAGGGTATATGACACACTAATATATTTAAATATTTCCTAACTAACTTGTAACCCAGAGATGTTACTCCCTAAGTATTATTTTCAGCTAACCCTATCGGGTTCTTTAATTTTTTAAGACCAATTATCTGGTATAAGTTTCAGAATATTCATCCCACATAACGATTCTGTTATACTGTGTTCTTCATGCTACATTATTATATTTCACTGTAGATTGTAATGCCACCAGCAGGCTTTCCCCTAGGGATCTATATAGGTTATGATACTGAGGTTCCCAGGTTGTTTAGTTAGTGTAATCTCTTATTTTAAGCTCTAATGGGCTTTATGGAGATTGAGACCTATGTATATATGTTTTAACTACATGATTGTAGGCAGTAATTCTCGTGATCACTTTAGCAAGGTCTTTCGCCTCTACAGTATCCATATCAGGGTCATTGCACATTGCGAAGTTGCTGATAAATATAGAGAGGAGAAAATATCAGATTTATGTGTTTAAATATTTCCTAGCTAAGATGTAAACTAGAGATATTACTCCCTATATGTTTTTAAGGTTAACTAGGATGAGTAATTTCCCTAGAGCGAGGGTCTGTTATAGGTTTCAGCGCGCTCGCCCCAAATACTGACTCTGGTATTCTCTTTGTGCTATACTATGTTTATTATATTACATTGGAGACTCTAACTTCCCTGGCAGGCTCCCCCATAAAGTTCTGGACATGGGTCACATTCTATATGGGCTATTAAGATGATTAGGCCCCTCAGGTACTGTACTTTCTTAAGACTATGCATCAACAGGTCTCATTGAGACTGAGTCATATGTTTATAATGTCCAGACCCTCCTACACCTCCTTTGGTATCTGAGATTTTTTACAGTTGTATCACCCTAGTAATGGTTAAGCATTTGATGTTGAACTTTCAAGGCATTAATTTATGATAGTAATTTAGACCTTAATTTCTCCTTGTATAATATTTCATAAGCTAGTTGTTCTCATTTGGGGTCCAAAAGTGGCCCAATTTACTACTTTGTTTTCTCTCCTAGACTTCCCCACTCTGTCTTAAATTCCTGTTCAGGGGGTCCAAGAGAGGCCTCAATTTATCATTGCGGGAAATTATTATATCTGACTTTTTCTTATATTTTAAGGAGATACTATATAATAGAAAGTTTGAGGTTAATTTCTATTTTTATGTCTAGGCGACTGATTTCTTTTAAACCTAATGTGTAAATCTGCTGTGATTTCTACAAGTTTTTGGAACTGTGATATTTGCCTGTATATTTAATTTACAACCTCAATAAAAAAAAAAAAAAAAAAAGATTCCGACTAATCCACAGATAAAGGGGATCGCTATAGGTAACACTGAGCACAAGCTCGCAATGTATGTGGATGACGTCCTCTTGATGATTACAGACCCGCATTGGTCGCTGAGAGCAGCTTTGGCAGAGTTTTCATTATTCGGCAGGGTGTCAAACTTCCTGCTTAACCCCTCAAAATCTGAAATTCTGAATATCATGGTACCCCATGGCATCCCCATGGCATCTTTGATACCCTTAAATCGGACTGCCCAATGAAAATTGCCCATCACACTTTAAAATACCTGGGGATCACGATTACGCCGGAATTTGGAGAGCTGGCAGAACTAAATTATAAACGCATACAGGATGAAATCCTTAGAGACCTCGCCAATTGGAAGAACAAAACCATCTTGTGGCTCGGCTGAGTTGGGGTTGTTAACATGAATGTGCTGCCGAGGGTATTTTATGTCCTTCAGGCGGTTCCTTTGTCGTTGACCTCACATTATATTAGTCAGATACAGTCTGCCATTGAAGCTTAGATATGGAACGGGCAAAAACCTCAGAAGGAAAACCATCTACATGCCCAGAGATAGAGAGGAGATAGGGGTTCCAGATTTAAAGAAATGCCAGAGAGCAATATCCCTTCAGAGACTGGTGGAATGGTGTCAGAATTCACCCCACAAAGCATGGGTACAAATGGACAATGCAATACTGTGGAGGGGAAATGTGGGAGCCCTGGCAGGAATTTCCGCTAAGCACAGGCTGTTATCGATTAAACAATACCCGTTATTTGAGGAGGTATTTGCAGGGTGGGACAGGCTAATCATCAGAGAAACCTACAACCCTACCTTTAATTCACCGGCCACCCCATAAAGGAAAACCCTGATCTGGGCCTTGAATTAGGGCCATACACTCCAGATGGATCCTACCCTCTTGTGGATTCTTCCATATTTAATATACTCGAACACGATAAACTAAAAACCCAGGCAGAGTTGGCCCGAATGGGACCATGACATCTTCTCATCATGGTTTAGAACAGCGCAAATCACATATTACTTCAACTCCCACATAGAGAAGTCTGCGCTGATGAGACGCAGAACACCCTTTGAGGTCTTCTGCACAATGTCTCAGACCCCAACCCCCTTAATGTCGCACCTGTATAAACTTCTGGTGGTAGAAAGAGATCTCTCCCTCCCAACATACCCTCATGTCTTGCAGACTGACCTGGGTCAGGATATAGACCCTAAGGACTAGATCAAAATCTTTGAAAAAGCGAAAAAGGCTTCAGTTTTGGCTAGATAGAGTAGATGGTACCTGACCCCCCAGAGATTGAAACAAATCTACCCACACACAAGTGGGTGGTGCTGGAGAGGCTGTGGAGGGGAAGTTTCTTTCCTACATATCTGGTGGACATGTCCACACATACGTCCTTACTGGGATGAGATCCTGGGAGAAATGAGTCAAGATCCTTCCCCCCCCCCCCAACCTCCTTCTTGATCTTTCTGTTCTTTACTCCTCTTTCTTCCCTAATTCTTTCTCTTTGCACCCATGGAGGTGCCTACTCCAGGTACACAATTACTCTCAGCTGTATGTGATATGTAAGCTGTAAATCTTTATAAACTTGTTAAAGTATATGCCTGTTGTTCTTGTTTCAAAGTTTTATATTGTAAAATTGAGCTATTTTAAAGCAATTATTGGTAAAAGATACGGTGGATAAAAACTCATCATCAATGGACTAAACCCAGCTTCTCACACTTGGATGTGATACGGACTCAATATAGTGGGCACTAAGAACTTAATCTGCAAACAATGAGTCGTATGTAATAGCATGTATGAGTCTAAGATTTTGTTTTTTATAGAGAAAACCTTGAAATACATGTAATGATTTAAATCTTCTTTACCAATAAAGCTTGTTTAAAAAAATAAAATGTATTCATAAATAAATATTTCTACATATATCTGATGGTTTCTTGGTACAATATATATATAAATATATATATATATATATATATATATATATATATATATATATATATATATATACACATAATTATATATAGGTATAGATATATACAAATATATATATAGTAATATCTGTTTAGAAATACATAGAACATATTCCGCTATGTGCAGAACATTGGAATGTGAAATATTTACAGTAAATACTTAGTTTAAACCATTATTAAATATGAATATTGCATTAATATGCTTTTCCATATTTTCATCTACGTAACTGCAAAGGGCTCCAAAGCACTTATAAATGTGTCTATATATATATATATATGCATATGTATTTATGTGTATATATGTCTGTAAATACATATACACATATAAATACATATGTACACATATATAAATATATATATATATATATATATATATATACAGGGAGTGCAGAATTATTAGGCAAGTTGTATTTTTGAGGATTAATTTTATTATTGAACAACCATGTTCTCAATGAACCCAAAAAACTCATTAATATCAAAGCTGAATATTTTTGGAAGTAGTTTTTAGTTTGTTTTTAGTTTTAGCTATTTTAGGGGGATATCTGTGTGTGCAGGTGACTATTACTGTGCATAATTATTAGGCAACTTAACAAAAAACAAATATATACCCATTTCAATTATTTATTTTTACCAGTGAAACCAATATAACATCTCAACATTCACAAATATACATTTCTGACATTCAAAAACAAAACAAAAACAAATCAGTGACCAATATAGCCACCTTTCTTTGCAAGGACACTCAAAAGCCTGCCATCCATGGATTCTGTCAGTGTTTTGATCTGTTCACCATCAACATTGCGTGTAGCAGCAACCACAGCCTCTCAGACACTGTTCAGAGAGGTGTACTGTTTTCCCTCCTTGTAAATCTCACATTTGATGATGGATCACAGGTTCTCAATGGGGTTCAGATCAGGTGAACAAGGAGGCCATGTCATTAGATTTTCTTCTTTTATACCCTTTCTTGCCAGCCACGCTGTGGAGTACTTGGACGCGTGTGATGGAGCATTGTCCTGCATGAAAATCATGTTTTTCTTGAAGGATGCAGACTTCTTCCTGTACCACTGCTTGAAGAAGGTGTCTTCCAGAAACTGGCAGTAGGACTGGGAGTTGAGCTTGACTCCATCCTCAACCCGAAAAGGCCCCACAATCTCATCTTTGATGATACCAGCCCAAACCAGTACTCCACCTCCACCTTGCTGGCGTCTGAGTCGGACTGGAGCTCTCTGCCCTTTACCAATCCAGCCACGGGCCCATCCATCTGGCCCATCAAGACTCACTCTCATTTCATCAGTCCATAAAACCTTAGAAAAATCAGTCTTGAGATATTTCTTGGCCCAGTCTTGACGTTTCAGCTTGTGTGTCTTGTTCAGTGGTGGTCGTCTTTCAGCCTTTCTTACCTTGGCCATGTCTCTGAGTATTGCACACCTTGTGCTTTTGGGCACTCCAGTGATGTTGCAGCTCTGAAATATGGCCAAACTGGTGGCAAGTGGCATCTTGGCAGCTGCACGCTTGACTTTTCTCAGTTCATGGGCAGTTATTTTGCGCCTTGGTTTTTCCACACGCTTCTTGCGACCCTGTTGACTATTTTGAATGAAACGCTTGATTGTTCGATGATCACGCTTCAGAAGCTTTGCAATTTTAATAGTGCTGTATCCCTCTGCAAGATATCTCACTATTTTTTACTTTTCTGAGCCTGTCAAGTCCTTCTTTTGACCCATTTTGGCAAAGGAAAGGAAGTTGCCTAATAATTATGCACACCTGATATAGGGTGTTGATGTCATTAGACCACACCCCTTCTCATTACAGAGATGCACATCACCTAATATGCTTAATTGGTAGTAGGCTTTCGAGCCTATACAGCTTGGAGTAAGACAACATGCATAAAGAGGATAATGTGGTCAAAATACTCATTTGCCTAATAATTCTGCACTCCCTGTGTATATATATATATATATATATATATATATATATAAAATAAGCACTTGCAATATAAATATTAGCTATTACACATACATATCGATCTTTAGAGATCTATAAGTATGTATGCCTGCCTTTTTTTCTCCTAACACCTGAGATCTCATATGTTTAAGCCCTTATAATTTTTATGTGCAATATTTTTTATATGTAATATATTTTTGATGTTTTTTCGCGAAACAATTATCCAGAGCTCTGAGGGCATGGTAATCAATCTAGAGTAAATCACGATTGCGCTCACCCAAAGTAAGCAAACACCCACAATAAAACTCTTTCTTTCCTAAGATATTATGAGTGCACGGCTTGAGTAATTACTGTTGGAAATATCACTCCTGGCCAGCAGGAGGAGGCAAAGAACACCACAGTTAAACTGCTAAGTATCTCTCCCTTACCCACAACCCCCAGTCATTCTCTTTGCCTTCGGTGCATGGAGGAGGTGAAGTTTAGGTGTCTGAAGAAAAATTTTGATTTTATCTACAAGCAAGTTTTGGGGTATAACCATATTCCACGTCATTCCTTGCAGTCGGGTAGTGGTGGCTTTAAAGCAGTTAGGAACTTGTAAAGAGGTACTTACTGTGTTTTCCTAACAATTGCTGCCCTAGTTTAGAAAGCCAGAGTTGGCTACTACTTTCTTTTTCAAAGGTCTCTGGGAAGAACTGTGTCTTCTTATACCTTGTAACTGTCTACATGCCGGACAGCGGAGCAGGTGAGTGCCTTTTCTTCCAGTTGGGGAGACCATGCAGTTAACAAATTAAAAGACACTGCTTTTTTATTGGGACATTGATTATCCTGTTGTATGGGTTACACTGGGGCATGAAGCAGGCACTGTAGCATGTGTGAGACGAACATTTAAACTCTTTTAAAAAGAAAGGGTAAAATGTTTTTATTAGGCTTTATTTTCTGACACATATTTACTTGATAAAACTAAAAGTAAGGCTGAATATTCTATTTCAGCAGCTTATTCATTTCCCCTTTGCTTTAAAATAAAACAATGCAACATTTTAAACTAGGAAGCTATTTTTAGTGCCTCTCTGTGTCGCAGCAGTAATTTGAGCTCGGCAGTTGCCGTCACATGACTGGCTTTACTTCATAACGTTTCTGAGGAAAAAGTTGTTTTTCTCAATTTCTGGGTGATCCGGTCTTAATTAGTAGTGGTAAGGCACCTCAGTAATTGAGGTGTGGGGTTGCCTGAGGGGTATTTTAGAAGTTTATTTGATGTTTATTAAATGTTTTTTCTTAACTTTTCTTACATAATTTTAGCTGGGGATCGATCCTAATTTGGGATAAAATTTAAAGTGTATTTTTTCCTTAGCTTACTTTAATTGAATATTAAAATCTTTGAAACTTATCTGTACAAGTTTATTTACTGTTTCACAACATGTCTGATATGGAGCAAGAGCCTGCTCTCACAAATTCATGCTTATTATGTTTATATGCACAAATTGCAGCTCCTATGCAATTTTGTTCTTCATGTGTCATGAAAACCTTGCAAAATAAAGGTCAAATTTTTGAGCCTAATGTCTTTCAGGATAATGCTGTAAAAATAATACCTCAGCTTTCTCCTGCTACGTCCCAAGCCTTAATGGCGTCACATGCAGTGCCCTGGGGTTTCTCTATAACTCCTAGTGGAGTTTATTTAAAAGCAGAAATTGCTACCCAGGTTTCTTCAGCGGTATCGGCGGCATTAGCTGTCATTCCCAGATTACAGGGGAAATGCAAGAGAAAATCTAGAATTCAGAAAATAAGGTTTCTTTCCTCAGTTCTGCTTCCCAAGGTGCCCTTTCTCATAAGTCTGATGAGGAAGATACATCGGGACTTTCCGAGGGTGAAATCTGAGATTCGGACAGTATAATTACATCTTCTGAGACTGAGGTGGTATCCTTCAGATTTAAGCTTGAACAACTTTGTGTATTATAAAAGGAGGTTTTAGCTACTTTAGATGACTCTGATACCCCTGTCGTTGTCACTCCTAAGAAATCTAGTAAACGTAATAGTTTATTTGATGAACCTTCCACTTCAGAGGTTTTCCCTGTGCCGGACCGTGCTAGGGAGATTATCTCACAGGAAAAGGGAGAAAAAAGGGGTGTCTTTTTCCCCATCTCCTATTTTTAAGAAAATGTTTTCTGTCGAGGACTCCATGAAAGACCCTTGGTATACTGTACCCAAAGTTGAAGGGGCCATGTCCACTCTGTTTAAGAGAACCACTATTCCTATTGAGGATAGCTGCTCTTGTAAGGATCCGATGGACAAGAAGCTGGAGGCTTATTTGAAAAAGATTTATGTTCATCAAGGTCTCCAATGGCAACCTGTGGTGTGTATTGCCACCGTGACTAGTGTGGCATCTTATTGGTTCAACGCCTTGTCTGATACTCTTCAAGTAGAGACTTCCTTGGATGAAATTTAGGATATGATTAAAGCTCTTAATTTGGCCAATTCTTTTATTGCAGATGCCATTTTACAGGTTGTTAGACTAAAAGCTAAAATTTCTAGTCTCTCTGTCCTAGCCCGCAGGGCGTTATGGTTGAAATCCTGGTCTGCGGACGTTGCCTCTAAAGTCAAGCTTCTGGCAATTCCTTACGAGGGCAAAACCTTGTTTGGACCTGGTTTGGCAGAAATTATCTCTGATATTATGGGTGGAGAAGGGTCTTTTCTACCTCAAGATAAAAAGAATAGGCCTAAAGGACGTCAGAGTAATTTTCATTGCTTTTGTAACTTCAGAGGAAAGCATTCCCCTTCTTCTTCCAAGCAGGAACAAACCAAGTCTTCTTGGAAACCCAATCAGTCTTGGAACAAGGGGAAACAATTAAAGAAACGCGCAGCTGATTCCAAATCAGCATGCAGGGTTTGCCCCCGATGCGGGATCTGATCAGGTGGGGGGCAGACTTTCTCAGTTCCTCAAGCCTGGATATGAAATGTCCTAGATCACTAGACTGTGGACATAGTATCCCAGGGTTACAAATTGGCATTCAAGATGTTTCCACCCAGAGGCAGATTCCTTCTCTCAAGATTATCTGCAGACCAGATAAAGAGAGAGGTGTTATTGAAATGTATACAACATCTTATCTCCCTGGGAGTGATAGTTCCAGTTCAGTGCAGGAACAGGGTCTCGGGTTCTACTCCAACCTATTTGTGGTTCCCAAAAAAGAGGTAACTTTCTGTCCCATTCTCAACTTGAAGTGTCTAAAAAAGTTTCTCAAAGTTCTATCCTTCAAGATGGAGACTATATGCTCCATTCTTCCTTTAGTAAAAGAGGGTCAGTTCATGACAACCATAGACCTAAAGGATGCATATTGTCATGTCCCTATTCACAGGGTCCATCACATATTCCTGAGATTTGCCTTTCTGGACAAACATTTCCAGTTTGTGGCTCTTCCATTTTGTCTAGCCACGGCTCCCAGAATTCTTTCAAAGGTTCTGGGGGCTCTTTTGGCAGTGATCTGTTTTCGTGGAATTGCTGTGGCACCCTACCTGGATGACATATTGGTTCACTCCCCATCTTTTCAACAAGCAAAATCTCACACAGATATATTGTTGTATTTTCTTTGTTCCCATGGATAGAATGTGAATCTGGAAATAAGCTCCCTTTCCCCTGCTACAAGAGTAGTGTTCTTAGGGACCATAATAGATTCTCTATTGATGAAGATTTTTCTGAGAGAGGTCAGAAAAAATAAAATAATTTCCTCTTGCTTCTCTCTTCAGGCTACTGCTCATCCTTCAGTGCCTCAATGTATGGAGGTAATCGGTCTGATGGTGGCTTCCATGGACATCATTACTTTTGCTCGATTCCATTTGAAAGCTCTCCAGTTGTCCAGGCTCAGACAATGGAATGGAGTTTGGCATGCCTGTTTCCTCCGTTTGCTCTCCTTCCACGAGTCATTGCTCATATCAAACAGGAGAGGGTGTCGGTGATTCTAATAGCCCCTGCATGGCCTCGCAGAATCTGGTTTGCAGACCTAGTGGAGATGTCATCTCTCCCACCTTGGAAACTACCTCTGAGGAAGGACCTCCTGATTCAGGGTTCCTTCCTTCATCCAAATCTCGTTTCTCTGAAGCTGACTGCTTGTAGATTGAACGCTTAATTCTTTCTAAGCGTGGTTTTTCTGAGTCAGTCATTGAGACCATGATTCAGGCTCACAAGCCTGTTACTAGAAAGATTTACCATAAGATATGGTGTACATATCTTTATTGGTGTGAATTCAAGGGCTACTTTTGAAATAGAATTAGAATTCCTAGAATTTTATCTTTTCTTCAGGAAGGCCTGGAGAAGGGATTGTCAGTCTGTACCCTGAAGGGTCAGATTTCGGCTTTATCAGTTTTACTACATAAATGTTTGGCGGATGTGCCAGATGTGCAATCTTTTTTACAGGCCTTGGTCAAAATCAGGCCTGTCTTTAAGTCTGTTGCTCCTCCTTGGAGCCTTAATCTTGTTCTTAAAATGTTACAGCTGGCTCAGTTTGAGCCTTTGCATTCCATAGACATTAAGTTGTTATCTTGGAAGGTTTTGTTTCTTGTTGCTATCTCTTCTGCTCAAAGAGTCTCGGAACTCTCAGCTCTGCAGTGTGATTCCCCTTATCTTATTTTTCATGCCAATAAGGCGGTTTTTCGTACTAAGTTAGGTTTCCTTTCTAAGGTTGTTTCTAATAGAAATATCAATCAGGAAATTGTTGTTCCCTCTCTGTGTCCTAATCCTTCTTCTTTCAAAGAATGTTTGTTACACAATTTTGATGTTGTACGTGCTCTTAAACTCTAGTTACAGGTGACTAAGGATTTTCGCCAGTCCTCTGTCCTCTTTGTCTGTTTCTCTGGGAAATGTAAAGGTCATAAAGCTACTGCTACTACTCTTTCTTTTTGGTTATAAAGTATAATTCGTTTGGCTTATGATACTGCTGGACAGCAGCCTCCTGAGAGAATTACGGCTCATTCCACAAGAGCTGTTTCCTCTTCTTGGGCTTTCAAAAATTAAGCTTCTGTAAAACAAATGTGCAAGGCAGCAACTTGGTCTTCTCTACATACTTTTTCCACATTTTAAAAAAGTTATACTTTTGCCTCGGCTTAGGCTTCTTTTGGGAGAAAGGTTCTTCAAGCAGGGGTGCCTTCTGTTTAGGACTGCCTTTCTTGTCCCTCCTTATTTATTCGTGTCCTCTAGCTTGGGTATTGGTTCCCAACAGTAATTACTCAAGCCGTGGACTCACCAAAAAACACAATTTATGCTTACCTGATAAATGTATTTCTTCCTGGATATGGTGAGTCCACGGCCCCACCCTTTATTTTAAGACAGTTGCTCTTTTGCCTATAACCTCAGGCACCTCTACACCTTGTGTTACTCCTTTTTCTCCATTTCCCTTCGGTCGAATGACTAGGGGTTGTGGGTAAGGTAGTGATACTTAGCAGTTTAACTGTGGTGCTCATTGCCTCCTCCCGCTGGATATTCCCAACAATAATTACTCAAGGCATGGACTCACCATATCCGGAAAGAGATACATTTATCAGGTAAGCATAATTTTAGTTGTTTTGCTTGCTCATGACTGTTAGCGTGCCATTTGTAATCAGGCCCTTTGTATTGAACCTTTGCTTTGATGTATTGTTTAGGAAGCAAGGATATTAGATGTGATGAAGCAAACTTTTTTTTGTGTTAAATAATGGGGTCAAGCACAAGCTTTCTGATACCTGTTGTCTATAACGAGGTCGATATAGTAAGTGTGTTTTTAGTGTAATCACAATCATAAATGGATTCAGCTGCTAAAATCTCACAGCTTTCCCTCAAAAATTCCCTGAAAGGTGTTTTAGGTTGTTAAGTACTTGTTATCAGGATCTATACCTGGAATCCAACGAAAACTGATATATTCAAGTGCTGTTTCACACGTCTTAAGTTTACATTACAGTTGTTTTGAAGTAACCCCTTTGTATAGAGTGTAAGGGAAATCATCATTTACATGTGTGAGATAAACCTATTTTAATCTGAATACATCCTGATAACTGGTAAACAATATAAATGCCATTAGAAAGAACAGAAATATTTAGCACTAGTGCAAGGTAAGTGCTTGCTGATGGGTCCACACCCAAGGTCCATAAACATATAAAAGTCCAGAAGGCAGCAGCACTATTAAATAGTATTTAATGGTTAGAAGAACAAAAAAAATGCAACGTTTTGAACCTATCAATCGTTAATCATGCATGACGGGCATCCTGGGCATGTTTGTTCAATGATTAAATTGACACTTTAAATTATTGTAAAGTATTCATTTTTAATTTTTTCCAACCATTGAATGAGAAAACCTGGGGCGAGATTACATATGTGGCGCAAGCTTCAGCGCAGCCTGCTGAAACCTGCGTCGCCCATAATTTCCCCTCGCACACCAGGGAATCACATAAACCCCGTTGGCAGTTCAGAAACTGCCCTAAATTAAATAAACTAGCAATGTCCAGAAATGTGAGTAAATACAAATTTCTGGAGTCGCCAGTGACTTACTGCACTTTAGAAACTGCCGGTGCCTAATAAAAAAAAAAGTCAAATCTCCCTTAAATTCTAACCTGCCTCCCAAAAATAAAGCCGACACTTAAAACCCCTATATCCACCATCACTTCCATATTGGAACTAATAATAAATGTATTAACCCCTAATCTGCCAACCCCCATATTGCAAACTATTTATTAACCCCAATCCGCCAACCTCCACATTGCAAAGTATTTTATAAACATATTAACCCCTAATCCGCAAAACCCCCAAAACACAATAAACCTAATAAATCTATTAACCCCTAATCCGGTAACCCCCCACAACGCAATTAATCTAAGAAATCTATTAACTCCTAAGCCGCCAACTAATTAAATTACTAAGCCCCCTAACCTAACACCCCCTAAATTGACCCCAATTACCTAAAATTAAAAAATACTAAGTTACAATTAAAATTAAAAAACTAACATTACTTTAAAAATAAAAAATACAAATTTAAATTAAACTAACATTACAAAAAATAAAACAAGTCTACAATCACAGAAAAAACACAATTATCAAAAATAAAAAACATTAAACCTAATCCATATGAAAATAAAAAGCCCCCCCAAAATAAAAACACCTCCTAATCTAAACTAAACTATAAATAGCCCTTAAATGGGCCTTTTGTAGGGCATTGCCCTACTAAGTCCCCCCCCAACAGTAAAACCCCCCAAAATAAAATAAATCTAACACTAAAAAAACTAAACTATCCATTGCCCATAAAGGGGCATTTGTATGGACATTGCCCTTACAAGGCCATTAAGCTCTTTTTACAAGTGCCCATTAAATCCATAATCTAAACCCCCCCCCAAAAAAAGCCTAAATCTAACCCCCAAATAGGTACTCATGGTTCCTGAAGTCTGGTGGTGAAGTCTTGTTCTAGGCGGTATAGTTTTCTTCCAAGCGACTGACATCTTCTTCCAATCGGGGACCTCTTTTTCTTCATCCAGGACCAAGCCGACGCGGAACGGAGATGACCGCGGAACTGAAGACTGGCGACCGTGTAAGATCGCCGCCGTACACTTACTTTTGAAAGCAAGGTATGCTTTTAAATATGGCAAACCTTGCATTCCTATTGGCTGAAAAATTAAAATCAGCCAATAGGATGAGAGCTACTCAAATTATTTTGGCTGATTTTAATTAGACAATAGGATTTGAGCTACTGAAATCCTATTGGCTACTTAAAATCATGGCAAAATGGCTGATTTGAATTTTTTTTTAGCCAATTGGAATGCAAGGTGCGCCATATTTAAATGCATACCTTGCATTCAATAGTCAGTGTACAGCGACAATCGTATGAAAAGGATCCTCCATGGCTCCATGGTCACCGGTCCTGGTCATCTCCGCTCCGCGCCGGCTTGGTCTTGGATGAAGAAAGAAGAGGTCCTGCTTGGAAGATGTTGGCTGCTTGGAAGAAGACTTCACCGCCTGGATGAAGACTTCACCGCCGGACTTCAGGAACTGTGAGTACCTATTTGGGGGTTAGATTTAGGCTTATTTATTTTTTATTTATTTTATTTTTTAGATTAGGGATTTCATGGGCACTTATAAAAGAGCTGAATGCCCTTTTAAGGGCAATGCCCATACAAATGCCCCTTTAGGGCCAATGGGTAGTTTAGGTTATTTTAGAGTTCGTTTTTTTATTTTGGGGAGTTTGGTGGGTGGGGGTTTTACTATTCGTGCGGACTTAATATTTTTTAGAGGTAAAAGAGCGGATTAACTTAGGGCAATGCCCTACAAAAGGCCCTTTTAAGGGCTATTGGTAGTTTAGATTAGATTAGAGGGTGTTTTTATTTTGGGGATGCTTTTTTATTTTTATAGGGATTAGGTTTAATTTTTTTATTTTTGATAGTTTGGTTTATTATTTTCTTTAATGTTGGTAATTTTAGATGAATTTTAGTATTTTTATAATTAAAGTAATATTAGGTTTTTATTTTAATTGTAAATTAGTATTTTTTAATTTAATGTAATTGGGTTTAATGTAGGGGGTGTTAGGTTAGGGGGCTTAGTAACTAAATTAGTTATTTGCGTCGTGGAGGGGTTGGCGGATTGGGAGTTAATAGGTTAATTAGGTTTAATGCGTTGCGGGGGGTTGGAGGATTAGGGGTTAATAGGTTAATTAAGTTTATTTCGTTGGTGGGGATGGCGATTTAGGGATTAATAGTTTTAATAGGTATTTTGTGATGTGGGTGAATGGCGGATTAAGGGTTAAACGTTTATTAAGGTATATTGCGTTGTGGGGAGCTGGCGGTTTAGGGGTTAATCACTTTATTAGCTATATAGCATTGTGTGGAATTGGCGGATTAGGGGTTAATAGGTTAATTAGATGTTTTGCGATGTGGTGGTTGGGGGATTAGGGGTTAATATACTTTATTAGTTATTGTGGTGGGGGTTGGCGTTTGACTGGTAGATCGGTATTGCGCATGTGTTAGGTGTTAGTTGTTATTTTGAGTGGGTTACGCTGCTTACATTTTTAGCGCAAGGCTTGCTGCACCTGCCTATGTGTGGCGAGGTGAAAATGGAGTCAAATTTCTCAATACGCCACGTAAGTCCTAGCACTAAATATGTGATACCGACTTGCAACGCGGTTCTATGTTAGCTTATGGGAGTTAAAATAGTGGACGACGGGTGCAATATACACGCCGCATTTGTATGCGGCGCCGTATATGTGATAGCAAAACCAGACTAAAAACTGGTGTCGCTGGCTTTTGCGGGCAACGGTGCATATGTAATCTCCCCCATGGTTTACGGATTTGGCAAGATTTACATCATAAATCAAGAACTGTGTGGGAAATAAGTTTCTATCAGAAGTAGGTGGACCTATCTGATCTCATCTTCTAGAACATGATTTCAACAGTTCTCACACTGTAAATTGTGAAACTGCTAAGTGATGAGGTTTCTCCTTTCCAATAATGCTTGAGAAAACTGGAGACTGCACGGTACAAGGTTTGTCTTTGCACAATTTATATTACTGTAAGAAAATGTTGACACAATCTTCTTGATATTGTGAACTGAGATTATTCAAAACATGGTTTTGCTCATTCTCATTTTTTTCAAAAACCTTTGCAAAAGATCTCAGTCACCAGCAAACAAGATGGAGGGCAAACTATCATGAAGACATGATTCCAATTGAAATACCATTTATGAAAACAGTAGTGTGACAATCATGGCAATATGAGGTTGATTTTTGTTTTGTCCTGCAGTTATTTTTAGCAGTACAGTATATCACTTATTAAATACATTTGCAAATACACTTCTGTCCCACTCACAGACTATACCATTGGGATAAATAGAGCTTTAATGAATCTAGGTCATATATACAAATACACCTCTAAAATGGTCTCTTTGTGTAAAATAGTCATGAAAAAACTGTTGTAAAGTATCCAGAAAATGGATTTTGATTGTTGAAAAATGTTTGGTTCCACGTTAAATATCGGGCTTTTTTTTTGGGAGAGCCTAAAACATGTTCTCGAATTCAAGAAACAGGTGTAAACCTGAGAAAACAAAAATGCTCTTTATTTGGCAATAAACCAACCGAAAACAATTTGGCTGATATATTGTTAATGATCTAGATATTTGGTAATGAGGTAGTGATTTTAAATTAAAGAATAGAAGATTTAAGATAAATAAATGGTCTTTTATTGGAAATGTTTGGAACCATTTGGAATACATGTATATATATTTTTTATTGTTCTTCTATAGATGTGTAATCTGTGCCAACAGCTTAAAACCCCCACAAATAACATTTTTTATTCATTATTTTGTGTTCCATTAGTCATAATAAGCCTTCTCTAAACCATGCCATAGACTTGTATTTTAAATGCTTTCATTGTCCTTGAAATCATGCCCCTGTATTAGCCAATGCGCTAATAGGTAATATAAATGTTATATGTACGAGTAACATACTTCTTTACAGAACTGCAGAAATCTACTTAAAATTACAGAAACTAGTTCATCAGTCTTATACTGTTTTTCATACTATGATAACATTTTGACAGGATTACAATGCAATGAAGATAAACACTACAGGGTAAATAGTAATATCACATTTGTTTATGCTCATTCTGCTCATGAATTTTTTTTAAAGCAATCATTTTTAGATTTCTCTTCATTAAGCTTTTAAGATGCCAATTTGTCTTAAATGAAGATGGAATATTTTTCTTAGAAAAAAAAATGTTTTAAGCTCTCTGTTCCTGTGTTCATTAACATGTGTTCAAAATATAAACATTATACAAAATGCCTTTTTTTATTTTCTTGAGAGGAATGAAGCCTACTGTATGCAAATCAGTTAGACCCATTAGCAAAAAAACATTGCCATATGGATATTTTACTCACAAACATTAGCAATCTGAAATAAAGTATTTAATAAAATTAGTAAGCAAACAGTTAATAACCAAACAAGTAAATAAATGTTCTAAATAATCTCACTAGAGAAAAGGAAAGCTGTTCCTCTGGGATGAAGTTGCTGTTTAATAATGATGTTATTTTTTTAATGTATTTATTTTATCATAGCTTTACAACAAACCAAAGAACACCCCCACTCCTTTGGTTTGTAGTGTCTATCAAACAGGAGGAAAACTCTGAGAGACAATTTACTTTCCCCTTGGTGGATTGAAAAGGTTACATGTATTACACACTCCTAGAAGCTACTGTCTGCTGGTAACTCCACCACATGCAGGTGATCCCATGTGCTGTCAACTGGGAATGATTAATGAGGAGTTGCCCCCTCTGCAGCCAGCTTTGGTGCATTGTTCAGGGCATCTGTAGAACTGTCGGGGGAAACAAGGACTCAAATGAACAACCAATTATTTGGCCATCACTGAGGCAGCATGAAAAAGACATCACGTGGGACACAAAAGCAATGCTTTTGTGTGGTAATCTTGCTTGTTTTCAATATTCGTATCAGTGGGGATATTACCTAATGCCTGGTGCCAAATTCTTTTTGTATCTACTGAAAAAGCAAAACAGATGAAATGATGTATCACATAATGGATTGTGAAGATGAGAAGTGTTTTCTCATTGATTCTCTGAAAAAAATAAAGACGATGCACAACTCATATTGCCAAAGGAAAAAAAGATCTGATAAATACAAGCTTGGAAAATCTTAATGAAGGAAAGATTCATATTCACTGAAAGAAAAGAAATGTAATGTCCTCATTGGAGTTTTTTCAGATATAAGATGCATAATAGAAAAATAAAATACAATAACCAAGCAAATATAATAAGACACTGTCAAAAAAACAAAAACAAAATTGAAGCTCAGTAAATTTGAGATGCTTTACATGCAAATCATTGTCATTTTAATAATATTGAAACATTTGTATTAACAAAAATTAAAGTTAATTGAAAAGTTAAAAAAATCTTGTTATACTCATTTGTTAATCTTAGGAACTATAATTTGAACAGAAGCAATACAATTAAATTAAACCCTAGTCAGAATAAAATAAAATATATGTACATGCCTCTATTTATTAAGCACCAGAGACTTCTTTGGAGCCATTGGGGTGCAAGATTGTTCATGCTAGTCTGCTTATTGCAAGTTAGGAAGCAGAGGTCATATGAGAAATAAATCACTGCAAACTTTTGTTTGGGGTGATTGACAGACCCTACTCTAGTACGATTGGTTGTGTAAGAACAGGGGATGGTGTTGCATAATAATTTTGCATTGAATGTGCAATGAGAACTACAGGGAGTTGGCAAACAGTGTCTCCTGACTCCTGCCTTCTTTTAGCAAAGATACGTGAACAGGTTACCTAGCTGGGAAGTTGTGTGTCCGTCTATATATACTATATATACAGTACATCTTTCATTAACCATTTATCTACCTAAATCTCTGATTTGGAAATATTTAGATAATTCTTTTTTAGCTTGATCATATTTTAGATCATGTTCTTTTGTCTATTAGTTCATAAACATTAAATAAACTCACTGATTTCTATTTATAAAATCCAAATGTTAATTTACTCTTTTCAAATGACTAAATGATAATAAACCTAATCATTTCCACTTATAACCCCCTCACAATTATCTTCCTTTCCTCAAATGCTATTTTATTACACCCGCTGATTTTTCACTTCTAAAACTCTAAAAATGTGTAGAATTATTTTACACTCTTGAGATTATGGGCAAGATTACACGTGGATTGCATGCAATAGCGTAGGGTGCATTTTGGTAGTGGAGGGCCCTCTAGTGGGCCTGTAACAAAATTAAGGGTTTACCAACTTGAAGTCTGGAGTAATGCTAAATGTGTTGTTACAATGTTGCAAAGGGGAAGGAGGTGTCTGTTTTCTTACCTTTATAGGGTCCTGCAACAGTGAGATCAGCCTCTTTCGGTTTCCAGACTTCAAGGAGAAGGTTTCTGAAGTTGTCTGAAGGTTCTTGAAGTAAAACATGGAGAGATCCAGGAGAAAATCTGTGCCTCCCAAGCGTTACAGGGAGGTGGTGGAGATGGCTGCAAGAAAGAAAGGACCTGCAAGGCACAGACAGGAGCCGGAGTCAGAAGATGTGGTACCCCCCACACCCCAAAAATCCCCACCTGCTAGGAGTTTTAATAAAGGAAAGGGCAAGGCAGGGGGTAGATCACGGCCTAAAGGTGCCGGAGGGAAGGCCCAGACCAGTGGGGTTCATAGGGTACCCCCCAATCAAGGCCCGCAGGCAAGCGGGGAGGTGTCAGCGGTGGGGGGAACAGAGGGTGGCCAGGGGAATTTGTCTGGTCCGGTTGCCCCAGCGGATGCTGGGGCCGGCCTGGCCGGGCAGTTTGCGGCCTTGGCGGCAGTTTTGGCCTGGGCCCAGTCCTTTGTCGGGGGGTTGCCCCATGGGGATCAGGGCCTTGGCGTGGCTGTCGCTGGGGCCGGCGGTGGTACAGGAGCAGGCCCACAGCACAGCCACATGGCAGAGTGCGCAGCGGAGTCTGGCCCTCCGGTTGGCGGTTCCCGCGAGATCTCCTCCGAGAGTTCTGAGGAGGAGGAGGATCGCGGTCGCCATTCGGAGGGAGGACGCGGGAGAGTGAGGAGTGCCTCGCGTGACCGGAGCCCCGAAGGTAACTTGGGGGGACTCCGGTTAGCGAGCGGGGTATCAGGAGGACAGGCAGGGAGCAGCGGGGCCCACTTACCTGGCATGGGGATGGCTGGGGGTCCGGATGCGGGCAGGAGAGCATGTGGCGCAGTTGGGTCCCACGTGGGTATGCATGTTGATGGCGCGCATGCGCGCATGGCGGTTGACCACGGTCCTCAGAGGGGCTCATCTGGTGTGGCAGGCGGAGTGGTGTGTTCAGTTGGGAGGCCTACAGTGCGGCCTAGCACGAGTGATCAGGTTGTGGCTACGGATAGAGGCAGTGTCGGACAGAGGCCTGTGGTTGTGGTGAATGAGAGGTGTGCATCGGTACGGAGTACAGGTATAGGGGACACATTGGGACAAGATCGCATGAGGGGTGGCATGAACCTAAGGTATGCAGGTGTGGATGCAATATCAGAGACCGAAGGGCCTGAGGGGCCATATGGTAGATTGGAGACTGGACGGAGATATGAACCACACATGGGGTGGGGACATGCGGGGATAACGCATGCCTATGAGGGAGTTTCTCAGTTTAGGGCTGGGGGATTTGTGAGACCGTGTGAGGCGACAAATGATGCGCAGTATGAGAGGGCGCAGATGCATAGAGGGGGCCAGTCTCATGGTGGTGTGAATGAGGATATGATCAGGAGAGCTGTGGAGGCAGCGTTGCATGCGAGAGAGGCTGCGAGGCCCCTGCCTGGGTTTAGTGGTCACGCCCGGGAGGGGGCGGCGCAGGAAGCGATTATCAGGGATGCTGTGGCTAATGTTCTGGGTATGTCTGCTGGGGGGAGTCAGGGGCAGGGGAGAGAGGGTGTTTCAACTGTTGCCCCTCTCACAGACCGGAGTACCCCCCAAGTTGTTCTGTCTCAACAGGTTCCATCAAGCACAGCAGAGATGGCAGCAAGCACGAGCAGCGCCATGGCAGTGGCAGGTACTAGTGGCATCCAGAGTGCTGCGGGTCCAGCGACTCCTTCGCCAGCAGGGATACCAGGCGAGGGTGAGTGCCACGCACCAGACATTATACACACTGACACGGGGTCTTCCACAAGTGGGTCAGGATCCGATAGCGGGGAGGATCTTGGGTTAGTGGGGAAGGGTCAGCGCAGGATGTTTAGGTGGATAAAGAAGATGGCGTCTGCTAGAGCGAAGGACAAGGCGGGCGCTACGTCCCAGTCACTTGAGCTACAGGGAACGCAAGCTTTGGGGGGCGCTGTTACGCCAGTGGGACCAGTGCCTCGCAAAGTGGCTGCACAGGGTGACACTTACCCGTGTTTGGTCCACTCGCTATATGGCCATTTGAAAGCGAAGGTCGTTAAAAAGATTCAAGAGGGAAAATACGTTAACGTATTCGAGCTCTCTCTGGACGCGTTTAGAGCCAAAGAAAGGGCGGCTGATGGCTCGGGCCCAAAGAAAGTACGTAGGCCGGAGACGTACGAGGAATGGCTTAAATGCTTCCGTGTACTGGCTGCGTGCTATGTCGACAGGTGGCCGCTGCAGGGGCATAACCTGTTTAAGTACCAGGATACCATAGAGGATATCCGTACGAGATTCAAGGAAGGCGCATGGCGTGAATACGACATGGCCTTTAGGAGAAAGATGGTAGGTAACCCTCTGCTGCATTTTGGAACACAGGATATGCACTTGTGGTCCAAATTAGGATTGGAAGGCAGTTCTCCCTCCCCAGTGGCGTCACGTCAGGCACCACAGCGCCTAGGGGCGCGGCTGGGCAGGAAAGGGAGGGAGTGCTGGAAATACCAGGATAAGCAGTGTGACAGGGGGAGCAGCTGCTCCTTTCGTCACATCTGCAAGTTCTGTGCAGGGCCTCACCCAGGCGCCGATTGTGGAAAGCGAAAGGACCAGGGACAGCCCAGAATTACGCCTAAGGCGGGAGTTGCAGTCAAGGGCACCAACTCCGCTTAGGTTGAGGGCCATGCTGATATGGCTGGCGAACTACCCCGACACAGGGGCAGCTGAGCTGCTGAGGTCGGGGTTGGAAGGGGGTTTCCGGATACCGGTCATGGGTCGGGTTGAGGGTTCTTCAGTGCACAGGAACTTGAAAACGGCCTATGAATTCCCGCACGTGGTTAGGGAAAAGTTGGCAAAGGAGGTGGCGCTGGGCAGGGTATCGGGGCCATTCTCCACATGCCCGATGGCGGATCTGGTGATCTCCCCATTGGGTGTGGTACCCAAGAAAGAGGAAGGGAAGTTCAGGTTGATACATCACCTTTCTTTCCCAAAAGGGGCGTCAGTCAACGACGCTATTGACCCAGAGCTGAGTTCAGTGCACTATCAATCGTTCGATCGTGCGCTGGACGTGGTCAGGGCATGCGGTCCGGGGGCATTGCTGGCGAAGCTAGACATTGAGTCGGCTTTCCGCCTGCTGCCACTGCACCCTTCGGCTTTCAGACTAATGGGCATGAAGTTCGAAGGGGAATATTATGTGGACAGGTGTTTGCCGATGGGCTGCTCATTGTCCTGTTCCTTGTTTGAGTGTTTTAGTTCTTTCCTGCATTGGGTAGTGTACAAGGCGTCAAGTGGGGGAGCGGTGGCCCACTACTTGGACGATTTCTTGTTGGTAGGGAAAGCTGGTTCCACGGAGTGTGAACAGCTCATGGAGGTTATGCAGGATATGATGTCGCGTTTTGGAGTGCCGCTCGCGGACGACAAAACGCAGGGGCCGTGTACATGCCTCACATTTCTAGGTATCGAAATAGATACAGTGCAGGCGGAATGTAGGCTGCCCATGGACAAGGTTGTCCGGATGCTTGGAGCGGTCCGAAGGATTAAGGGGTCCAGCAAGGTTGCGATAAAAGAGGTGCAGGCGCTGCTGGGCCTCCTGAATTTTGCGGGTAGGGTCATCCCGATGGGAAGAGCCTTTAACCGTCGATTGGAGGGACTTTTGAAGGGCCCTACCGGTCTAGCAAAATGGACGAGCATTACTGAGGATGTGAGGGAGGACCTGGAAATATGGGAAAAATTCCTAATGAATTTTAATGGTGTGTGCCTATGGAGGGGTAGGAAAGTACCCAACAAGGCAATAAACTTGTACACGGACGCAGCGGGGGGTTTCGGGTACGGTGCGTACCTGGACGGAGAATGGAGTGCGGCTCCATGGCCGAGGGGCTGGATAGATGCAGGTTTCACCAAAAACTTGACGCTGTTGGAGCTATTCCCGATAGTGGTTGCTGTGGAGATTTGGGGGGATAGACTGGCTAATAAATCGGTGGTGTTCTGGACGGACAACATGAGTGTGGTGTACGCCATTAACAGGCTGTCCGCGTCATCGCCAGCGGTTGTGTGTTGCTTGCGTCACTTGGTGTTGCGATGCTTGCAGTGCAATATACATTTTACCGCCAAACACGTCCCGGGAGTGCAGAACATTATTGCAGATGCACTCTCTCGATTTAAATGGGAGCAGTTTAGGGCAGCGGCACCCATGGCGGCAGAGGAGGGGTTAACATGCCCATCTTCTCTTTGGCAGCTGGTGAAGGTTGGATGAGCATCCTAGCTTTGGTGAAGGCATCCTTGGCGCCAAGGACATGGTCAACATATAAGAGTCACTGGGACTGCTGGGAGGCGTTCTGTCAACGCGGAGGTGTACAGGTACAAAGGGCTTCTAGGGTGCTGGTGTTGGAATGGTTGGCTTTACTACGGAAAGAAGGGGTCAGTAAGGCCGGCGCGAGTAGTAGGCTATCGGCTCTGGCCTTCTTTAACAAGGCGCTTGGCTTTGAGGACCACTCCGGAACCTTCCTAGTAAGGAAGGTGTTGAAGGGGTGGGGCAGGTTGGCCCCCCGTCAGAAAGATCGGAGAGAGCCCATTACACGGGAGAGATTGCAGGCGTTAGCGAATGGTGTGGCAAAGGTTTGCACATCCAAGTACGAGCAGCTTCTTTTCCGAACGGCATTTGCGTTGGCGTTTGCGGGAGCCCTCAGGGTGGGGGAGCTTGTGGCGTCTGCAAAGGAGAAAGGTCGAGGTGGAGTGCAGTTGGAGCATGTCCGTTTGACGGACGAGGGGCTCCTGTTGTTCATACCCAGGTCCAAGACGGACCAGGAGGGGGTGGGGGCATGGCTGCCCCTTGAACGTCAAGACTTTGAGGATTGCTGCCCAGTGGCATGCTTGGAGCAATACCTGAAGGTGAGGCCGGCGGGAGGGCAACTGCTCCTGATACATGAGGACGGTTCGGCCCTCTCGGTTTTTCAATTCCGCCAGGTATTGGCGAAGACGGCAAAGGAGGCCGGGTTGGATCCGGGCAGGATCGCCCCGCACTCGTTTAGAATAGGCGCGGCGACCAGCGCAGCGCAAAAGGGAGTTACGGTGGCGGAGATTAAGCGCTTGGGTAGATGGAAGTCGTCCCAGTACAAGACTTATATTAGACCTGATAAAGGACACTGCTAGAGCACAGACATGTGGGCGGGTCCATACTTCCAAAGGGGGTTTTTTGTTGGGGAGGGGACCCAGGTTGTGCAAGGGCAGTTTTTTCATGGTGGTGTTCTCTGTTTTATCAGGTGTTGTGAATGCGAAAGCACCTCCGGTTCGTGTATGGATGGTAGGCCATTCATACATCCACTGGGCTCATCTCAGGGCGTTACGATCGCCGGAAGGTCAGCAACTTGGATTCCCAACGTCCAAGGCAAGCTTTCGGTGGTTAGGGCGCAGGGGACTGTCGTGGGCTGATTTGCCTGCACTTTTACAGGAGGCACACAAAAGGTGGGGGCGGCCTAATGTTTTAGTGCTGCACCTCGGGGGAAATGACTTGGGGGCAATGCCCGCGCTGGATTTGATCAGAAGAATGACAGCGGATGTGCAATGGATGCACACTTGGTTGCAGGGTGTGACTTTGGGGTGGTCAAATGTAGTTGCTCGACTGCAATGGCGGCACATTGTCACACAGAGGGCTGCATATAATGTGCGCAAAAAGGTGAATAGGGAGATGGGAAGAGCGGTCACGGGCATTGGTGGTTTCGTGGTCAGGCACGAAAGCATAACGGCCGACAAAAGGGACCTATTTAGGCCTGATGGAGTCCACCTTACGGACGTAGGGTTGGATATGTTTCTAAGGGACATCAGGGGAGCCTTGTTGGGGATTATTCATTAAAGTTTGGGTTAAATTGTTGTATCTGCAATCTGTTGAAATTGTTATGTTTTTTATGGTTATGATTAGTTAAAGTGTGGTTTATTACTGGGTTCCTGTTGGTTGGTTTGGCGGCAAGAGTTCGCCTGGCTCTTGTGGCGGGTGGTCAATGCCCTGGGGAGCGGGCACAAGGAGAGAAGAGTGACGGTCCGGGGAAAAGGGAGGGGTTATGCCTGCCAGGCGCCGGCCTGGGGGTCCTCTCCCTCGCAATTGGACCGAAGACCTCTGAACATCACAGCTCTCTCTGAGTGCCATGGGGCGTGACAGCCGGGTGTCACGCTGCAGGTATCGAAAGGGGCCTTGACCATCTGCTAATAGGGGCTAGGTTAGGGTGAGATGCCGCCAACGTTGAGGATTACGAACTTGTTGCCAAGTTTCGTTGATAGGTTGATCAAGTGCCTAAGGGTAATTGGAATGACTCTTAGGCACAAGTTAAAGCGTTTATTTAATAAACGTGAACCGTGACCGGTTCTTTCTCCCAAACAAATGGTGTTGTGTCTTATTTACTAGATAAGGGTATTAGTCAGTAAGAAGGACGGAATAGATGGTTTAAACCTTATGGTAGTGGAGGGCCCTCTAGTGGGCCTGTAACAAAATTAAGGGTTTACCAACTTGAAGTCTGGAGTAATGCTAAATGTGTTGTTACAATGTTGCAAAGGGGAAGGAGGTGTCTGTTTTCTTACCTTTATAGGGTCCTGCAACAGTGAGATCAGCCTCTTTCGGTTTCCAGACTTCAAGGAGAAGGTTTCCCCGCCCACCCGTCCCTGGAAGAAGAAATTGGCGGCTACGATGCGGCTGTTAGGGTGAGTTTGGCTCGGCAGGGGTGGGTTTAATTGAGCTAGCCTTCAGTAAGACCGAGCCTTTAATGTAGCTAGCCACCCCTGAAGTTGAGTTGTACGATTCGGCTGACAGGGGGTGCCTTACTGGGCTGGTTGGATATGCCTCAACAGGCGGGTGGTCAATGCCCTGGGGAGCGGGCACAAGGAGAGAAGAGTGACGGTCCGGGGAAAAGGGAGGGGTTATGCCTGCCAGGCGCCGGCCTGGGGGTCCTCTCCCTCGCAATTGGACCGAAGACCTCTGAACATCACAGCTCTCTCTGAGTGCCATGGGGCGTGACAGCCGGGTGTCACGCTGCAGGTATCGAAAGGGGCCTTGACCATCTGCTAATAGGGGCTAGGTTAGGGTGAGATGCCGCCAACGTTGAGGATTACGAACTTGTTGCCAAGTTTCGTTGATAGGTTGATCAAGTGCCTAAGGGTAATTGGAATGACTCTTAGGCACAAGTTAAAGCGTTTATTTAATAAACGTGAACCGTGACCGGTTCTTTCTCCCAAACAAATGGTGTTGTGTCTTATTTACTAGATAAGGGTATTAGTCAGTAAGAAGGACGGAATAGATGGTTTAAACCTTATATCTTTTGTGGACCTTGCTCAAAGAATAGCTTACAGTATTTTATTAAAAGTAGATGGTAAAGAATTTAACCCAGAAAATCCTAACATGAAAAATTGAAAATTGTTTAGTGCGTCCTGTTCTTTTAATGGATAGTGCAGAGAGCAGTATTAACTTGCCCATAATACAAAATAACTGAATAAGTTTGCGCTTTAGGAGACCCGGGGTCGGCTCCAAGGGGGGGCATTGTGGGGCAATGCCCACCCAAATGGAATGCTGTGCCCCCTCCAAAAAAATTGATCTGATCATACGCTTTAAAAATAATAAATAAAATAATGAATTGTTATATAATGCTGCATGCTGGGGGCGGAGTTAGCTGCCGAACTGTGAGGCAGCATCACTCAGCTGCAAGGAGCTCCATGTCTTAACCTCTTATTTGGAATTTGAAGTTAATTAGAGACTTTTTGGACTTGTCTTTAACCCTGTTAATTTTACCTAACTATCGTGAGTTACTCATTTTCTTAAACAATAGACCATGATAAGAATATGATTGTATCATATAAATATAAGTCTATAAATGGCTACCGGCTTCTATCGACGCCTCAAAAGTGCACTGTGATCTTAGGCCTGGCCTAAGATCACAGTGCACTTTTGAGGCGTCGATAGAAGCCGGTAGCCATTTATAGACTAATATTTATATGATACAATCATATTCTTATAGGTTCACAGTACATAGGTTGTATTTAGTAACCTTATATCTGTTAGTTGTTGTGAAACAGGTATAGCTAAATCTAATCTACAAAATTACCAGTACCTGAAAACCTAGTATCCTCACCACTATTGCAAGCAAATTGGTTAATTGCATTGGGGGGTTTGGGATGCATGGCTGTTTAGGGGTCATGATTGAGATTTGAGTATGAGTTTAAGGGTTTTGGATCATGGTGATTAAGGAGTGAATTGTTTTTAAGGAGCTATTGCACTGGAGGTCTCAAGTTTAATGTCTCTGTTTTAGTGCACTGTATAGGATTTAGACTTCATTATTTTACCTACTGATTTAGCAAATATTCTCCAAATGTTAATAGTGGGGGATAAGCCGGCCGGAAGCTACACTTTCCTGCAGAATATGTAGGTCTGCTCTTATTTAGACTCTCATACATGCTTTTGTAAATATGTGCTCCCTCGTGAAAAAAAAAATGCCCCCCCATTTCCTTTGTTCTGGAGCCGACCCTGAGACCTAATGTAAAGTGTTAATGCTTGAAAATATGCATAACAAAAAACATTAAAAATATATTTAAGTATATAAATTATATTTATATACACTGTACAGTAAATGTAAAATAAAGTTTTACTATTGAAGAAAATGCTTTGACACTGATTTAACCCCTTAATGACCACAGCACTTTTTCCATTTTCTGTCCGTTTGGGACCAAGGCTATTTTTACATTTTTGCGGTGTTTGTGTTTAGCTGTAATTTTCCTCTTACTCATTTACTGTTCCCACACATATTATATACCGTTTTTCTCGCCATTAAATGGACTTTCTAAAGATACCATTATTTTCATCATATCTTATAATTTACTATAAAAAAAATGATAAAATATGAGGAAAAATGGAAAAAAACACACTTTTTCTAACTTTGACCCCCAAAATCTGTTACATATCTAAAACCACCAAAAAACACCCATGCTAAATAGTTTCTAAATTTTGTCCTGAGTTTAGAAATACCCAATGTTTACATGTTCTTTGCTTTTTTTGCAAGTTATAGGGCCATAAATTCAAGTAGCACTTTGCAATTTCCAAACCATTTTTTTCCAAAATTAGCGCTAGTTACATTAGAACACTAATATCTTTCAGGAATCTCTGAATATCCATTGACATGTATATATATTTTTTTAGTAGACATCCCAAAGTATTGATCTAGGCCAATTTTGGTATATTTCATACCACCATTTCACCGCCAAATGCGATCAAATACAAAAAATCGTTCACTTTTTCACAAATTTTTTCACAAACTTTCGGTTTCTCATTGAAATTATTTACAAACAACTTGTGCAATTATGGCATAAGTGGTTGTAAATTCTTCTCTGGGATCCCCTTTGTTCAGAAATAGCAGACATATATGGCTTTGGCGTTGCTTTTTGGTAATTAGAAGGCCGCTAAATGCCACTGCGCACCACAAGTGTATTATGCCCAGCAGTTAAGGGGTTAATTAGGGAGCTTTTAGGGAGCTTGTAGGGTTAATTTTAGCTTTAGTGTAGTCTAGTAGACAACCCCAAGTATTGATCTAGGCACATTTTGGTATATTTCATGCCACCATTTCACCGCCAAATGCGATCAAATTAAAAAAAAAGTAAAATTTTTCACAATTTTAGGTTTCTCACTGAAATCATTTACAAACAGCTTGTGCAATTATGGCACAAATTGTTGTAAATGCTTGTCTGGGATCCCCTTTGTTCAGAAATAGCAGACATATATGACTTTGGCGTTGCTTTCTGGTAATTAGAAGGCCGCTAAATCCTGCTGCGCCTCACACGTGTATTATGGCTAGCAGTGAAGGGGTTAATTAGGGAGTTTGTAGGGAGCTTGCAGGGTTAATTTTAGCTTTAGTGTAGAGATCAGCCTCCCATCTGACACATCCCACCCCCTGATCCCTCCCAAACAGCTCCCTTCCCTCCCCCACCCCACAATTGTCCCCGCCATCTTAAGTACTGGCAGAAAGTCTGCCAGTACTAAAATAAAAGGGTTTTTTTTTAGCATATTTACATATGCTACTGTGTAGGATCCCCCCTTTAGCCCCCAACCTCCCTGATCCCCCCAAAACCGCTCTCTAACCCTCCCCTCTGCCTTATTGGGGGCCATCTTGGGTACTGGCAGCTGTCTGCCAGTACCCAGTTTGCAATAAAAAGTGCTTTTTTTGTTTTTTTTGTTTTTTCTGTAGTGTAGCTTCCCCCCCCCACCCCCACACAGACAAACCCCCACCACCTTGCTGATCTTTTTTTTATATATATATTTTAAATTTTTTTAACATTTTTTCTTTTCAAAATTTTCTGTAGTGTAGCGGTTTCCCACCCGCTCCCTCCCCGTGCACGCGCCCGCCCCCACCCTCCTGTGCACGCGTGCGCGCCCGTGCGCGCCCCCAGCCACCCCCGCCCACGATCCCGCCCCCCTTCACATAACCAGGGCCATCGATGGCCGCCTCCCGGTCCGGCTCCCACCCACCAACAAAGTAAGCCACCGATCTCCGGTGCAGAGAGGGCCACAGAGTGGCTCTCTCTGCACCGGATGGCTTAAAAAGGTTATTGCAGGATGCCTCCATATCGAGGCATCACTGCAATAACCGGAAAGCATCTGGAAGCGAGCAGGATCGCTTCCAGCTGCTTTCCACACTGAGGACGTGCAGGGTACGTTCTCAGGCGTTAACTGCCTTTTTTCTGAGGACGTACCCTGCACGTCCTCAGTCGTTAAGGGGTTAAAGGGATATGGTATAAGACAAGGTGCTAGACTACGAAAGGCTCAGAGGTGTATATGTATGTATATGTCTTTGTATGTGTGTATGTATACAGTATATGCGTATGTGCTTGTGTATATACATATGCATATATGTATGTTTGCAGTGTTTTAACTTATATTTTCATACAAAAGCATAGTATAAAAGTTGAGTAGAAGTTTAGCATACCTTTGGTTTAGTGCACCTTAGCGCATAATCAATATCCAATTTTTTTCAGTGCGTCTCTATTTTAGTACATTTTGTGAAGAATTTAACAAACCTGCCCTATCAAATATCCAGATATTATTTCACAATAAACTTCTGCTTGAGCGATAAAATACAACTTTTACCTTGTAAAAGCACTATTGATTTAACTGTTTGCACAAAATAGTGCTAATATATTTTTACTTGTAATCTAGCCATAAATATCTTTATTTTTGTTATCAATTGATTTACAGAGTATTTCTACTTGATTTAATTTATTCAACTATTCCAAGAATATGACTATAATTTTCTAATATCCCTCTGTAGGTGGCAAAGCACTTACTCCAGCAACATAGTTTATTTGGGAATTTTTTTTTTTTATAATTATCCTTTTAATCTCGGGAGTAGCTCTTAATATTCCTTTACAAGGGAAATTGATGGATTGGAATGGGGTCAATTGTTTGCAGAAGTTTGGGTAAGATCAGTTTCAGCTTGAAGTATACTATCTATAAGAGATAATTATATCTAATTGGATTCAGAAGAAGAAAATAATATCTAATTGTATTCATTTGGTAATGTCTCCAGCACTCACAGATGTTGTACAGCAAAAAAACTTTTTAACATTATATTTATTGCTCCTCAATCTCAATAATATTCAAATAGTTCCTCCTCAAAGGCTCATTAGGAGGACTGTTCCTGGCTAGCGTCCGCCTGTAGTTAAATTTTAGGAAAAACATGACAGAATGCACATTCAAAGGTATATTTGTAAAATATGATTTAAAAGATGTGTGATTGCATATTAGGGTACAGGCAAAGTGATAGTGGTTACATTTAGTGACGGGACCACAATAAGGCTTATTGTATAGGGGCCTTCTTTACGGTTACAGTACAGTTAAGGTTATTTGTGGGGGAATGTCAAGATGCCAGGAATCAGACTGAGACGAGAAGTGCAAAAATAATCACACTTTTATTAATAGCAAAAAATAACAACAAATCCACAAGTCAAATAACAAGCCAGGAATGTCAGACGAGCCAAGTCAGGAGCCAAAGCAAATAGTCAGACGAGCCAAGTCAGGAGCCAAAATGAGTAGTCAGATGAGCCAGAATCAGGAACAAGGAGAACAGCAAAGTCAGGAACAAGCCAGGGATCAGGAACCAGGAGGGGCGTCAGACAGCAAGGTAATACACAGGAGCTCTCACAAACAGCTCTGAGACCACGCAAGGGCAAAACATACTTAACAGAGGCCCTTTAAATAATAAGTGATGACATCGCAATTCTGAGACTGCATTCTGTCTCACACGGATGATGTACACCAGTCTGGCCATAAAAGGAAGTGCAGGAAATGAGCATTATTATTATTATTATTATTATCAGGTAGTTGTAGAGCGCCAACAGATTCCGCAGCGCTGATCACACAGTATGCACCAGAGTCAGCAAGAGAGGTGAGTAAAATGGTTTCCAGCAGCACATGGCAAACAAAGCAGGGAAAAAAAACCCTGACGGGTGTGGTCATGGTGAGTTTAACATCAGTAGGGAGATCAATTGGGTTGCATTTATGTATCTAAAACCAGTTCCCTTACAGCTAAAAGCAGCTATACAACTAGCTTCAGGTGTGGCTGTCATTATTTGGGTCAGTGGGAGTTTTACTGGCTGCTATACATAATAGAAACAGTCACAAGATATTGTCATTATTATTTTTTAATAGCTCAAAAATTTAAAAAAATTTAAAATTTAAATTGCTTGAGGGGCAGAGAATTTTTATCCCATGGCATTAATAACCATACAATTTACTTATTTTATTAGATTTGCTTTGTTTCCATTACATTATGTGTTGAACAGATACCTAGTTAGGTGTCTGGAGCACTACATGACAGGAAACAGTGCTCTTGCAAATGGATAACATTCTTGCAAAACATTTGCGATATAGTGCTCCAGACACATGCATGCGCCTGAGCTTAAAACCCTGCTTTTCAACAAAAGATAACAAGAAAATAAAGAAGAATTGATAATAAAAGTAAAATAAAAAGTTGTTTAAAATTGCATGCTTGGAAATGTGAAAGAAAAATGTTCCTTTAAGACTAAACTGGTTCAATTTTCATATGCAAGTTGAAGTTTTTGTAAAATACAATTGTCTTGGATTCACAAAACATATACTGTATATTTTTTTAAATCCATTAATTTAGAAAAAAACATGATTTAGAAAAAACATATGAAATGGAAAACAATATAACATTAACCATTGATATCAATTTATGACTTGTCCAAATAATAGTTTCATATCATTTTCAGCAATTTTATAACTTGCATGTATGAACATCAAACTTCATTACAATCACAAATTAGCATTTAGATGATTGTATTTAACTTCTGTACAAGCTGCACTATCTAAAAGGGTTATTTTATTTTAACTTTACTTTTAACTTTTTATTTTGTGTTTATTAACTAAATAAGTAGAAGAGCTTTAACGTTGGACAAATCTAAGAAATGTCACTTTAATCAGGCAAAAGTATCAATAGTTCCAAGTTAATGAATCTAAATAAATCTTAAAGAACATTAGAAAAATCTGCTGGAAAAGTGCTTTCTTATTGTGTGGAATACTCGTGTTGAATTGTCACCATACAATGCGTACGGGAAGTTTTCATTGCACAAATGTATTTGAAAATTGAAAGGTAAAATATTTATTGCAGGGTTTTCAAAGGATTTTAATGGGTTCAAATAAAAAACAGAAACAAAAAAGTAATGTTTTGTACTCAGCATACAGATTCTGACTAATTGAAATTCACACCCATACAAGGATGATATAAAATATTATAGAGTTATACCAATCTAATGTATTTATATGATTTCTAATCTTGACAATAGAATTAGGAAAAACCTAAGCAATTGTTTTGAACAAATATAACTTTGGCCTAAATGGCCCCACCAGGTAGCTAATTTTACAACGGATTGAAATGCCATTGATTTAGAAAACGCTAAAGGGGCCATGTAAGAACTTTGAACCTCAGACAAAAGTAACATTTTAAATGAAATAATTATAACTGTTTTGCATCTACTAATTGTTCAGGATATTAAAAAGCAGTCTAGATGTGTGGATACACTTTCAGGTGCTGAGCCTGGAGTTGATACAGTGATCCCTTTGTTCCGGGCCCTCTGTGCTTTCTGCTTGTCTCTGGGGAGTTTTTTTTGCTGGTTGTTTTCTTTCATTATTTTTCTTTTTATTACTCCCTGGATCCTCTCTCTGGCACCTTCTGTTCAGGTGTTGGTAATTTCCAATCTCATCAGCCGATAAAAACCTTAACATCCCTTTAGCCTGGACCCTTGTATAGAAATTGTTTCTGGGTGTTTGTGCTTTTTTTTTTCTTGTATATAATCTGTTTTTTGTTTTTTTTACCTTTGCCTGAATCTCTGACCATTTTCTTGTTGGCTGATACTGCATGTTTGCTGCTTGACTGGATTTGACCCTCTGCCGGACTTCAAATCTGATTTTTGGATTCTGATTTTGTTCCTGCTATTATTTCATTACCTGAAGTCACTTTCTGGTCCATATTCTGAGCATTGTCTTTCACTCTGCCTTTCCACCTGAAAACTACTGGTCAGGCAGCTGTGTAGGACTTAACAATAATTAAAATTTGAAAAATACATACAAATGTCTGTATTAGGCTTGTTTTATAGATACAGTATAAACCTTGAGATTTTTATATAGAATGTTTAGTTATGCATAAAGAAACAACTTTGCAATATAGGTTCATTATTTATTTTGCCTCCTTTTCATGTAATTTCGCTCTGATTTTCTAATTCTCAGAACATGAAATGCACCATGTTGACTTCTCAAGTCTAACCCTGCTACATAGCTTTCCCTAATGGGCTTTAGCAGATAAGAACTGAAAAACAGCTAGCTGGATCCGGAAAGGGGCGGAGCTGCATGCTGGAGCGACTAACGTTAGTGCTCTGAGAAGGAGCGGAGCACGGAGTTACAACGCTGCCGATAACACTGCATCCGCTTGGCGTTGCTTGGTCTTTGAAGCGCCTGAGGTCTTCTCTTTAACAGGTAAGGTAGCACAGCCTCTTTCATACTGCTGGTGCTGTCCGGATCCTTGATTGACATGGTCCCGGCTTCCGGTCTGGGCCGACTACAGATCCCGCCTCGTCTTCTGCCTGTGAATCCCTCACAGGTAGGCTGTACATTTCGCCTACAAGAGAAGTTAAGTTGGCGGTCACCACGCTCAAACCCCAGCCTGGATCTGGGACATAGAGCTCTTTTTTTCTTCTACCTGCCTACCTGTTTTGCTATACAACGCCGGGTCATCCTGGGAGCGGCAAGACTGGGGCAATTATTAGCTGATTCATGTACCTGCATACCGGTAAGACTGTTCTTATGCTATTGCTAACTGTTATGGAAAGCCATACATTGGAGACTGGGCACTATCTAAGCTGTATGCTCTTGTCTACTTGTACTCAAGATGTCAGCTTTAAAACACTGATCTTACTTTTTTGGGCATAAAAACAGCCTAGGCATGGTTAAAATATTGCCTAGAAAAGTCCATCAAATTCACTGCCTTGGGGATTCATTTCAGCACTAGCTCGGACCAATAAGTGTTTATTGAATGGTTAAACTGCTCAAGCTCAAGCTGGAAACTCCTATCCCATCAGTTTAAGGGCCACTCACATTGCTTTGAAACACATATATTCATTCTCTCTTTTTTGGAGCCTCTTCTGAACTGTTGTGGTGCTATGGCTCTGGGACTTGTAGTCTCTGTGGTTCTCTACATATTCGGGTCCCAAAGACTGCATTTATACTATACTCTCCCATGCTGTATGGGAAAGACTAAAGAAAAAGGAAAAAAAGAAAGGAAAAAGAAAGGGGAAAGACTGGGAGAGGGGAAGAAGAGGAAAAGAAGGGGGGAATAAGGGGAAGGATACACTCTCCTCAGCTGTCCTGGCTTTATATGTTATACCCCTCCTCTCACCAAATGTTTTGTCTATCTATAACCTGGACAGGGTACCTCAGTCCCTGCATATAAGGAGAAATATGGATATTTAACTACCTTTTTTATTTTCTATTTGTTTATTGTTGTTTGCCTGGCACAGTTTTTCACCTCCTTAGTAGCTGTATTCTTTGAAAGCGAGCTACTCAAATATTGCAATCTTATAATTGTGGACACTGACGCCTTTCTTTTGGTATTATTATTATAGCACAGTAATCACTTGACACTTTTGCTTTTAAAAGCACAATTTTTTTAATTACTTTTTTGATGTGTGTAAGAAATGTTTAAAGGACCAGTCAACACAGTAGATTTGCATAATCAACAAATGCAAGATAACAAGACAATGCTATAGCACTTAGCCTGACATTCAAATGAGTAGTAGATTTTCTTTCTGACAATTTTAAAAGTTATGTATTTTTCCACTCCCCCTGTACCATGTGACAGCCATCAGCCAATCACAAATGCATACATGTACCATGTGACAGCCATCAGCCATTCACAAATGCATACACACTTATTCTTGCACATCCTCTGTAGGAGCTGGTGACTCAAAAAGTTTAAATATAAAAAGACTGTGCACATTTAGTTAATGGAAGTAAATTGGAAAGTTGTTTAAAATTGCATGCTCTATCTGAATAATGAAAGTTTAATTTTGATTAAGTGTCCCTTTAAGCAAAGTGATTGCTTTTACTAAAGGTATTAAGGAAAGGGAAGGGAAAGAGAAAAGGAGAAGAGTAAAGCCTTAGATATAATATACACTTTACACTGTATCTTACTTTCTGCAAGCTAAACAAGCCCACGCTACACCCCTTTTTTTTATTATCACATTTATTGGTAGTTATCCATGGAAACATTTGTTCTCTTGAGCAAAAACAAATCCCCCATGCCAGCTAAACTAAAAGACAAAAGGTCCAAAAATATTAATGATAGTTGCTCTGAAGGTCTGGCAGATACTTCTAATATAGCTTTAAATAATGTGGATTCACAAAGTATTGTTAAACAAATTGCTGATCTGTTATTACCCCAGTTTGACCAGATTAGACAGGATTTTTCACTTCTTTCTGAGGAGGTCAAACAATTTACTAATAGAATAAATGAAGCTGAAAACAGGATCTCCAATTTAGAAGATACAAATAATAAAATGGAGCAAGTACTAGAGGCCCAACTAGCCCAGAATAAAATTATCCAAACAAGATTGGATGAGCTGGAAGATCGCTCACGTAGAAATAATCTCAGAGTTATTGGGATACCTGAAACCCTAGAGTTTCAAGATTTAATTCAATTTACTTTGGTTCAGCTTCCCCAAATTCTGGGATTACCCCCTAAGCAAGTAGAAAGAGCCCATAGGCTTGGTCCTCTCAGAGACTACTCAGAGGCTCTACTAAATATCGACCAATCATAGTCAAATATTTAAGCTTCCAGGACAAGATTAACATATTAAGGAATTACAGAAAGAAATTTTCCTTGATGCTTGGTACCCATAAGATTCTATTATTTCAGGATTACTCCTCAGAAACTTCCCAAAAAAGACGAATTACGGTACCCATTTGTACTAAACTGATCAAAGCTGGTATTCAAGCTACATTAATGTACCCAGCCAAGATTAGGTTTTCAAACAAGGATATGTTAGTTGTTTTAAATAACGCTGAAGAGGCTAACTTATATATAATGGAAAACTGCCCTGATCTTGCAGTTTAAAAGGTCTTGTCAAGACATCACAGTGATACCATGTTAAAGAAAGAAAAAAAAATGATATATGGTATTGTTTTGCCTCCTGGAGGCGCTTTATGAATACTCAATGTGTATTTGAAAATGTCCCTGATTCAATAGTTCAAATGTTTTTTTTTTTTTTCTCTTTTTCTCTCCACCTCCCCTCGTCTCCACTGCGGAACTCGGTCAATAGACTTCTCTGAGCGCTATGAAAGATAATATTAGAATAGCCTCTTGGAATGTTGGGGGCATTTCTTCTCCAATAAAATGTAAGAGTATATTGAATTTGTTAAAAAAACACAACTCTGACATTGTTTTACTCCAGGAAAGAGATAACTAAACTAAAAACTCGGTGGGTAGGGGAAGTGAAAGCGATAGCTAAACTAAAAACTCGGTAGGTAGGGGAAGTGATAGCGACACCTTGTAGTTCAAGAAAGAAAGGAGTTGTTTTTTTATTTAATAAACATTTAAATTACAGGATCCTTGCCCATGAACTTGACGTAGAGGAAAGATATATCATTCTTCAGTTAGAGGTAGAAAACATGAAACTAGTAATATGTAACTTATATGGTCCAAATAAACCGGACAAAACCCTCTGGGATAATCTCGAAATTAAGTTATTACAGTTTTGTTCTGAAAATTTAGTTATTGCTGGTGATTTTAATGCGGTCATGTTTCCAGCTTTATATAGGCTTAAGCCATCTATAAATCGAAACAGCAAATATGAAGCAAAGTTACTCCGAAACTTTATCTCCGCTTTGGATTTAAAGGATATTTGGAGGATTCAGAACCCAGACACTAAAATGTTCACATGTGAATCCAAATCTCATCAGACAATGTCCAGGCTTGATGCATTTTTTTGTGAATGGGAAAACTCTAGGTTTAAAGATTAAGACAGATATTAAGGAAATTACCCTGTCAGACCATGCAATTATAGTACTTGATCTAAATATAAGGGCGCTTAATCTAAACAATATTGGGAGATTTTTCTTTCCTAGATATCTCTCCGCTGATCACTACTTTAAAAATTGGCTGAAAGCACGCTGGACAGAGTTTTATAATTTTAATTCTGATTATAAAGACAGAGTCAAAATTCTGTGGGAAACATTTAAGGTGGTTATCAGAGGTGAGATTAAGGCCTACATGGTGTTGAGGAAACAGAAAGCTCAAGCACAAGATATTCAGTTAGCAAATCAGCTCCGCAATGCCTTCAATGCTTACATTAGTGACTCGTCTAAAGAAAATTGGGAGAAATACCCTCATTGTAGGCAAGAAAGAGATATTTTCCTTAACCAAAAAACTAAATCTGAGGACTTAAAAACACGCTCTTTCTACTACAGACATGGAGGGAGGGCAGGGAAATTTCTAGCAAACCTGGTCAGAAACAAACAGAAAAAACAGTCTATTGAAGCTATCAAGATAAATGGTAAACAAGTATCTGACATTCAAGAAATAGGTAGGCATATAAGAGATTACTTTGACCAAGTCTTCTCAGATTCCCCAATTAACCTTCTGGCTAAACAAGTGTTTTGGGATAAAATAAAGACTCCGCAAATTTCTAGGGACAATTTGATTAAGATCAATGCCCTGATTACGGAGGATGAGATAAGAGATGCTATTAAAGCAGCCCCCTCTAACAAAGCCACTGGTCCAGATCAGTTACCAATAGAATTGTACAAGTTATTGGTGGAGGACTTTCTCCCAGTACTGAGGAACCTATTCAACAACTATTATAATCTAGGAGTCATGAAGTCCACCTATTTTACATCTTCTTTAGTTTCCTTAATACTTAAAAAGGACAAGTATCCGGAGCAATTTCCCTGTTAAATAACGACTATAAACTTTTGACAGGAATAATAGCACAACGATTGAAGCCATTTATGCACGTAAGGCTTTTTCCACACTCGCTAACTTGTGTTTAGACAGCCCTCCTGCTGGAGCGGTCTGTGTAATGTGCTTTGTAGTGCAGTAATATGTTGAAAGGCAGAAACGATGTAGATATACACAGAAGCTGCAGATCTCCTCCAGTCTATGCACACCCTAATTAAATGCCATGGTAACCGGGAGGGGGGAGGGAAGTGGATCTCCTGCAGCGTTAGAACGGACTGTGTGAAATCAGCAGATGCAGAAATACACAGAAATACACAGAAGATACTAAACTCGGCAGCATAATTTCCCTTCTGTCCGTTCTAAAGCTGCAGGAATTCCACTTCCCTCCCCCCTCCCGGTTACCACAGCATTTAATTAGAGTGTGCAGAGACTAGAGGAGATCTGTGGTAACCGGAGGGGGAAAGGGAAGTGGAATTCTGCAGCTTCTGTGTATATCTACATAGTTTCTGCCTTTCAACATATTACTGCATTACAAAGCACATTACACAGACCACTCCAGCAGGAGGGCTGTCTAAACACAAGTTAGGGAGTGTGGGAAAAAGCCTTGTTCTGTAGCTACTGGGTATTACGAACATATTCTTATGAAGTCAGAGGACTTTAAACTTTAACATCATTTTTAGGACCTTAAGCAGCAAAATTGATAATACATGTTAATTTAAAACTTTATTTTCTTTTAATGTTTTATTTAATTAGCCCATATTTTTTTGAGTGCATAATGGCCCTTTAAGGAAACTACAGATGGTAATAGAATTTTTTGGGGAAAAAATGCAAAAAGAGAGACCTAAACTATCAACAGACTTCGCCATATTGACCGTAGATGCGGAAAAAGCTTTTGACGCGGTCACATGGGACCATTTAATATCTACTTTAGGGAGATTTGGTTTTAGTTGCCCATTCCTGAACTTTGTACAGTTGATCTACAATAATTCCAAAGCTTCTATTTTAGTTAATGGACTCCCTACAGCGTACATCTCTCTGCAAAAAGGGACCAGACAGGGGTGCCCCCTCTCACCCTACCTTTTTAACTTTGTAATTGAACCTTTGGCAATATTTCTTAGAAACGAAATAGAAAGAATACAAATAGGTCATATCCAAGTAGGGCTCTCTTTGTATGCAGATGATCTGTTGATCTTTCTTAAAGATTCAAAAAAGAATATTCCATTAATTTTACAAATTTTGGATGATTTTGGCTCCTTCTCGGGGTATAAGGTCAATCGAAGTAAGTCTGAAATATTGTGGTTATATAAGTATAAAAACAGTTTACAAAAGATTCCTTTTTCAGTAGCAAGTAATTGTATCAAATATTTGGGCATTAAAATATCCAGGAATCCTTCTGATTGGTACACCTTAAATTATGCCCCATTATGGGCCAAAATTAATAAAGACTTGATTAATTGGTCAAAATTTCCTCTTTCCCTTTCAGGTAAGGTCAATCTAATAAAGATGATGATATTCCCCAAAATATTGTACGTAATGCAAAGTATCCCTCTATTTATTACTAGGAAGGATCTTATATCTTTTAGACTGATGTGTACAAAATGTATATGGAACAAAAAGAGGAAAGCTATGGCTTTCAATAGATTGACACTGCCAAGGGACAAAGGTGGGCTTGCTCTTCCCGATATAGAGATCTACAACTGGGTCTATTTAGGGAAATTAGCTCTTGACTGGATTACAGACTCTGATTATTATATGCCCTTATCTTTGGACCAACAATTAACTAAACCATATTCTTTGAAAGCTCTGTTACATCTCAAAAAGAATAACACCTGAAAAAAATTAAAAATATATTAAGTATAAAAAATATTATTACAGCCTGGTATAAAATCTGTAGATGTCTGGGGATTGACTCCTCCTTTTCCAAGTTTTTACCCATTGTGGGAAACTCTGAATTTCCTTATGCTCTAGACTCTAGAATCTTCTGTAGTTGGGAAGAGAAGGGTCTAGTCTACATGTTTCAGCTACAAGATACTGATTTGACTTGCAAATCATTTAATAATCTTAAAGAGGAAGTTAACATAATATTTGCAGATACGACACTACCTTGTGGAATTGGTTAAAAACCAAATTAACTCCCAGGCCTGGGATCATTTGGTTCCTGTTATTAATCTTTATAAAACTGGGAAAAGAGCAATCTCCATAAAACTATTAAGAATTTTCAGGGCACAGATAACCTACTCAGAATCTCAAACAACTGGCAGTTTACAGGCATAACTTTTCAAGTTGAAGCTATCCAAAATAGTTTTTCCTCAGTGGACAAAACCACAATTTCTATAGCATGGAGAGAATCACATATGAAAATATTAAATAAAACATACATTACACCAGCTATGATAGCTAAATGGGAGAAAAGATTGATAAGTTCCTGTAGTAAGTGCAGACTCCCTGCGGCAGATGTATATCAAGATGTACATATGTTTTTACTACTTAGCTATCCTAGTAAAGCAATCAACAATAATTTCTTAAATATTATAATTCTAACAGGTAGAAATCTAATTTTAAAACAATGGATCTCTAAGAAAAGTCCACAAATGGCCGAATTAAAAAACTTACTGTTAAACCAGATGACCCTTGAGCAATATGATATAGCTATTAAAGGGACACTGTACCCAAAAAATTTATTTCGTGATTCAGATTGAGCATGACATTTTAAGCAACTTTCTAATTTACTCCTATTATCACATTTTCTTCATTCTCTTGGTATCTTTATTTGAAATGCAAGAATGTAAGTTTAGATGCCGGCCCATTTTTGGTGAACAACCTGGGTTGTCCTTGCTGATTGGTGGATAAATTCATCCACCAATAAAAAAGTGCTGTCCAGAGTACTGAAACCACAAAAAAGCTTAGATGCCTTCTTTTTCAAATAATGATAGCAAGAGAACGAAGAAAAATTGATAATAGGAGTAACTTAGAAAGTTGCTTAAAATTGCATGCTCTTTCTGAATTACAAAAGAAAAAAATTGGGCTCAGTGTCCCTTTAACCCCTTAATGACCACAGCACTTTTCCATTTTCTGTCCGTTTGGGACCAAGGCTATTTTTACATTTTTGAGGTGTTTGTGTTTAGCTGTAATTTTCCTCTTACTCATTTACTGTACCCACACATTTTATATATCGTTTTTCTCGCCATTAAATTGACTTTCTAAAGATACCATTATTTTCATCATATCTTATAATTTACTATAAAATTTTCTATAAAATATGAGGAAAAAATGGAAAAAAACACACTTTTTCTAACTTTGACCCCCAAAATCTGTTACACATCTACAACCACCAAAAAACACCCATGCTAAATAGTTTCTAAATTTTGTCCTGAGTTTAGAAATACCCAATGTTTACATGTTCTTTGCTTTTTTTGTAAACTATAGGGCCATAAATACAAGTAGCACTTTGCTATTTCCAAACCATTTCTTTTCAAAATTAGCGATAGTTACATTAGAGCACTGATATCTTTCAGGAATCTCTGAATATCCATTGACATGTATATATTTTTTTTTAGTAGACAACCCAAAGTATTGATCTAGGCCCATTTTGGTATATTTCATGCCACCATTTCACCGCCAAATGCAATCAAATACAAAAAATCGTTCACTTTTCACAAATTTTTTTCACAAACTTTTGGTTTCTAACTTAAATTATTTACAAACAGCTTGTGCAATTATGGCATAAATGGTTGTAAATTCTTCTCTGGGATCCCCTTTGATCAGAAATAGCAGACATATATGACTTTGGTGTTGCTTTTTGGTAATTAGAAGGCCGCTAAATGCCACTGCGCACCACACATGTATTATGCCCAGCAGTGAAGGGGTTAATTAGGGAGCATGTAGGGAGCTTTTTGGGGTAGTTTTAGCTTTAGTGTAGTGTAGTAGACAACCCCAAGTATTGATCTAGGCCAATTTTGGTATATTTCATGCCACCATTTCACCGCCAAATGCGATCAAATTAAAAAAAAAACGTTAATTTTTTCTCAATTTTAGGTTTCTCACTGAAATTATTTACAAACAGCTTCTGCAATTATGGCACAAATGGTTGTAAATGCTTATCTGGGATCCCCTTTGTTCAGAAATAGCAGACATATATGGCTTTGGCTTTGCTTTTTGGTAATTAGAAGGCCTCTAAATGCCGCTGCGCATCACACGTGTATTATGGCTAGCAGTGAAGGGGTTAATTATGTAGCTTGTAGGGAGCTTGCAGGGTTAATTTTAGCTTTAGTGTAGAGCTCAGCCTCCCACCTGAAACATCAGACCCCCTGATCCCTCCCAAACAGCTCTCTTCCCTCCCCCACCCCACAATTGTCCTCGCCATCCCCCCTTAGACCCCAACCTCACTGATCCCCCACCAAACTGCTCTCTAACCCTTCCCCTCTGCAATAATGGGCGCCATCTTGGGTACTGGCAGCTGTCTGCCAGTACCTAGTTTTGTAACAAAATGTGCCTTTTTTTAAAAAAAAATCCCTTTTCTGTAGTGTAGCTTTCCCCCCCCCCCCCCACCGAGACCAACCCCCAACCCCTTCCAGGACCCTTAGATTGCATTTTACTGAATTTGTGTTTTTAACTTTTAACTTTTTTTTTCTGTAGTGTAGCGGTTCCCACCCGCTCCCGCCCCGTGCACGCGCCCGCCCACCACCCCCCGTGCACGCGCGCGCTCCCGTGTGCGCCCCCGTAGCTCCCGCCCCCGATCCCTCCACATAGAGCACCGATGGCCGCCCACCCGCCTCCCACGTAAGCTCCCACCCACCAACGATACCGGCCATCGATGTCCGGTGCAGAGAGGGCCACAGAATAGCTCTCTCTGCATCGGATGGCCAAGGGGGGTTATTGCAGGATGCCTCCATATCGAGGCATCACTGCAATACCCGGAAAGCAGCTGGAAGCGAGCAGGATCGCTTCCAGCTGCTTTCCAGACCAAGGACGTACGCCACACGTCCTCGGTCATTAACTGCATTTTTTTTGAGGACGTGTGGCGTACGTCCTTGTTCGTTAAGGGGTTAACTTAGAAAAAAAAAGCAAAAGCTTTTTTCTTAAATGGATGCCATTAATCAGCTCTCTACCTAAAGAAAGTCAATTACAGATACTGCGTCCCTTTTGGGGTTCGGTATTTCTGGAAGAGGCTATGCTAAGAGGAGATCTACCTAGTTTGCACGGCTGATGGTGGTCGAGAGAGGGAGGGGGTGGGGGAGAGGAGAAGAGAGGTGTTTTCCTTTCTTTTTTTTGTTCTTGTTTTTTCTATCTTTTTATGTTTTGCGATTAAACTTTAATAGAAAGAAAAAGGAAAAAAAAAGAAGAACAATAATAATAACTCTCATAAAGATATTTCCGCAAAGGGAATTTCCCCTTTAGAAATTCTGAAATTGTGTTGTTGAATATCTGGTGAAATGGCCAAGGTTTTCATTTTTTTTTTCTGTGGTTGTTTTTATTGTTTTGTGGTATGGAAGGGGGAAATAGGAAGCAAAGGGGGATAATGGGAATAGAGATTACTGTGAATTATACAATTATCAAGCAATGTTATTATGCTGCTTATTTTGTATTATGTTGGGTTTTTTCAGCCTGAATTTTTGTTGTTTAACTGTGAAACATCTTATATATTCAATAAGTTATATTGATATCTCTCTTTTCTCAATAAAACAAATAAAAATAAAAAAAAAGAACGGAAAAACAATGCATTTAATACTAACTAGAGATGTGCAGCCAAGAAAATGTTGTTTTAGATTAAATTGTCGTTCCATATATTCAGGTAAATTTGTTTCCCCTAAGCGGCTGCACTATTTAGTATTCCTTTTGTTGTAATACTGAATTTTCGTTAAGCATTTACATTCGTTTTCACCTGTAGCTACAATACTTACCCTAGTGTGCTCTGGGGAGCATGGCGAGCACTCTCAGGTAAATATTAACCCCCTAAAAAATTAAAGTAAACAAATTAATACTGACAATTTTTGTCAGTAGTTTTTTTTTTACTTCAATTTTTGTTGTGCATTCATTCGGATTTTCGTTTTGTTAAAGCCAAATGAAAATCAGATTTTTGTGACGAATGTGCTTTCATACGAAAATGAATGCACATCTCTAATACTGACCATATGGCCGTCACTAATCTTTTTGTCTGAAGACTCAAGCCTGGATTGGCTCCCTAAAATAATGCAAACAGTGGGTAGAATTTGACTTTTGAAGAACTATTGCAGTAAACATGTTTAGACATGGTTATTTTATAGCAAAATAAAAGAAATGTCTTGTAATTACAAGGAGCCTGCTGTCCCTTTAAATCACTGATGGCAAACTTCCTAACACATGGGGGCGCTGTTTCTAATCATTATTTCCTGGACTGTGAACAAAACTTTCATGTGTAATATCTGCTATGACATTTTTTATGGAATTACAGAGACTATTTTAATGACTTCACAAGCAAATTAAACTATTAATTGCAGGTTTTTTTTTCTTTAAAACATGCAAATCATTGCTATGAAAATGTTCTACCACATATTGAAAGAAAATTTGAAAGTTCTCTTGTGTCTTTCAGAAAATTCTAATCTTTAATTTCCACTTATCACATATAGAAAGGAATTGTAAATAAATGCCTTTGTTCTTAGATAGTTGATAACCTTTTCAATATAACACTAAGCAGGTGACAACCTCTGTTTGTGGTATTGATTAAATAATGCCATTTTAGTGGGTATTCAAAATGTAAGAAATTGTTACAGTGTATGTTTACTTTGAGACTCAAGGCAACAGAACAATTATTGTTATGATGAAAATAATGTTTTTATACTCACTGATGCATAAAGCATCGAGAGATTAAAACTGCATAAATAAACAAATACATTGTAGCTATCTTATACAACAGATTGCTATGAAATGTTATGTGAAGTTTCTTCAAAGGAATGTTATCAACAGAAGCAGAATACTTGATTGTCAGCTTTTTTTCTAATAAATTCAGTTTTTGCTTCCTTAAAAAAAAAAAAAAATGGCAACGATTGTATATGTTAATGTAATATTCTATGCACATATTATTGGGACTTCCTTCCTTTTCCAAATAGCGCTCATGTGGAACATACACTTATTTCTGCAACAAAAATTCTTTGTAAGCTATTGGCAAAATGAATAGCATCAAGTAAAAATATTTAAAAATTTAGTCACATCCACATCTTGCAGCCTATAAGGAGCTTTCACGCTTTTGGGCTCGCTTTAGATCTTTAATACCGTTTCCTTTTGTGTCAAGGAGTTCACGAGGCGGAAAGAAGCACTGATAAACCCACTTAGATCCCATCCTGGGCCGTCACCTCTTTCTGCCAAGCAGCTTTAGGTGGTAACTGATCTGTGACAAGCTGCCAGTCAAACAGAGCATTTCTGAAAGCTAACACAAAAGACTGTGCACTGGAGAAAGGAGAGGGAAAGAGGAAAAAGAACCAAACAGTATCAGCTCCTCTCTTCTGTTCATCTCTCTCACCCTCTCTCTATCTCACTCCGTTTTGCTCTCAGCCAGGTTCATAGCAGGGGCAGCTCACAGTCTATGAGATAGAGATCAGTTGCCTATTCAAACTGGGTACCGTCCTGGTTTACTGCTGATAATAGAGGCAGAAGTGAGATTGACAGTCAGATGAAAATGAACACAGGGCTTCCCTGAAAGCTGGCTTTTCCCGTGAGAAGAACAGAGAGAGAGGGAAAAAGTTAAAGAAGAATGGCAAAGGGAAATGTAATAAAACTAGAATAAATGTCACTAAATTCTTAAGATTGTGTGCTTTCTCATAATCTGTATCATGTAACATTTGACACACCAATCATTTGTAAGGAGGAATAAATGAATACTATTTAAAAGTTTTATTTTAAAATATCAGCTAAACCAGACAATTCTAATCTTTACACAAGAGGCCTGATAAGCCAATTTTAGAAATAACACTATAAAAAAAAGCGAAAAAAAAGCACTGTACTTGTTTAAAAATAAGCTCTAAAATGAGCAGTGTTTTGCTAGACAACTGCCCGTGCCTGAGAATTGGATGTCACATGTACCATTACTTGCCAGTGCAGTTATATATCTGTGTTTGTTTTCAGATCCTGATCATCCCAGCTACATCATTTCTGACAGTTTCCTGTCTCCTGAATCATTCTGGGGAAGAGGAGGGTCAGATGAATTCTATTGGTGGGTTGCATTGCGGCCTTAGGTTGGATTAAATCAAACAAAAAATAGCTGAATAAGGCAATCTATTATTTCACCATGGAGGAAAAGACACTAGGTGGTAAAAATGGCACTGCTCCTACATACGACCATGTACACAATGCATTTTTTTCTTTACTGAATAAACTCTTGCTAGTTTATATTGGATGCTTTTGATATTATGTCACTATAGAGATTCGTTACAACAAAAAAAGAATACAATGATGAATGTTATATAGTTATTAAAGCTCTTACCATTTGTCTGGATTTAATGTCACCATAGGACCAGCCTTTAAAATCAAAGATTTTTTTTACTTATAAAAATAGGCTAAAGAGGAAATTAATGGGCATTGCACTCAAAATTGAATTCCCCATAAAGGGCTAAATTACAAGTTGAGTGCAATGAAAAGCGCAGAGTGTGTTTTATTTTGTGTGACAGTGCGCAAACAATAATGCAAAATCTGCTATTACAAGCAGCTGGGTAAATATATTAGCCAAAGTATCTAAATGTGGGCAAAACTTTTTTTAGTAGCCCCCCCTAGTGGATATCACAGGGAGCACTATTTGCGTTGTCATAGTGCTTGATATACAAATTGTGAGACAAGTGTATCTAAATGTAGCCAAAACATTTTTTAGTACCCCGCCCCCCAGTGGATAGCAAAGGGATCACTATTTGTGTTGTCATAGTGCTTGATATACAAATTGTAAGACAAGAGTTACGCAATCCAAATTACCACTGTAAAAGTTAGTGTTTTTAATACCTGAAGTAAACCATTGTTTTTAATAGATTAGTACAGAACTACATGAAGATCTCCGCTGCTTATGCGCCATTGGCTTAGCACTCTCGTAATATACTGTGTGCCCCATAGAAGCCTATTATGTGAAGGATTTAGTGCACCCATGTTATCTGACATGTATGTTATTACTTATGTGTATTATTATATTATGTGCATGTGTATTATTACTTATCTGTATTATTATATTATTATGTGCATGTGTGTTATTACTTATCTGTATTATTATGTGTATGTGTGTTATTACTTATGTGTATTATTATGTGTATGTGTGTTATTACATATGTGTATTATTATATTATGTGCATGTGTATTATTACTTATCTGTATTATTATGTGCATGTGTATTATTACTTATCTGTATGATTATATTATTATGTGCATGTGTATTATTACTTATCTGTATTATTATGTGCATGTGTGTTATTACTTATCTGTATTATTATTATATTACTAGGCAATAAGCCTGCCCAGAGGGCAGTCTATGTTTAAAAAATACAAAACCCCAAGCTAAAGTTACAAAAAATAAAAAAAGTAAAATTACAGAAAAAAATAAACAACGCTATCCAAAATAAAAAAATTAAACCTAAACTAATACCCCTATAAAAATAAAAAATCCCCCCAAAATAAAAACACCCCCTAATCTAATACTAAACTACCAATAGCCCTTAAAATGGCCTTTTGTAGGGCATTGCCCTTAGTTAAACAGCTCTTTTACCTCTATAAAATACTAAGTCCTCCCTAAAAAAACCCCACCCACCAAACCCCCCGAAAATATAAAAACCTAACACTAAAAAAAAATAAACTACCCATAGCCCCAAAAGGGGCATTTGTATGGGCATTGCCCTTAAAAGGGCATTCAGCCCCTTTACTGTCCTTAAAAGGGCAATCAGCTCTTTTTCAAGCCCAAAAAAAACCCTAATCTAAAATAAACACCCCAAAAAAGCCTAAGACAAAGCCAAAAATAGGTACTCACTGTTCCTTGAGTCCAACTGAGAAGGTCTTCTTCCAGGTGGCTCCATCGTCTTCTATCTTCATCTGGAACGAAGGCGGCGTGGAGCGGAGGTCTGGAGCTGTCTTCCCCGATGCGTGGATCCTCAGCGGTAGTCCTCAATTGCGCCGGTCCTCGGCAGTGGTGTTCCTCGGCGGCATGGAGGCTCCTCTTCATCCGATGTCCGTCAAACACTGAAAATTCAATGCAAGGTACAGCAATCAATTTGGGATACCTTGCATTCCTATTGGTTGAAATTTTGAAATCAGCCAATAGGATTAGAACTACTGAAATCCTATTTGCTGTTAAAATCAGCCAATACGATTTCAGTAGCTCTCATCCTATTGGCTGATTTAAAAATTTCAGCCAATAGGAATGCAAGTTACCCCAATAAATATGGGGTACCTTGCATTAAATCTTCAGTGTGCGACGGACGATCGCATGAAGAGGAGCCTCCACGCCGCTGAGGACCAGCGCTGTTGAGGACCGCCACTGAGGATCCACTCATCGGTAAAGTCAGCCCCGCACCTCCTTCTCCGCCGGACTTCAGGAACGGTGAGTACCTATTTGGGGCTTAGTGTATTTTTTATTGTTAAGATTAGGGATTTAACCCCTTAATGACCGGACCATTTTTCAATTTTCTTACCCTTAATGACAATGGCTATTTTTACATTTCTGCAGTGTTTGCGTTTAGCTGTAATTTTCCTCTTACTCGTTTACTGTACCCACACATATTATATACCGTTTTTCTCGTCATTAAATGGACTTTCTAAAGATACCATTATTTTCATAATATCTTATAATTTACTAAAAAAAAATGATAAAATATGAGGAAAAAATGGAAAAAAACACACTTTTTCTAACTTTGACAATCACACATCTACAATCACCAAATAACACCCATGCTAAATAGTTTCTAAATTTTGTCCTGAGTTTAGAAATACCCAATATTTACATGTTCTTTGCTTTTTTTGCAATTTATGGGGCAATAAATACAAGTAGCACTTTGCTATTTCCAAACCACTTTTTTTCAAAATTAGCGCTAGTTACTTTGGAACCCTGATATCTGTCAGGAATACCTGAATATCCCTTGACATGTATATATTTTGTTTTAGAAGACATCCCAAAGTATTGATCTAGGCCCATTTTGGTATATTTCATGCCACCATTTCCCCGCCAAATGCGATAAAAAAAAAAAAAGTTCACTTTTTCACAAATTTTGTCACAAACTTTAGGTTTCCCACTGAAATTATTTACAAACAGCTTCTGCAATTATGGCACAAATGGTTGTAAATGCTTCTCTGGGATCCCCTTTTTCAGAAATAACAGACTTATATGGCTTTGTGGTTGCTTTTTGGTAATTAGAAGGCCGCTAAATGCCGCTGCGCACCACACATGTTTTATGCCCAGGAGTGAAGGGGTTAATTAGGGAGCTTGTAGGGTTAATTTTAGCTTTAGTGTAGTGTAGTAGACAACCCCAAGTATTGATCTAGGCCCATTTTGGTATATTTTATGCCACCATTTCACCGCCAAATGCGAGCAAATAAAAAAAAAAAACTTTACATTTTTCACAATTTTAGGTTTCTCACTGAAATTATTTACAAACAGCTTGTGCTATTATGGCAGAAATTATTGTAAAAGCTTCTCTGGGATCCCCTTTGTTCAGAAATAGCAGATTTATATGGCTTTGGCGTTGCTTTTTGGTAATTAGAAGGCCGCTAAATGCTGCTGCGCACCACACGTGAATTATGCCCAGCAGTGAAGGGGTTAAATTAGGTAGCTTGTAGGGAGCTTGCAGGGTTAATTTTAGAGATCATCCTCCCACCTGACACATCCCACCCCTGATCCCTCCCAAACAGCTCTCTTCCCTCCCCCACCCCACAATTGTTACCGCCATCTTAAGTACTGGCAGAAAGTCTGCCAGTACTAAATAAAAGAGTTTTTTTTTTTTTTTTTAAATAAAAATTATAAAATATTTTAGTTGTGATGGACCCCTGCCTTAGCACCAACCTCCCTGATCCCCCCTTCCAGCTCTCTAACCCTCTCCCCTACCTAATTACCGCCATCTTGGGTACTGGCAGCTTTCTGCCAGTACCCAGTTTGGCCCCACAAACTATTTATTTTTAACTTTTATTTGTATGTTTAATTATTTCTGTAGTGTAGCAGCCCCCCCACAATACCCCCACCCCCTCCCAGATCCTTTTAAATGTAAAAAAAAAATAATAATTTTTTTTCCCCTTCCTTTTTCATTGGTGTCAGTGTGGCTAATGCGTGCATGTGCACGTGCACGCGCGCCCACGTGCACACGCGCGCCCACGTGCACACGCACACCCGTGCACGTGCACGCGCGCACACACTCCCTCCTCCCACCGGACAAAGGCACCATCGGCACCATCACTACCGGTGCAGAGAGGGCCACAGAGTGGCTCTCTCTGCATCGGAGGCTTGTAAAGGGGTATTGCAGGATGCTCCCATATCGAGGCATCACTGCAATACCCTCAGAGCTGCTGGAAGCGATTCTGATCACTTCCAGCACTCTGTTAGACAACTGACGTACCAGGTACATCCATTGTCATTAACTGCTTGTTAATGCGTGACGTACCTGGTACGTCAGTTGTCATTAAGGGGTTAATGGACTGGAAAAGAGCTGATTGCCCTTTTAAGGGCAGTAAAAGTGCTGAATGCCCTTTTAAGGGCAATGCCCATACAAATGCCCCTTTAGGGGCAATGGGTAGTTTAGGTTTTTTAGTGTTAGTTTTTTTTATTTTGGCTGCGTGAGGGAAGCTCTCTCTCCGCCTCTTTTGCTCTCTCTCTCTCTCTCCCCCCTCACTTTTGCTCTCTCTCTCTCTCTCTCTCTCTCTCTCCCCGTCTCTCTTTTGCTCTTTCTCTCTCTTCTCTTTTGCTATCTCCCCCCTCTCTTTTGCTCCTTCTCCCCCTCTCTTTTGCTCTCTCTCGCTCCACCTCTCTTTTGTTCTCTCTCTCTCTCCCTCTCTTTTGCGCTCTCTCCACTCTCTTTTGCTCTCTCTCTCACTCTCTTTTGTGCTCTCTCTCTCACCCTCTCTTTTGCGATCTCTCCACCTCTCTTTTGTGCTCTCTCTCCTCTCTTTTTCTTTCTGTCCCTCCCCCCTCTCGTTTGCACTTTCTTTCTCTCTCACCATCTCTTTTGTTCTCTCTCTCTCTCTCCCCTTTGTTTTGCTCTCTCTTCCCTCTCTTTTGCTCTCTCTCCCCTCTCTTTTGCTCTTTCTCCTCCCTCTTTTGCTCTCTCTCACCTCTCTTTTTCTCTCTCTCACTCCTCACTTTTGCTCTTTCTCCTGCTCTCCCTCCCCCCTCTCTTTTGCTCTCCCTCCCCCTCTCTTTAGAGCTCCCCCCCTCTATTTTGCTCTCTCTCTCTCTCTCTCTCTCTCTCTCTTTCTCCCCCCCTCTCTTTTGCTCTCGCTCCACCTCTCTTTTGTTCCTTCTCTCTCTTCCTCGCTTTTGCTCTCTCTCCCCCCTCTCTTTTGCTCTCTCTCTCACCCTCTCTCTCTCCCCCCTCTCCTTTGCTCTCTCTCTCCCTCTCTGTGTTATTACTTATGTGTATTATTATATTATTATGTGTATGTTTCTTATTACTTATGTGTATTACTATATTATTATGATTATATGCATTATTACTTATCTGTATTATTATTGTGCGCTCTCACCCCTCTCTTTCGTGCACTCTCCCCCCTCTCTTTTGTGCGCTCTCCCCCCTCTCTTTTGTGTTGTCAGCCTGTGGAAGATAATCTCACCCCTGTAAAGGAGAGAGGGAATTTTTAGGACCACAACTGCAGGCTTAGGAGTGTTGTGAAAGTATCAGTGATTCTGTGTAGGTGAGGGAAGGCAGCAAGGTTCAGAATCATTAGATACAATTCACTTTTATTATAAGGATAGGTGTGACAATGGCTGAGACCTCAGAGCGTATAGCCCCACTCAGTATTGACAAACTGGTTCCCACATATAACAACATGCAATTGCAAGTTAAAGTTTTAGACAGACCATAACTAATCATAATTGGCAGCAGACATAGTGTACAACTTTAAGGCAACAAATAGAGCTAATGAGATTTAGGCAGTAGTTAGGTATTGAGACTGAACAATAAAGAATATAGGTAGAATAGAGCGTTTAAATATGAAGGAAACCTAACTAAGATTCTGAGACATGTCAGGAGTAATTACTGAATATTCGTAAGTTACTGCGGTATGAGTATGAAGGAAGCGCTTTTGAGACTTACTAGTAGTAGTAATGGGTGAGGTCTGTCCGGACAGAGCGAAGTTCCCCTGCAGAGTTTGGGGAAATTGCAGCGTGTGCGATGGCGTGTGACGTCACCGCTTGCCGGTTCCGGTCCTGTGTTTGGTAGAGAGGTGAGCAGCGTCTGTCTCAAAGGTTGCAAGGAGGTTAGAGGGTGAGAAGCTGGATTCAACAATCAAGCAATTTGGTATGAGTAGGAGGGAAATTTAAACTGCTTGTTGGGGAGGAGTTATGTAAGTGTGAAAAGACACAGCTATACAAAGGATAAGGCAAAGAACTTAGGCAGTTATGACATGTGTGCTCTCCCCCCTCTCTTTCGTGCACTCTCCCCCCTCTCTTTTGTGCTCTCACCCCCTCTCTTTTGTGCTCTCTCATCCCTCTCTTTTGCTGTCTCTCTCCTCCCTTTCTTTTGCTGTCTCTCTCCCCCTCTCTTTTGTGCTCTCTCCCCCTTCTCTTTTGCTGTTTCTCTCCCTCCTCTCTTTTGCTGTCTCTCTCCCGCCTCTCTTTTGCTCTCTCTCTCCCCCCTCTCTTTTGCTTTCTCTCTCCCCCTCTCTTTTGCTGTCTCTCTCCCCATATCTTTTGCTGTCTCTCTCCCCCCTCTCTTTTGCTGTCTCTCTCCCTCCTCTCTTTTGCTGTCTTTCTCCCTCCTCTCTTTTGTGCTCTCTCCCCCTCTCTTTTGCTGTCTCTCTCCCCCCTCTCTTTTGCTGTCTCTCCCCCCTCTCTCTTTTGGTGTCTCTCTCTCTTCCTCTCTATATCCCCCCTCTCTTTTGCGCACTCTCCCCCCTCTCTTTTGCGCACTCTCCCCCTCTCTTTAGCACACTGTCCCCCCTCTCTTTTGTGCACTCCCCCTCTCTCTTTTGTGCACTCTCCCCCTCTCTTTTGTGCACTCTCCCCCTCTCTTTTGTACTCTCTCCCCCTCTCTTTTGTGCTCTCTCCTCCTCTCTTTTGTGCTCTCTCCCCCCTCTCTTTTGCTGTCTTTCTCCCTCCTCTCTTTTGTGCTATCTCCCCCTCTCTTTTGTGCTCTCTCCCCCCTCTCTTTTGCTGTCTCTCTCCTCTCTTTCTTTTGCTCTCTCTCTCTCCCCTTTGTTTTGCTCTCTCTTCCCTCTCTTTTGCTCCCTCTCCCCTCTCTTTTGCTCTTTCTCCTCCCTCTTGTGCTCTCTCTCACTTCTCTTTTTCTCTCTCTCACTCCTCACTTTTGCTCTTTCTCCTGCTCTCCCTCCCCCTCTCTTTTGCTCTCCCTCCCCCCTCTCTTTAGAGCTCTCCCCCCTCTATTTTGCTCTCTCTGTCTCTCTTTCTCCCCCCCTCTATTTTGCTATTTCTCTCCCTTCTCTTTTGCTCTCTCTCCCCCTCTCTTTTGCTCTCTCTCCCCCTTCTCCTTTGCTCTCTCTCGCTCCATCTCTCTTTTGTTCCTTCTCTCTCTCTCTCTCCCCCTCGCTTTTGTGCTCTCTCCACTCTCTTTTGCTCTCTCTCCCCCCTCTCTTTTGCACTCTCTCTCGCCCTCTCTTTTGCCATCTCTCCCCCTCTCTTTTGTGCTATCTCCCCTCTCTTTTGCTTTCTGTCTCTCCCCCCTCTCTTTTGTGCTTTCTTTCTCTCTCACCCTCTATTTTGCTCTCTCTCTCACCCTCTCTCTCTCCCCCTCTCCTTTGCTCTCTCTCTCCCTCTCTGTGTTATTACTTATGTGTATTATTATATTATTATGTGTATGTTTCTTATTACTTATGTGTATTACTATATTATTATGATTATATGCATTATTACTTATCTGGATTATTATGTGTATGTGTGTTATTACTTATCTGTATTATTATACTGTTATGTGTATGTGTGTTATTACTTATGTGTAATATTATATTATGTGTATGCATATTA